>NC_134531.1:171015209-171318240 GCF_050624435.1 Tenrec ecaudatus | reverse complement strand
AATTTGTTGGACAATATTCTACTGTAATTTATAGGGTTTTATTGGTTTAAATCTGTGAGTGGGTTGCCAGTCCTCTCTTCCTACTCTGAAGCTCAACTGAAATCTGTTCATCACAGATAACCCTGCTGTTATTGAAAAATCACTGGTGTAGTTTCCACCATTATAGCAATAACCAAGCTACCACAGAAGAAAAACAGATGACAGAGGGATGGTAGACGTAAAAAAGTAAACTAACAAAAGGTTATTTATAACCTCACATATACCATATATTTCTAATTTTTAAAATGGGGACCATCGTAGACATGCTCTTCTTGGATATCAGGGTTTTATTTTCTTCACCCCACAATGTGTTGTGACCATCTTTCGTAGTCAACAAATACAGATCTGTGATGCTGTACTGAGCACGCCTGGGCTATCTTTCAGACATTTATTCCTACTTTCTCATTTCTGAACAGAATTCAGAATTTCTCAGGCAGGTCATTTGCGCATCCTTCTCCATCTGGCTCCACCATGGGCTTTGAGAGTTGTTTTTGCCATGAGGTGCTGTGGAGTCAGTTCTGACTCACCCTGTTCTGATGCACGACAGAAGAAAGCACAGACGCATCGTGCGTAATCCGCACAAATGTGCTGACGCTCTGGTCAGTCAGCTAGTTTCATTCCTCTGGCCTTTTTGGTTCGATGATGGGCATGTGACCCAGTTTGGACAAAATAACCACAAAGAGACATTTACCAAAGATGTCTGAGATAGAAAATAGTCTTTTCTTTCATGAGAACATCTAGACCTGACGCTCTGTCTTGCTTCAGAGAGTGTGGCAGAAGAAGGTGGTATCAGAAGCTCAGTGGCCCTTCCTTTGGGTAGGACAGCGCTGCCAGGGCTTACTAATTTTGACGGCAGTAAGCATGAGTAGATATAATCCATAGAAATGAAAGCATTTTAGGTCTTTGATAGTTTTAGATGCTTCATGAGTTTAGTCTTCCGTCAAGCTAGAACAAAGCCAAAGGTCTGGAAAAAATCGTAACCAGGAACCACGGGTCAAAACATGCTAGAGGCTCATGCCACCTTCACATTTTTCAGTGAGATAAGCCAATAAATATAAGCCTGCTTGAGTCAGATTTTTGTGCTCCTAATAACTCAAAGCACCCAGAATAATGGCATAATATCTCATGGTATGAATTTAAAAGCATTTTCTTGCCTACTATTCAGTATGATCTTGAAGCAGTCTTAAGAGGCAAGCAAGTATCTCTTTGGCAAGTGCAGCATCTGAGTACTGGAGGAAAGCCAGGCCAGACCCAGATTACTGATCCATCCAAGGTCAGCGCACCAGGTGGAGGCAGAGCTACACGTCCTGGCTTCTCCAAGAGACGCGGGTAGCACTGACTGAACCTCAAGGCAGGACTGGAGACCAGAGAATAGTACCATTGGGAACAATGGGACACCATTTAAGACTTAAAAGGACCTGCCATGTGAATCAGTTGCACCTTAGATTTAAAACCTCAGAAGCGAAGCATGAGCAATGGTGAGAGAGTAGAGCAGCCACTCTCAGTGTGGTCAGAGGGTCACCAGGGATCCTTGAGCTCTTTGCAGGAGGAGTGTAAGGTCAAACTTATTTTCCTCATAGTAGTAACATGTTTCCTCTTTCTCACCCGTACTCGCTCAGAAGGGTGCAGCGGAGGTGCCAGAGGCCGCGGGACATGTGGCACACACCATCTGAGTGCAGAAGGACATCTGAGAACCAGCTGTCTCCCTGGAAGCCAGAGAGTGGAGAGATTTGCAGAACAATGAGATTTGCAAAACAATGCCACTTTTCTCACTAATTTTTGTTATTGTTTGGAAAATGCAGCTATTCTTCATAAAATGGATTGTCTATATTAACCTATAGTGTTTACTATTAAAAATGAATTGATGAACAGCATGAAACTTTCTTAGTTTTAATTCTTAGTTTCTTAGTTTTAATACCACCTGGACCTATTGCTTCTGAGTCACTGCTAACTCTTGACCCCCCCATCTAAGATTTCTGAGCTGGTAATCTTTATGAGAGCAGACAGCCTCATCTTCCTCTCTCAGAGAGGCTGGTGGATTTGAACTTCCGACCTTGTGATTATTAGACCAACCTTGCCCTGGCATCCTTATTTTGATTTCAGTATATATCAATAGATATAACTCACATAAATTAAAACATTTTTGGTCTTTAGTATTTTTATTGGTATAAAATAGGGTTTGAAACTCAATAGTTTGAGAACCAATGGAGTTAAAAATGAAGATGACTTAAATGTCTTTCAGAACACTCATTCATGCAAATCTGGTTATCTGTTGGCTTCGGAAGCCTGGACTCGAGGTACAAAATACAATGTGAACTGGAGTGGAACTCAATTTGGCCTTGGAGGGGTAATCAGATCAGTGTAACTTAAAATAATCTGTACGATGCTGGCTACGAGTTGGCCTTGGGTTCAAAGTGGATTTGTCCTCAGCTGTGATCAAAATGATCAGAAAATGACTAGGTCTATTCATTGCTTTGTGGTTGGTAGACACACGAAGCCACGGGAGTTCTCTGTAGAGCAGTGAGAGGTATCGACTTCACTAACACAGCCCAGCAAACCAGCCAACGCTCTGGTGGCACCCAGTGGAGTCTGATTCTGACCGATTGGATGGAGTTTATTAAAAGGAATTGGAATCAAAAGGACAAAATACAAGGGTTAGGAAAGAAGGAAGAATGGGAACAAGAGCACTGGAGGAAGAGAGATAAGGGATGGTACTTTAAAGGACTGCAAAAGATGAGTTGAAATAAAATGTGTGTGAATTGTTGACTATCAGTCTGATCTGCTCTGGAAGCCATCACCTAATTCCCAACAAATCATTACACACACACACACACACACACACACACACACACACACACACACAGCCATCAGAATTGTTAGCAGGAGCAAACTGTCAGGCTTGAAGCCAAGCTTCCAGGAGCAATAAAAACATCTTGCCATTAAACTTGACTGATGGAGTAATGATTTTCCCTGCTCTTATCCCACCAAGCCCTAGAAGAAATCACCTTTAGCACTGTGGCTGGATCTCAACCTTGTAAACACTGCCACACCCCTTGCCACCACCCAAATCATCCAAATGATCCCCTGCAAAGTATTTTCTCTTGAATTGCTTCTCCCCACCCTTTCTATCCAGAATCATAGTCTTTTTATTTTTAATTGTTACTAATCTTTTTTTAAAAACTACATCATTTCATTTTATTGGGGGCTCATACCACTCTTCTAAAAATCATTTTATTAGGGGCTCATACAACTCTTATCACAATCCATACATATGTCAATTGTGTGAAGCACATTTGTATATTCATTGCCCTCATCATTCTCAAAACATTTGCTCTCAACTTAAGCCCCTGGTATCAGCTCCTCATTGTTCCCCCTCCTTTCCAGACTCCCCCCTCACTAACCTTTAATAATTTATAAATTATTATTATTTTGTCATGTTGTACACTGTCCGGCGTTTCCCTTCACCCACTTTTCTGTTGTCAATCTCCCAGAGAGGGAGGTTATATGTAGATCTTTGTGATCAGTTCTCCCTTTCTATCTTACCTTCCCCTTTCCCTCCTGGTATCACCACTCTTACCACTAGTCCTGAAGGGATCATCTGTCCTGGATTCCCTGTGTTTCCAGTACTTATCTGTACCAGTGTTCATCTTCTGGTCCAGTTAGATTTGGAAGGTAGAATTGGGATCATGATATTGGGTGGGGAGAGGAAGCATTAAAGAGCTAGAGGAAAGTTGTCTATTTCATCGGTGATATACTGCACCCTGACTGGCTCATCTTCTCCCTGTGATTCTTCTGTAAAGGGATTCTAGTTGCCTACAGATGGGCTTTGGGTCTCCACTATGCACTCCCCCTCATTCACAATGATATGATTTTTTATTCTTTGGTGCCTAATACCTGATCCTATAGACACCTCATGATCACACAGGCTGGTGTGCTTCTACTATGTGGGCTTTTTTGCTTCTGAGCTAGGTAGCCGCTTGTTTATCTTCAAGCCTTTGAGACCCCAGATGCTATATCTTTTGAGAGCTGGACACCATCAGCTTTCTTCATCACATTTGCTAATGCACCCGCTTTGTCTTCAGTGATTGTGCTGGGAAGGTGAGTATCATGGAATGCCAGTTTAATAGAATAATGTGTTCTTGCATTGAGGGAATGCTTGAGTAGAGGCCCAATGTCCATCTGCTACCTTAATATTAAACCTATAAATATATGCACATGGATCTATTTCCCCATCATCATATATAAATATATTTACATATGTACATGCCTGCATTTAGACCTCTATACATGCCCTTTGCCTCCTTGTTATTTCCTCAAGAACCATAGTCTTATAGGGAGCGTGTCTAAATGGAAGAACCTGGAACGCACACCTTCAACCAAGCTAAAAGGAAGGGTAGGATTTGGTTGGAGTCTTCTGTGTTCGACCTCAGAGAAGTGGGATAAAAGTAGCCCAATCATAAAAGGAAACATTCTTTGATGGTTACCAAGAGTATGTGTTGGGGGAAGGCGAAGTTGCTGACTAGCGGGCAGTAAGTGTTAACATGGGTGGAGGTTAAGGTGATATACAATAAGAGGGAAGCTGGCATACACACACAGACATACACGGACACACACAAGTTGGAGACAGGGGAAGACTTGGGGAGGTTTGCAAGAGTTGGAGTAAATATTGCTATATGCACAATCCTGCAATAGCTGTGATCTATGAGTACATTCATGGATAGTTACACAGAGTGAAACATGTATGGGAGGAAGAGTGGGAGTAAATCCCACAGATATATGCAGGTTTGACAGAGGATATTTGTTTATGCATATTTACCTTTGATACAAATATATCGAAGGTGGTGGTGGAGCATACAGGGGGTAAAATTATGAAAAAAGTCATAATCAAATACCTTTATTAAAGCATTAGTGGGCTGGAGGCTCAGGATCATAGTCTCAGGACATTAAAGTCAATTGGCATAATGTAGTTCACAAAGTCTACGTACTACTTTGGTGAGTCAAAACTGGGGTCTTAAAAAAACTGGTGAGTGGCCAGTTAAGGTACAACATGGAAACAATCTAACAGACTATTGATCATGCAAGCATCAGTCTCTACAACTCTGAGACCAGAAGAACTAGATGGTGCCTGGCCAGCCCTGCCACTGCTCTGAAAGGGATCGCTTTTAAAGGCCTTGAAAAAAACGGGAGAAATATCATAAAATAAACTAGACTCACTGATCAGATAGAGATTGGTGGGATTCCCAAGACTATGGTCCTTAGTCATTCTTCACCTATGAAACTCAGCTTATCCCCATGACTAGATTGCCATCCAAAAAACACATCTGAAGGAGGAACAGTAACACTAGTGAGGTACACACACTTTAGAGTAATCAACTGTTGAAGGCCCAGAGGTATTAGTTCCAAGGACAAAGTTCTGAGGGGCAAGGCAAGAAGGGAACATGGAGACAGGAAATGCAGGGAGGATGTGAGTTAAATGATGGTCAATTGATGGTCATTCACTGGTCAACTGAAGTGAATGAGATGAAGCATAATGTGGTGATTGACTACAGTGTGTCACCTAATTCACAATAAAATATAAAAATTAAAAAAAATTTCCCCAATCATATCAAAGCTTTTTAAAGGAGCCCAGCAGTGAGAAACACCAGCTAATGTCTGAATGACCTGTGAAAGGAACTGTGGAGTCATGGCTGCAGGAATGCTCCAGGGTCACGTAGAGCTGGTTTGAATTCTGGCTCCATTACTGTGACCAGCTGTGAGACCTTATTAAGTCACATAAACCCTCAAAGCCTGGGTGATCTCACCTGCCTCTTAGCACAGATCTGAGGATTCAGTTAATTTCCCGGGGGGGAATTGCATGTAATATAATATTATGTGTACCTAGCAAGGAGTCATGAATGTTACTCATCTCTAGTCTGTCATAGATACTCTCCCCCTAAAGTGGTGATGGGAGTGGAGACATGAAGAGGCCCAGGGACTTTCCCAAAACATGAGGAAGAACTAACATCAGGCCGTGCATGTCTGAACCCAACGATTCTGGGCACCCACTCTAGCCTTGCTCCCGTTGCCTAGCTTTCTTGTGCTGTTCAAGGGTAACAGAAATGACAAAGTTCTCACGTGAGCCAGTTATCTTTGGGTGGGGAGTAAAACTCTAGGGAAGTTTTACTTACTTTCTTTATATGTTGTTTGAAAATTAGACAATGAGAATATATTACGGAGTCCTGCTGGCAACCTGCCAGTTACATTGCACGAGAAAGATGAGGCTTTCTGTCTTGCAACGATAAGCAGAGACCCACAGGGGCAGTTGTACTCTGTCCTGTACGGTCAGTATAGGTCAGAATCGACTTGATGACAGGATGGTGTTTGTGGACATGTGGATTAGGTGTAGGTTGCTAAGTGCAAGGTTGGCGGTTCAAACCCATTAGGCTGTCTGCTTCTCTAAAGATGTACAGTCTCAGAAATCCATATCAGATCTTTCTGAGTCAGAATTGACTTGGTGGCGGTGGGCCTGGTTATATAATATTCAAATAGTTTTAGAAGTAAAATTAGTAACAGTAAAGCTATTGATATTAGTGAAAACAAAGTGTCATCCTTTCAAAGCTGAGCCAGAGACCAGGATTTAGAAGCAGGTAGTATATTTAGGAAGTGATTTGAGCCCGAGTCTACTGGGCTGGTCTGGATCCACAGTTTGCATGTTCGGAGTAGTGATCAAGAGAATACGACCGAGGATCACCCCCGCATTCAGGTTCTGTGTCAGACAGGGACTTTGGAACTGCTGGGAGGACTTCTCAGAGTCCTGGGCCTGCTGCTGCACACTGAGCATCTCTGAGTGCGCTCCAATGGGCAGTGGCTCCTGTACAATCCCAGATCCAGCCCATTCATTTTTCATGTCTCGAGAATCTCGTAGGATTGGTATTTGGATGTGCATGCTCTGGAGATGATGGGTGAGCTCTGAGGTCCTGCCAGACTCTAAACTTGCTGCTTTCTATGATCTCATTGACTCTTTTCCTCAAGTCAGCAGGGGGAGCAACTATGGTCAAACTCATTTGTCAAAACCAAGTAACCTTATTTCCACATCATTATTTAGGGCCGCGCAATAGCCAATGGGTGGCAATCGCCCACGTGCCCATCACGAGCAAACAGGCAGCCAAAATGTGGTCTATCGCTACAATGGAGTTGATCACTCAGCCATAAAGGCAAATGGAGTTCTGATCCATGATATGACTTGAAAACATTATTCTGAGGGAAATAATCAGGCACCAAACAAGGAATACTGTGTGATCCCAATATCTACACAAGCAACTATCTAAGTAAGCAAATGCATAGAGTCAAAATTTATTAGTGCTTACCAGGGACTTGGGATTGGGGGGAGTGGAGAATTATTGCTTAAAGGGCACTGAATTTCAGTTTAGGGTGATAAAAAAATCTAGAAATAGATAACATGGAGAAAGTAGCTAATGCCAAAGCATTGTGCATTTAAACATGGCTACAAAGACAAACTTTCAGTTATATGTATTTCAGCACAACAAAAGTGAAACAGAACCCAACCAAAAATTCCAAGGATCCAGTTATTGGCAGAACTGGGACTCAAACTCGGATCATTTGAGTTATTTTTCTCTTAGCAGGCGCCAAGTTCGATGAGGGCAGGTGTCACATGAGCCGGGGAGCTTGTTTCCAGGCTCCTGTTAAGCCTGCCCAAGTCTGAGGTCTGCACGGATCAGGTCACCGCCTGGACCCAGGGGAGCCAGCGTTGTATGTAACAACCGATCCAGGGGAGCTGCGCCATGCTTCCCTTGGACCCAGCCTCCTCCCTCCCTCTAGCCTTGGCAGCAAACAAGAGAACGTTTGTAAAACAAACGTTTTACAAACAAACAGGGATCCTTGAATGCTTGTCTCTCCTTTGGATGGGTGTTTCCTTGTGCTGGGCAGCTGGGGCCATGGAATGTGAACTGTTTCTCTGGAAGAAGCCAAGCGTGATCTCTGCCAGCGGGGTTGGCAAGGACCTCCAGATGCCCAGGGTGCAGACACCTGTTGCTCAGGTCTATTTATGGAGACCTCTTGGGTCCTCTCTGCCCCCACGGAGGGCTGCAGGCTTCCCGATGCTGCCAGCCACTTCTGCACCATCATCATCCACCCTTCTGATGAGGTGCGTGCCCCTCACAGGCTACTGAGTGAGGCCTCCGCCACGCAAACTGATCTGATCCCCCCCCACTCACTCTAGGAAGCAGGCAGGACACCCAGGAGTTGGTCCTCCCCTTTCTCTGCCCCCAAAGGAGCTTCCTTTGGGAAGAACTGGATGTTTGCCTGAGGACCGGCTGCAAGCCTATGGGAGATCCCTAAGGGACCCCCTGGGAAAAGGAGATTGGAGAACAGAAGAGCGCCACTGGCTTGGGAGTGAGAAGCCCTTTTGAGTCAGGCGTTGTCAAATCTTCCCTGCTTGAACGGACTCCTTGCGCAAGAAAAGAAAACAACCCCGCTGGCTTGACAAGGGAGTTCTGAGACTGAAAGGGAAAGCGTGGCGCTTGGTGTGTGGCTTTCGCTCCGGGCATCACAGGCACCGTTCTTGTTCGCAGCAGCTTCAAATCACCCTGCATCTTTGCCCGCGGTTGCCCCACAGAGCGTGGCTCCTCTGTGGCGGGCGGATGACCACACTGACAGAAGCTCAGAGGTGGCCAGTCAGGAAAAGGGCCAGCAAGGGGTCTCAGTCGCTGAGGGGTGAGTGGCAGACCAAGTTCACAGAAGCTATTTCTCCAGCTTACTGCAAGGACCTGTCATCAAACCAAAGCAAACCTGGAATAAAGTTCTCCAACCGCCCTCAAGTGCTGCCAAGCGTGGATGCTTCCTGAGCCAGGTTGAGGCACTTCGTCTCCCACTCTCTTCAGAGGGAGGGACTCTGACCGTGGGGGCAAGATTCCTTCTCGAACGATGATCAGGGTAGCAACGGCTGTGCGGAGCTGTTTCCCCAAGGAGGCGGCTGGCTCATACCCTGCTTCGCATCATGCCAGATGGTGAAGAAACAGCCTGGAACAGCAGGCAGGGCCAGGAGGTCAGTTGTGCTGAAGGTGAAGATTAACTCCACCGCCCAGATACTGAATAAGAAGCCAAAGTCCATAAACTCTCCAGTGTTCTAAAAAATGTAGTCTTTTGAGAGTGAGCAAGAGAGAGAAAGGTGCGCTCTCTCTCTCTCTCTCTCTCTCTCTCTCTCTCTCTCTCTCTCTCTCTCTCTCTCTCTCTCTCTCTCTCTCTCTCACACACACACACACACACAGATTAATACTGGGCCTTGCAAATAGTTAGGCACTCAACCACCAACCAAAAGGCACCTTGGAAGCAAGACATGGTGATCTCCCTGTCTTAAAACCTTATGGAACACTGTTCTGCACATATGGGGTCACTCTGAGTGAAAATTGACTTGAGGACAACTAACAACAACAACACACATATGTATACATGTGTACACACACATAGTTACTCAAAAAACAAAACTAAACAAAATCACTGCCATCAAGTTGATTCTAACTCATAACAACCATGTTGGATAGAGTAGAGCTGCCCCTGTGGGTCCCAAGACTGTCAGTCCTCATGGGAGTAGAAAACCTCCCTTTTCTCCTGTGGTGTGGCTGGTGTTTTCCAACCATTGACCTTGCGGTTAGCAGCCCAATGCACAACCACCAGGGCTCTTTAAAAAATCAAACAAAACACAAAAAACCATGTTTAAACAAGTGTCTGTGAACAATGGCTTGCTGCAGACATGTTCTCTCAGTAACACACTTGTCTTCGTCTCATTAAGTCCAATCAAGTCCAATCAAAACAGATTTCTGAGACTATCACCTGGGCCAGTTAAATTCAAGGCAGAGAAGTAAGCTCAGAAGGTTATGGCAAATATTCGCTGGGACTTCGAAGAGGTTATCTTGATAGACTTTCTCCTAGGACACATGCTTATTAGAAGCTTTGTGACAATTGAAGCCTACATTGGTGAGGAAAAGGCCCCAAAGTTGCACCAAGAATTTTACTTCAAAAAGAAAGCCGAAAATAATAAAAATAGAACAAATTAAGGAAGAGTTAAAAGAGTTAAAACACATGATAAGATGTTACATTTTAGCCTAATAGTCCACTTTCTGATGTTCTCTGTTGGCAGGGATTTTCACACCCCTGACCAGGTTAAAAAGTTTTCAGTGGAGGCTTATTCCCTGTGGTTCTCTGCAAAGAGAGATTGGGTTTTCACTGTCATCTATAGCCTTCCCAAAACTGAGTACTCAGAATTTAAGATTTAATGCATGTCCCTCCTTTGATCTTGAATTGTATTATTTCCAATTCTCGGATCGCACCGAGGCTTCTTCTGTGTGTGCTTATTCTTGTGGGCTTAGCTGTACCTCTGTGTGGGCTTAGCTGTGTGAGCGTATGTGGCTGTTTGTTTTAAGATAAGCTTTAAGACTCTGAATTTTTATTCTTCCTGATAGCTGGCACTATCTGATTTTTGTGTGTGTGTGCTACATTTGGCTATAGCATCTGTAGCTTCAATGATCCCGTAATGAGGGTAAGTATTGACTGGGGCCACAAGAATTACTTTTTTCTCCGACAGGTGTGACTCTGCTGTTTTGCATGGATATTATTGGAAGATTTTCCCTAACTCCAGCCCATATTGTTCATGTAAATACTGTCCAGTCACTTAAGAGTTTCATCTACACAAGTTAACAATCCATGTATTGCAGTTCATAGTTGGTCTATAGTCTTATAATTTCCTTTTATCAACACTGTTCTACATTCTATACCATTGGCTAAGCTAATGACAAAAGCAATGCCTAGTGGTTATGCATTATTGGGCTGCTAACTGCAAGATTAGCAGTTCAAAACTACCAGCCAGCTCTGAAGGAGAAGGATGAGGCTTTCTACTTCTGTGAAGATTTGCAGGCTCAGAGATGCACAAGGGCAGCTCTACCCTGCCCTCTAGGCACACTGTAGGTCAGTATTTATTTTATGCCAGTGGAAGTGATGGCCCAGGGGGAAGATAAAAAACATAAAATGACAAGGACATCTCTAAGGTGAACCAGAAGCATATATAAATGATAGATGCTCGAGTGTATTTTGGGTTTGCACTTAACTATAGCGCAGATTTTAGAGAAATCAGTTCTTATGTCATGGCCCTGCCTGATGCTCACCTTCATAAAGAGATCACTGAAGAGAGGGGCTCTGTAGCAAAGTGTGGTGAAGAACTAGATGGTGCCCCTCTGTTAGAAAGAATAGCATCTGGGTCTTAAAGGCTTGTTTTCAAACAAGCAGCTTTCTAAGCAAGTCAGCAACTAAGTCCATATGAAAGAAGCACACCAGCCTGTGTGAACCAAGGATTGTAAGTAATAGAATCAAAATCTAAAGGAGGGAATGGCATTAGAATTTAAACTGTGACCACCTGGTTTTCAGAAGGCTGTAGATGACAGTGGAAGCTGAAAATCCATTTGCAGAGTTCACACATGGATTAACTTTCTGGTGAATCCCATCTGATCATAGCCGAGGGATGGAAACAACCCTGTCATCAAACAGAGAGTTTGGTAAAGTCGATTATAACAGACCTAGTTAGGTTAAAATGCAATATCTCATTATTTGATGTCCTTTTTGACTAATTTTGAAGTTGTTTCAGTTAAAAAGAAAAAGTGAATGGGGAAATACATGTAGATTAAGTCCCCGGTGAATCCCCCTTGACTATGGACCCGGGATGTGTATATGTACAGCCTTGCCTTCATGCATAACTCATTGTAAAGAGTATAGCTGCACATGCAGGTAGGTTACAATTTCGCACCCTGTGCAATACGCTCTATGTCTTGAGAGATTTCCCTTTAGATTCATTTACATTTATACTAGTTTTAGTTTTTTCTGTTTTTTATATTGAGGTTTTTATGGTTTACTTTGATATAATTGTTAGTTAAGATTTTTTTTTCTGTACATGAAACCAGGATAGAGATATCTATAGTGAGAGTGACTAGTTATTGATATCTTAGGGGTATGACAGGAGAGGTTGGGGAGAAATCGAGAGCTAACAACTATGAGCACAAGAATGAAGAAAATGTTCTAAAACTGATTGTAGTGATGACTATACAGCTCTTCTTGATGTGACTGAACTATTGAATTGTATGATATGTGAACTATATGCCAATAAAATTTGAAAAAAGAACTGCTTGATCTTAGGTTAGGGCTTAGAATTAGTGTGAGCTCAAAATCCATTCACATATCTAAGATCTATCTATCTATCTATCTATCTATCTATCTATCATCTCCCCGTTCCACTTTAGTGGCAGCATCATCAGAATTATGAAACTACTCTCAGTATAGAATTCAGAATATTGTTAACATAGGGGGAATATTGGAATAGGGGAAAGTTGTTTAGACTCAATTAAACTAGATGTTCCATTATGCATCTTCAAAAGTTAAGGGACTGAATCCTATTTAAGAAAACAATGACAGGCATAGGGCAGAACACTGAATACCACCCACTCATGAGGGCAGAACTATGTCCACAGAGTAAGTTGTGACTTAGAAAGCTAAGAAAACATGAAGGTGTCCAATCGATGGGCATCTTAATGTGCCCATTATTGGACAGTCTCAGAAGCAAGAGGTTTGAACTGAAGCCCAATGAGCTCTGATTCCGTGACCTCAGGCTCTGACTGTTCTGTTGTGGCCTGTGCAGTATGCTCTATGCCTCGAGAGATCAGTATCTGGAAAGTCCAGGTAGCCTACAGTATGAGGCCTGGGTTACCAAGGGCTGAAAGTGAACTCAGTTAAAAGTGTGTGACTAGCCATAAACATCCATGGTGAGTGGACTCTCACTGTTGGGGGGACCATAAAGCCAATGCCACATTTTCCATAAGGGCAAGTTGTCCTCACCACCCCCAACAGAGGTGAGACCATCTTCTTTGAGACAGGCACATCTCCCACCCCTCTTCTTGGTCATGGATCTCTACCAGAGTGTATTGAACACCGATGTAGGCATGTCTATTCAATAGAGAAAATTGGAGGGATTGCCCCATGTGGATATTTTTCCCTTCCCTACTCACCTCCTAATGAGTGAGCTGTCCTCAGCTGAGATGCGGTTGCCGCTGGAGAAGGGGTCTTTATGATGTACAAAGAGGGGAGTGGTAGATAGCTTAGAGGCTCTCAGCCTCACCACTCCATTGCCTCGGAGGTCAGATTGAGTGACTGCTTGACCTAAGAGCCACTGTCGCTTTTTGTCTTGTTGTTTTCCCTTATAACAATGGTTTCATGTAATATTCATGTTTTTGTGACTGACTAACTTCACCTCAGCATAATGTTCTCCAGGTCTGACAGTGTCATGAGGTGCTTCATAGTTCATCATTAATTTTTTAGTGATGAACAGTAAGTAGTTCATTGTGTGGATATACCAAATTCCTGTATTGATTCTACCACTGATGGGCATTGGGGCTATTTACAATTACTTGCTATCATGAGCAGTGCTGCAATGAACATGCGCTTATGTCTGTTTGTGTTCTGTCTTGTACTTCTTTAAGACAAATGCCCAGCAGAGGTAATGCTGAATATAAGGGATTTCCATTCCCAATGGTTTTAGTGCCCTGTTGCTTTCCACACTGGTTGTACATGCTTACAGCCCCACCAGCAGTGTACAACTGTTCTAATTTTTCTGCATCCTCTCCAGCATTTGTCGTATTCTGCTTTTTGAATTGGACTGTCATTGTCGGTGTCATGCTGAATCGCATCATTGTTTTGATTTGCATCTTGCAGATGACTAGTGATCATGAGTATTTTTTCTAGGTGTTTGTTATCTATATGAATTTTTTTTTTTTGGTTAACTGCCTGTTCATGTCCTTTGCTCACTTTTTGATCAAATTTTTTTTCCTTGTTGAGGTCTTGCAGTACTCTATAGGTTTTAGGGATTAGTCCTTGGTCTGTTGAGTCATTGCTGATGTTCCCCCACAGTCTATTGGCTCTCTTATAACTTTTTTTATGCACATAGGTGTCTTATTTTTAGTAAGTTCCAGTCATCTATTTTGTCTTTTGCTGTGTGCTCTTCCATCACTATATTCAACAATATGTCTATGTTCTGTAAAAGGGCCCTTAAGTTTGTCCTTATTCTCTCATTGATGATCTTTCTAGGTCTGGGATTTACATTTAGGTCTTTGATCCATTTTGAGTTCATTATTGTACTAAGTCTGAGATCTGCGACCTACGTCATTCTTCTGCAGACAGAAATTGAATTTTGCCAGCACCATTTGTTGTAGAGATTGTCTTTTTCCCATTTAATGTTTTTTGGCTCTCTGATGAAGATCAGTTGACGGTAGATGGTCACATACATGAAGGGACTTCAAAATCTTCATGGGCAAATGGATTTAAAAGTCAATGGGATTTTTCCACAACCATTTTGAAGCCCCTTGAAATATACACATATGTATATATACTCAGGAATTGACTTACCGATTGTAAACAAGTTCAAAATCGGTACTTCAGGTGATAGATGAGAGATTCCTGTGCTCTTGGGTCTCCAAATCACTAATTTAGGCGACAGGAAGAACGAAGCACCATAGGGGGATTGGAAGCAGAATATAATTTAGGGAAAGTTTTTGCTCTTAATGCCTTCAACTAGTTGGAGGATGTCCAACCACACTGTGGTTTACGGTAGACCGATTGATTTAGTCATATGTTAACTACCTTATAACAGCATCTAAACTATTGTTTAATTAAACAACTAGCCTGCCAGGTCGACACGTCAAATGAGCCATCACACAGGCCGTCGTCGTCCAACACATTTCTACTGTCAGGCTGCTGGTTTCAATCACTTGTGCACCATGGTTGGTGGAAGGAGGACCTTCTTTAGAGCCTGATTAGAGGGCTTAGAAATGCTTCCCACCTCCTACCAGGCCACCTCCCACCCTGGCCTGTTACTGGTTACTGAGCTTACCATTAGAGACGATCTACCTTCAGAAATACCTAAGTGGTACAAATAAATGATTGAACAGTGCTCTATGAACTGAAAAGTTGGTGGTTCTGAACGACCCAGAGGTCTGGAGATGGGCTTCTGAAAGGCTACAGCCTGGACAACCCTCTGCGCAGCCCTACTCTGGACACACAAGGCTGCTATGAGCAAGAATGGACTCAAAGGCCAGTCACAACAGCAACAACACTTTCCTTTTTGATGCCACTGGTTTTTAAACCAAAGTTGGCAAACCCAAGTACCTACAGGGTCCACAGTTGAAATTAATGTAGAGTTGCCACAGGTGGGCCTTTAGGAAACTGGCACACATAGACCATGTCCAAAGGGCCAAATGAGCTCCCCCCTGGGGTGGCTTTATATTCTGGCTAATCAAGGAAAGCCAGACACTGGGGGG
The DNA here is from genome assembly GCF_050624435.1 of Tenrec ecaudatus. NCBI lineage: Eukaryota > Metazoa > Chordata > Mammalia > Afrosoricida > Tenrecidae > Tenrec > Tenrec ecaudatus. The sequence goes on along the minus strand of NC_134531.1, from coordinate 171,302,854 downwards.
ATCAGGGCACTAACCCACCCAGGGGGTGAGTCTTGGTTATGTCTCCACAGGATTGGGAGTGTGCATGCAGACCCCTCCACGGTGCACCAAACCTCGAGGGCAACGTAACCACCTGGAACAACTCATGAACAGGATGGGCTACAAGGCCAGCCCCAATCAGAGCCAACTGACCCCCTCCCTAGAAGTATGCGCTACAGAGGACAACACGAAACCTACAGGTTGGAGAGAAGGGCCGGCATGCCACGCCCACATGGAAGCAAACCAAGAAGGGAAAAGAGAGAATGAGGATCTAGACCCCTTATCAGCACACCAAGGAGTGGCTCCAGGGAGCTCTATCTACATGTGAGGCGAAGGGAGAGGAGAAGTCTGCAGGCATGGAGGATTGGTCCAGCAGTGTGATTCGGCCAGATTTCCCAGTGATGGAGGGCAAGGCACAGCCTGTCCTATGTTTATAGCCCCACGGTTTGCTTCCCTGACACTACCACACCCTCTGGAAGCTTTGGCTCCATCCCGCCTCAAGTGACCTCAGTAGAACGTGTGAGAACACAAGGAGCAGCAGTTGTTCTTATTCCCGAAATCAAGCAAGGAAAACAGTTGTCGACCCTGCGCCTGGGAGAAGGGCTCTCGCTTGTGCTGTTTGGGTCTCCCAGGAGCTGCTGTGGGCCCATTAGAGGGAGGTGAGAAGCAGGCTCTTGCTAATCCACAGGCCTCACCCTCTGCTCTCTTTGTGACCCCGCAGGAGGAGGGTTGTCGTGTCACCTTTGAGGTGCTGTCTTGGTTCATTCCAACGAGGGAGAGGCTGGGCCTTTGAGGAACCTATTCAGCAGGAATCTGGAGGAGTGAGATTCTGAGCTGCTCCCCCTGCTGCCTCTTTGGCCCTTCAGCCAAGCACCCGTGGTTACGGCCCAGCGATGAGGACAGCTGGGTTTGTTTTGGTGCTCAAAGCAGAGGGGAGGAACATGATTTTAACACTGAAAAAATAAATTGTTTTCAAGGGAGCGAGAAGGGTTCCAGCAGGAGTCCCTGATGGCTTTCTAACCCTGTCTGCTCCCTCCCAACGTCAGGGAATAGTCCTCTGACGGGAGCCAATGCCCTGTCAGGAATGTCACAAGCAGCATTATGAAAGTGGGGTCAACCATCCAAGATGCTGGGAGTGTCCACATAGCCTCCCGGAGGGACATCTCCAGTGCCCCCCTCATTTACCTGGATCCCTGCTGCAAGCTCTTAGTTGTTTTTAATGCTCATGTGTCTAGACTTTCAAATCCTCCGAGGGCTGTTGGAGGAGGTCTTGAACGTGGAGGGATGCTTGGATGGGAGAGAAGTGTGTCTTGCCTGTAGAAGGCTGGAGGAGCTGCCACAGTTTGGAAAAGGGAGAAGATACTCAGGGAACATCATGGCCAGTTGGTTTACCATAATTCACAGAGGTCATGTTCTATATGCTACTTTAGTGAGCAGGGAGTAGGGTTCTTAGAAGTTTCTGGATGGCCATCTACAATATAATTATTTGTTTCTATCTGGAGCAAAGAGAAATAGAAAATAATCAATGTTGATTGAAAAAATTATTCCAGGGAACTAATGGATCCTGCAAATTCCAGCCTCTATTACCCTGAGACCAGAAGAACTAGATGGTGCCCAGTCATCACCACCAACTTATCTCAAATGGATCATAAGTGGCAGAACAAAGTTCAAGATAATAAAACTAGAAGACCTCTCTGTGTCACAAGTCATCTTTCATCTAGATAATCAGTCTTATCCATCTGCTTATGATTTGGAAAGTACTTTCATGGAATTTGGGTGTTCCTGCTGTGTTGTTTCTTTTCTGTCAACTAGTCTGATCTACAAGCATTGAGAAGGCAGTGGTCTTTGTATCTTATTCATCATGGTTTCTCCAGTGCCTGACACAGGGTTGACACACAGTAGAAACTCAATCAATATTTGTTGATTAAACAAAGAAATTTTAAAAACTTGAATGAATACTTCAAAAGGAAATAGATCCCCTACCACTGGAAGAGTTTAAGCAGAGCTTAGATGGTCGATGATCAGGGATTTTGGACAATTCTTTCTATTGGTTAAAGTTATGCTAGCTGTTACAACAAGCAAACTCAAATCATATAATCAAATTATTTAAAGTCCCCGCTGAGTATTTCTGATGGAAGGTTGTTCTCATTTAAAGGATGATGTAAGGACCCCGGCTCCTTTCATTTCTGGCTTCACTATTTTGCCAGGTGGCTTCCAAGGTGACCATGCTCAATTGTGTGAAGCAGGCAGAAGGGGAAAGAGGTGTTAATAAGCCAGGTCTGGAAGGCATGCACATTTCTCCTCAAAGCCCATTGGCTAGAACACCATCATACCTAATTGCAACATTTGGGTCATGGCCCAGGAAGAAGAGAGAGATTCATTTGGTTCATGGGTTATGCTGAGTTTTCTAGGGAAACAAAACCAGTGACACTCATACATGTATAAGAAAGAACTTGCCTGGTGCATATGAGGGTTGGAGGTACAGGGAATCCAGGGTGGATGATACCTTCAGGACCAAGGGTGTGAGGGACGATGCTGGGAGAGTGGAGGGTGAGTGGGTTGGAAAGGGGGAACTGATTACAAGGATCTACATGTGACCTCTCCCCTGGGAGAGGGACAGCAGAGAAGGGGGGAAGGGAGACTCCGGATAGGGCAAGATATGACAAAACAACGATGTATAAATTACCAAGGGCATATGAGGGAGGGGGGAATGGGGAGGGAGGGGGAAAAAAAAAAGAGGACCTGATGCAAGGGGCTTAAGTGGAGAGCAAATGCCTTGAGAATGATTGGGGCAGGGAATGTATGGATGTGCTTTATACAATTGATGTATGTATATGTATGGATTGTGGTAAGAGTTGTATGAGTCCCTAATAAAATGTAAAAGAAGAAAAGAGAAAAAAATGATCAGGGCAAAGACTGTACAGATGTGCTTTATACAATTGATGTATGTATATGCATGAACTGTGAAAAGAATTGTATGAGCCCCAATAAATTGTTAAAATTATTTAAAAAACACACACACACACACACACAAAAAGTACTTTTATACCTGGGTGCCACCACCACCATGGAATCTTAACTTACCATATATAATCGTGTATAAGCCAAGTTTTTCAGCACACACACAAAAATGTGCTGAAAAACTGGGGTTCGGCTTATACACAGGTCAGATCTCAGTGAGGACAGCGTCTATGATGACCTCACACCAGCTGAAGCTCTGCATTGGGATACGGATGATGATGAGGAATTAGTTTTGAAGGATTTTAACTCTTTACATTTTAGCTTGGTTGCTGATTGAGCTCAGGGAATAGTACTCTTAAGGTATCATTGTTGATACCTTATAGTTTTAGTTGGACCTATTTTCCACTTACTGTGCTGGTTTACTAATGTTAAATTACTTGTTGTCCTTTTATTTATGTTTTTATTTAAAATAAATATTTAAATACAATAAAAAAAAGAAAGAACTTGCTTTCAAGGAAGAAATTTGTATCAAGAAAGAGACCCAGCCCAGTTCAACTCAAGTCAATACTAGCTGTAACCCTCTCCAGATCCATGCAGCTTCAGGCTGATGAAGCAGGAAGGTGGAACAGGAAGCAGGGAAATCTAGGCCAGTGGGTACTGAGACATATGGATCTAAGGTCAGCAGCACATGGCAGGGCACTACAGCTCCCAGAGATGGCAGGCCTCCTAGGTTGCCCTTGGAGCCAGACGGAGAATCCAAGGAAGCACAAACGTTAGGAGGGACAAGAGAGGACTGAGCTCTCAGTGTCTTTCTTAGGAAAAGACTATCAGGAGGCATACCCTGGCTGTGACCTGACTGATAGGTTGGACCTGCACCCCTATTTTCACATAGATGCAACAAGTTGACATAACCCACAACCATCACAGTTTATAACTCATCAGGCTCTGCCATACTTGGATTGGGCAGAAGGTAAGACCAGGAGGGTTTTGGGACCTCTATAATCCCCAGAATTGGGCTTTTGTGGTACACTAGATTATGTGACATGGCTCTTTTAGCTGTTGTCTTTTAAACCCTCACCAAATAACTGGGTGGGATTATGCTGCTAGGGTATATGAGACTTTAACATGGGAGCTGGTAAGTTTTGCCATCCTGCTGGGTTTAAGATGAGCCACTTAAGAAGCAAGAGTAGGTATTTTACTACCACTGAGAAAGAAGGGGCAGGAATGAGCATGTCTTTTGGATCCTGAGATTCCTGCAAATTGAATCTCCTCAATCCATGAGACAGAGAGCTGTGTCACCAGAACAGCGGTGGAGAAGTGGTGGCAGTGGCAGCAAGAGCACAGTGCAGAGGAATGGGTTCCCCAGCCCACGTAGCAAGAAAGGTAGATGTCTTTGGGTAGGAGACTTGCTTGTACTTATTTGCTTATACAAGTATTTAATTGAGAGAGCTAGGTTTTCTGACTCATGGAGCTATAGCTGAGTGCCTTTGCACTGGGGCTTATGGCGGAGTGGAGCGCCCTTTGGGCATTTGTCAGTAGTGCTAAAAGAGCTTTTTAACAAGACCTGAGCAAGGCAGAGACCACATGACTGTGTGGCTGAGAGGTCCAGGATCAGAGAGAGCCATGCCTGTGGGTATGGCTGAGCAGAGGCAGTCCTGACTGAAACACTGTATCCTGAGTGTTTTTCATCTTGAGTTGTAGCTTGTTAACTTCTCTAAGGAACCAAATGATCACGAGGATAGTTTGTGAGTTTTGTGTCCCCAGTGCAGTGAGTTATCAAACCCAGGAGAGGAGCAGAGCATGCCCATGGGAAGGACAGTTGGTGTTAGCATTGAAATATGGAGGCATATCTGACTTGGGCTTCCCAAGAATCAACTTCCAGTGGATGTTGTGGTTGAGTCTTCTTCCCCCTTGGGAAGTGAGAGGAGGTCAGATGTGGCCCCCACACCATCCTAACAGCATCTGTTTCCCCTTTGCCACAACGTACAGTTTAAGGAGAAGTAAGGCACTTGCCACCTTTCTTTTTCTAATGTAGCATTGAAGTCTTTATTCGCTTGCTCAAGAAGCCCCTTAAGCACTTGTGTGTCACACAGACCTGTCTACGAATACTAGCTCTTTCACTTCCTGGGTGTGTGGCCTTGGGCATGTTACTTAACCACCCTGTCCTCTGATTTCTCCAGCAGTGATGACAGCAATACTTATTTCTTAATATTAGGAGGCTTACAAGATCAGAGTTACATATGTCATTTAGTATTCATTTATTCCAAGTCATTGTCCTAATCTCTGCTGGGCAGACCTTTCGTAGTATGCATTTGTCCTGCTAGGTGAGCATCAAGCAACTCAATGAGTTATTGAACTCAGTGGCATCTCCTGGGAAGGTTCTATCTGGTCACAGTGAATTTTTTTGTAATAACAGTTTTGCTCAAATCTCAATTTTTTGGTGTGTGTGTGATGGCCAATTTAAGAGAACAGTGTGAGGCTATGAAATTTGTTTCCTACTAGGGAAAAATACCACAGAAACAGTTGTGACATTGAATACAGTTTACAAGGAATAACACTATGGGAAAAACTCAAGGGTATGAGTGTTTTTATCATTTTAGAAAATGTGAAAAGTTGATTGATGAGAAACCTCATTCTGGGCATCAGTCAACTTCCCAAGGATGAAAATGTGGACAAAATTCTTGCACGTGTGCTTGAAGACTGATGATGGACCACTGAATTGATGGGGAAGTTATCTGGACTATCTTGGGCTCAGTGAGTGACTTTTAACAGAAGATTTTGGAATGTGAAGGGATGCTGCGAAATTTGTGCCTTGAGTTCTGACTGACCACAAAAAAGAGTGTTGAGTGGAAACATGACATGTTTTGACAGAACAGCTCTGAAGTGACCCAGAATTTCCCCCCAAGGTGATTACTGTTGATGAGACATGGTGCAATTCTTACGACCCTGAAAGCAAACATCATTCAAGCCAGTAGAAGATGCCATCATCACCTTGGTCAAAAAAAAAAAAGGTCCTTGAGTGAAATCAAAGATCAAAATGATGCTCATTTGTTTCTTTCTTTTTTAATGTGAGGGAGATAGTGCATTTATTGTTCATTCCACCAGGTCAGACTGTTAATCAAGCTTTCTATTTAGAGCTTCAGAAAAAGATTACATAACAGTGTGTGACACAAAAGGCTTGATTTGTAGCAGACGGGGGACAGGTTTTTCCACCACAACAATGCACCTTCTCACGCAGCCATCTCGGTGCACCAGTTTTGGGCAAAGAGAATCATGCCTCTCTTTTCCCTTACTCACCTGACCTTGCTTTGTTTGATTTGTTTTTGTTTCTGCAAATGAAGAGGGTCATGAATGGATAGCGAATTTATAATGTAGCAGAGGTGAAGAAAAAAAAAAAAAACCAAAGAGGTGCTGCCAGCCATCTAAATAGATGAGATTGAAACATGTTTCCAAGAATGGAATCACAGATTTGTCAAATGTATTAAGTGTAATGGAGAGTACTTTGAAGGTGATAAGTTCATTAAAAAAATACATAGCTTTGGAAAAGATCCACTTTTGGGGGGTACCTCTTCTTATTTTAGTTTTCACAGGAACTTTTTGAAGGAGATCTTATTATTTGCCCTAGTTTTACAGAGGAGACCCAGGAATCAATGAAAAACAAAGCAGCTTACCTAAAGTCATGCAACTGATAAGGTATGGATGAATGAAGTCATCCAATTGCAGAACTAACGAGGTACATAATAAATGGGAGTGACTGTCTGTGTGCTACTGGTGACTTTAGCTGTTACTGTTGCTGTAGTGGCTGAGCCAGATGCAGGATTGCTTATAATATTCGCAATGATCTACAAAATTTTCCCATCTCTGAATGTCTTTATGATGTTTAGCCTTTCAGTTTTTCACAATGACTTCAAGGTGATTTTCTTTCTTCTTTTTAAAAAATCATATGATTGGGGAATCCTAGACAGATGATTCCTTCAGGACCAGCTGTGAGAGTGGTAATACTGGGAGGGTGAAGGAGGGTGGGGTAGAAAGGGGGAACCGATTACAAGGATCTACATATAACCTCCTCCCTGGGGGATGGACAGACAACAGAAAAGTGGTGAAGGGAGATATCAGACAGTGTAAGAAATGACAAAATAATAATTTATAAATTATCAAGGGTTCATGAGGGATGGGGCAGCGGGGAGGGAGGGGAAAATGATGAGCTGCCATCAAGGGCTCAAGTAGAAAGAAAATGTTTTGAGAATGATGACAACATATGTACAAATGTGCTTGACACAATGGATGTATGTATGGATTGTGATAAGAATTGTATGAGCCCCCATTTCTCCCCACCTCACCCTCCCTCCCTCATGAACCTTTGACAATTCATAATTTTTTTCCGGTGTCTTACACTGACTGATGTCTCCCTTCACTCACTTTTTTGTTGTTCATCCCCCTGGGAGGGGGTTATATGTTGATCATTTTGATCAGTTCCCCCTTTCCCCCCAACTTCACCTTACCCTCCTAGTATCGCTACTCTCATTATTGGTCCCGAAGGGTTTATCTGTCCTAGATTCCTGTGTTTGGGGCTCTTATCTGTACTAGTGTACGTGCTCTGGTCTAGCCAGATTTGTGAGGTAGAATCGGGATCATGAAAGTGGGGGGAGGAAGGAAGCATGAAAGAACTAGAGGAAAGCTGTATGTTTCATTGGTGGTACACTGCACCCTGACTGGTTCGTCTCTTCCTGGGACCCTTCTGTAAGGGATGTCCAATTGTCTACAGATGGGCTTTGATTCTCCACTGCTCTCTCCCCCTCATTTACATCGTCATGATTTTTTGTTCTGGGTCTTTGATGTGTGATACCTGATCCCTTCGACACCTCATGATCCTATAGGTTGGTGTGTTTCTTTCATGTGGGTTTTGTTGCTTCTCAGCTAGATGGTCACTAGTTTATCTTCAAGTTTTTAAGACCCCGGATACTATATCTTTGATAGCCGGGCACCATCAGCTTCTTCACATTTGCTTATTCACCCATTTTTGTCTTCAGCAATTGTGTTGGGAAGGTGAGCATCACAGAATGCTGGGTTATTAGAGAAAAGTGTTTTTGCATTGAGGGAGTACTTGAGTAGAGGCTTAATGTTTGTCTGCTACCTTAATACTTAACATATAAATATATGTACATAGATCTATTTTCCTATCATTATATATAAATATATTTACATATGTACATATGTATTTAGACTTTAAAAATGTCCTTTGACTTCTAGTTCTTTTCTCTATGAACGTCTACTTTCCTCTTGTCCCACTATCATGTTCGACCTTCCTTCGGCTTTCAGAAATTCCTCTCGGTTACATTGCACTGGTGATTTTATATTGTACCCCTTCGGTGGAGGGTACAAATGAGCTTTAGAAGGCATAAGTCGCTGACTGAAGGCCCCACAGCCAAAATCTGGTGGAGCTGGTTTTCAAACTCTGCATTTTGGCAAGGCCAATACTCCTATTAGATTTGAATTAATATTTGTTAAGCACTTACAATGGCACCTGGCACATAGTAAGCCCAATATTAAGTATTTATTAGATAAATAAAATAAGTATTACTTTCATTTCTCCCTTCAACAAATATTTCATTAGCACCTGCTGCCATCTGTGAAGTTAGGACCACTTGAGTCTGGGCCCTGATGTCTCTCTTGGCCCCTTCCCCCACTTCTTGTGACAAGGGTCCTTAGGTTGCCTCTTGGCTGGGCTGCTCTGGTCACTTTCTCCCCTCTCACTGTAGACTGTTTTTTTTTTTTTTTTTGGCAGCTTCCTGGGCTCTGAGCTCCTTCTCCCACCCCCTTCACACACAGTTTGGCTGTTCAATGTTTTTGTTTTCCAGACCCCTGCTAGCTGCAGTCTGAGAGACTGAACTCCTAGAAAGGTCTCGTTAACTAACAGTGATCTAATGTGTCACAGTGACCTCTCAAATAGCTCATTTATAATCTAGCAGAGATTTCCAATTAGCCCAGGAGAATGGTCAGTGGTGGAATTCCAGGCATGTCTACTGGCCAATGGGGGAGACATTTTTTGTACGAGAGGGTCAGAAATCACAGCATATGAAGGAAGGAAAGCCAAACCTGCTTGAAGTATTACATGGAGTTTATTCTGAGTCAATGCTTCACTTCTACACCTTGATCCGTGAAAGCTGGTCTCTAAGCTACTTTAGAAGAGTTTCAACATTCCTTTTCAAATAGAGGCAGAAATTCTTTATAACCTATGGTTTCAATGGAGCAGACCCAGGAACTCCCAAACAAGGAGGAGATAAAATTAGGAGGCAGTAATACAGTTCTTCCGCGAGTATGTATGTATTGAGCTTCTATATATGTTGCACACTGTTGTAGGTGCTGAGGAGCCAAGGATTAACAAGTGAACCATGCCTTTCCCAAGAGCTGTGGGGCTCCCTGTAGAATGGCGTTAACCAGCAAAACAAAACAAACTCACTGCTGTTGGGTGGATTCCTAGTCGCAGCAAGCACATCTTCCTTCCATAGTGAGGCTAGGGTACTCAAACCCTGACCTGCGAGATGCTTGCCTGGTGCAGGAGTCAGTCAAGGAGGGGAGCAGAGTTTATACAGAGAACAGGGACACTTCTTTGGCTCTTCTTTTTGAGATGGTCCAGCAGCAGTGCTTGCCTATTCTCTATCCTCTGGTTCTTCAAATCACAAACTCACTCTGCACTAGTTCCTTTTTCCATGTTTTGATTTTTCTTCTAAATTCTGTCTGCCTATATTCACTTTCTGAAACCATCTGATAGTTGCTTTTTATTATGTTTTCCAGAATTTATTATTGTTATCTGAGGATCAGCCTGTTAGGTCTTTATGCTGCCACACGAGAAATGGAACATTGAATGTTTTAACTTTTGATGTATATACTGCAAAACTGATCTAATTAATCTAAAAATCCTGCATTTAGGCTATGGGTCACCATCGTAATGGCATAAATGCAGACCAGACAGCAACCAGGAAATGTATTTATGATGCACTGTTGAGTAAAATTTGCCTGATAGAAGATTCTATCTTCAGTTTGATTACAGGAGTGTAAAAATTTGTGAAAAATTGATGCACTTGAATTGTGGTGTTGGTGTAGAATGCTGAATGCATCATGGAGTCCAGAAAGCACAAACAAATCGGTCATAGAAGAAACACAATCACAGTCTTCCTTAGAATTGAGAATGGCAAGACTTCTACTTGCTTACTTTGGACATGTCTTCAGGAAAGATCAACTTCTAGGAAAGGACTCCATGTTTCCTAAGATAGAGGCCAACCCAACCGAGGGAAAGCCCTCAAGAAGATGGATGACCACAGTAGACACAGCAGTGGACTTCAGCAGACCATCCACCATGAAGATGGTCCAGCACGGGGCACATGTAAACATAGCTCTCTTACCCGTGACTGGCTGCAGACTAGTTCTTTCAGTCGTATGCATGGCCTCGTATCGTTAGGGTGCCTTAGAAGAAAACCAAAAAACCTTGGTAACATGAAAGACATATTTTGAGGTCAAGGCTAACATAAAATCTTAAACAAAGCTCAAGAGGATATCCTCCCACATCATTGGTGCTTTGCAACCAGTTTATGAGAATGCATGTCCCACATAAAACAACAATTTTTAAATGGATCCATTATTTTAAGGAAGACTGCAGAGACCTCAAAGATGAGCCAAGCATGGGGAGACTGTTAACCTTAACAAATGAAGAAAGCAGGCTGTAGTCTGGAAATGGGTGTGAGAAGACCAAGGAATTACAATTGAGACAATAGCCACTGAAGTTGAGATCTCACCTACTTGGCCTCAGTAAGCTCCTGGCTCAACGGGTGCCAAAAGTGCTTCAAGAAATCAGCTAGCTCAAAAAGTTGATCTTCCCATCAATCTTTTAAGCAAGATTTCAGCTAATGAAGATAATTTTATGGAAGGACTCATAACTGGAGATGAGTTTTGGATTTACCAATATGATTCAGAGAGCCAGGTCCAATTAAAGCAGTGGCTTCTGAGGGGATCTACTGGACCACTTAAATTCAAAGCGGAGATGTCAGAAGGTTGTGGTGACTGGCTTTTGAGAATCTGTAGGGGGTAATTGTGATAGATTTTCTTGAGGAACACAGGGAAATCCTGGGTGCTTATTATAAAGAAATTTTAAGAAAATTAAAAACTGCATTGGTGAGAAAAAGGCCAGGAGAGTTGGCTCCACATTACTACCAGGCACAAGCACACTCGATGCAGCAATGGGCTCAGTTGTAAGGATGGTACAGGATTGTGTTGTGCATAGGGTTGCTATGGGTCAGAACTGACTTCATGGCACCTAAGAACAAACTAACACAATGCACTGGTGGTTTATGTGGTAGGCTACTAGCCACAAGGTAGGTAGTTTGAAACCACCAGTTGCTCCTTGGGAGAAAGATGAGTCTTTCTACTCCCATAAAGAGTAGTAGTCTTAGAGACCCAAAGGGGAAGTTTTACCCTGTCCTACAGGGTTGCTATGAGTTAGAATTGACATGATGGTCATGAGATAAAGATGCATCAGATAATTCTTTGAGGGTGGCAAGGATTTTCCTATAAGAATTTGGTTGAAAACTTTACTCCATCCAACCTATAAACCTGACCTTGTCAGACTTTTCTTGTACAGTACACTCAAAGAACGTTTAAAGGAACTAATACATAGAGTCCCTTGAGGATAGCCAAGCTGCCATTTTGATGTGGTATAAATTAAAGTATAGATTTTTTTGAGGGGGAAGGTTATTGTTGTTGGTAGGTGCCATTGAATTGGTTCCAACTCATAGCAACCCTATGGACAACAACAGCAGCAAAAATACCACCTGGTCCTGTGCTGCTCTCACAATCGTCATGTTTGAGCCCATTGTGGCACACAGTGCCCATCAATCTTGTCGACGATCTTCCTCTTTTTTTTCTGATCCTCTACCAGGCATGATGTCCTTTTCCAGGGAAGAAGGGTTAGAGAGTTGGAAGTTGGAAATAGAGCCTTCAGAAGTGTTTAGATATGCGTGGAGGATGTATGTACATTTTGATATTTTGTCTAATAAAAATATAAAAAACATAAAAAATATCAAAATTATGATTTTGTTGCAAAGCATTTAACTTAAAAAAAATCATTGGGAGCTCTTACAGATACAAGATTCCATAGTTCAGTCTCATTACGCAGTATTATTCAATTGCTATCACAATCAATTTCAAAATAGTTATTTTCTTTCTTCTTGAATTCCTTGATATCAGTTCCCCTGTATCCTCTCTCTCCTCCCTCCTACCCTCCAGGAGCCCAATCCAATATATCCATTCAAATACAATTCTGTTGTTTGTTCCCACGAGTGGGGTGATAGCATCATCAATACTGCAAGTTCCCTGTTTTCCCTCCTCACTCTTTCTTCCTGTTCCCTCAGGGAACCAATACTCCTGTAACTGTTTCTGAAGGGTTATCTATTTTTGCTTTCATGCACTGAATGATCTTAAATATATGAATGAACATACACAAGTCTAACATGATAAATGAGGTGAAACAACTAAAAATCATAACAGTCAGGGGAGAGTATATTAAAGAACTAGAAGATAGTGATGTGGTACATCAGTTCTATAGCACACCCTGAGTTTATCATCCCTTTAGTGTGGCCTTTCTGTGAGGGACTATCCAATTATCTTAAAGGTGGGTTTTGGGTCTCTGCTACATCCATGCCTCTTCACATCAATTTGGTTTCTTGTTTTTGAACTTCTATACCTCTTTCTGTTGACACCTCATGGTTACACAGGCTGATGTGCTTCTTCTATGTGTGCTTTGTTGCTTCCCTGCTAGATGGCTGCTTGTTTAACTACAAGTCTTCAAGATCCCAGATACAATATCTTTTAAAAGCCAGGCACCACCACTACATTCGTTTGTGCACCTATTTTGTTTTCAGTGATTGTGTTGGGAAGGAAGGCATCACAGAATGCCACATTATTAGAATAAACCATTCTTGCACTGTGGTAAGATTTAAGTAGAGGCCCAAGGGGGAAGGTAAAACCAAATAGAGGAACCATCTAGGAAGCAAAGCTATGGATAGAGGTATCAGCATAGGTGTATACATATGTAAATGCATTAATTCATAAAAATAGAGGTATTGGCCTAGATACATATATTTATATGGGATACATTGAGGTAGTGGATGCACTTTGGGCCTCTGCTCATACTCTCTCTCAATGCAAGAATAGTTTGTTTTAACAAGCTGACACTCTGTGATGCTCACCCTCCTGGCACAATCACTGAAGACAATTTGGGTGCATAAGCAAATGTGGTGAAGAAAGTGGATGGTGCCTGGTTATCAAAAGATATAGCATCTGGGATCTTAAAGGCTTGAAGATAAACAAGTGTCCATCTAGCAGAAAAGCAGCAAAGTCCACATGGAAGAAGAATACCAACCTGTGCGATCACGAGGTGTTGTCAGGACCAGGTAACAGGCATCAGAAGACCCAAAACAAACAACCAAGCAAGCAAACAAACAAACAAAAACATATTGTGGAGAACAAGGGGTCAGAGACCCCAAACCCATCTATAGATAATGGAAGGGTCACAAGGAAGGAATGAGTCACCAGGGTGCAGTAAAGCACCAATGAAACACACACTATTCCTCTGGTTCCTTGAGCCTTCCTCACCCTCCAGTGCTGCCTTTCGTGCGGGCTAGACCAGAGCATGTGCTCAGGTACAGGTAAGAGATAAGAGCTCACGACATACAGAATCCAGGAACAAGCATGGGAGTACTGAGACCAGAAAAGTAGGGGGAAGGTGGGGAGAGGAGGTGAAGAAGGGGGAACCAATCACAATGATTGACACATAACCACCACCACCCCTTTCCAGGGGGACAAAAACAGAAGCCATGGGGGAAGGGAGATAGCGGTCAGTATAAGATATGAAAATGGTAATAGTTAATAATTTATCAAGGAGTCATGAGGTTGGGGGGTGGGGAAAAAGAGGAGCTGATACCAAGGGCTCAAAAGAAAGTAAATGTCTAGAAAAAAATAATGGCAGCGTACGCACAAATGTGCTTGATGCATTTGATATCTGGATTGTTATAAGAGCTGTAAAAGCCCCCAATAAAATGGTCCATTAATTTAAAAAAACCTAATAGAGGCCCAAAGTCCATCTGCTTCCTTGTTGCATTTGCATATATAGACATGAATATACATATTTATATACTTACATATATACATATCTTTATATATTTTTATTCTTTCCTCTTTTTCTTTTTTCTTCTGCCCCACTGTCATGTTTTCCCATATCTCACCTCTTAGTAATTCCTCTCAGATATAATTTGATGGATCAAACATGACTTGAAAAGTTACATCCTCCTCACCATCAATTTTAGTAGCCCTACTATTCTCCTGTACCCACCATTATTGGCTCCCTGCTCACCTCCCTACCCCCACCCCATGCTCTCTAGGAACTGTCAGACCAGTTTCTGTTTCCATAAGATTGTGATGCTTCACCAGCCGGTGTGATCATGAGGTGTCAATGGGATCGGGTATCAGGCTTCTAAGATCCAGAACAAAATCATACTCAACGTGTATTGGGTGGTGGCCATGGAGTGAAGATCCAAAGCCCATCTGTAGACAATTGGACATTCCCTCACAGAAGGGTAACAAGGAATTGATAAGCCAGTTAGGGTATAGTATAGCATTGATGAAACACACAACTTTCCTCTAGTTCTTTAATGCTTCCTTCCCCCCACTATCATGACTTCAATTCTACCTTGCAAATCGGATTAGACCAGAACATGCACACTGCTACAGATAAGAGCCAGCAACACTGGGAATCCAGGATAGATAAGCCCCCAGGGCCAACAACAAGAATTGAGATACCAGGAGGGGAAGGGGAAAGTGGGGGGGAGTAAGGGGGAACTGATCATAAGGATCAATATATAAGCCCCTCCCATGGGGACGAACACCAGAAAAATGGGTGAAGGGTGACAGAGGACAATGTAAGATATGATAATAATAATAATAATCTATAACTTATCAAGGGTTCAAGAGGGAGGGTGAGTAAGGGGGGGGGAAATGAGCTGATATCAAGGGCTCAAGTAGAAAGAAAATGATTTGAAAATAATGATGGCAGCATTTGTACAGATGTGCTTGACACAATGGATAAATGGATGGTGATGAAATGTAAGAGTCCCCAATAAAAACATTAAAAAAAGGGAAAACGATTGTGATGTTTTTTGAATTACCCTTGAACATTGGTCACCATGAGTTGGAGCTGACTCAGTGGTTACCACCCCACCCTCACCCACCACCCACCCCACCCCACCCGTAATTTGTGAACACATAGAAAGAAGCACTGGAAGGAAACATAAAAATGAAAATATTTTATTTTAAGCATAGTTTTATTCTTTATATCTTTAATTTTTTCTGTTATTTGTATAATAAATTACAACAGTGTAAAAATAATTCCTGGAGAGAAACCCATCAAACACCACGCTGAATTTTCATTAGCATATTGGAGGAAGAGGAAGATTAATCTAGAAATGGAGTTTTATTATAGGCATTGAGAGAGGTGTGGCTGGGCTGAGGTTTCAGGAGAGGGTAGAGAAGTAGACACCATCCAGGCAGGGAAACCACATGTACTCTGTGGCTTGGGACTTGGAACACATTCCTCCCCTCTGAGAGCCAAGTCCCCTGCCCTGTTGGGAAATGTAACTTCCTGCTCCAAAGACAAGAAGCTCAGAGCAATTCCCAAAGTCATCGGCATCAAATAGGATCTATGCAGTATGTTGAGGGAAGTAAATCTGAAACATATGGATTAAATTTCCCTTGAAATTACCTAGAGATTTTAATAGACAGAGAACATCCTCAAGGGGTCAAGCTTGTTTCAAAATTCCTTATTCAAAGCTTAAACATTTGACTGAGGCTTTCAGTAGTTTCTTAAAGCCTCCTGAGTCTCAGCACTCGATAATCAAGCTGGACTGGAAGGCTGTTTCCCCCAAGCACGTTCTCGTTCTCCTGCCTAACCAAGGGCATTTCCTGATGGAGAGCCGCCACTGCAGAGGCCAATGGAAAAGGAGAAAAAAGAAAGAGAGAGAGAAACCATGAAAACCACATCACCTGTATTCAAGAGTCACCCTCTGCCATTTACCACTCTCTGGACACTGCAGTAGGTTATTTAACTTGCATGAGGTTGAGTGTACTCATCTGTAAAATGGAGCTATTATGCTTTTTGCTCAGAGTTGTAGATGAGAGATAAGATATACAATATCACTGTATTGACTTTATAGCCTCCTTGTTGCTTCTTGATAAACCAAAAACCAAACCCATTGCCATTGAGTTGAATGAGTCAGTTTCATGGTCCTTAACTTGAGACCTGAGGGTCTCAGGTCATAATTCTACAAGAGAAGCAGGCGACGCTAAACACAAGTTTCCCTTGCGTTCCTTCTTGAGAAATGTGGCAGAAGAAGTGTTGGAAGCCACTTTGGACGCAATCTTTTGGAAGATGTTTATCACGAATCCATTCAGTACCCATTGCTGTTTTTAATCCAAGGGATTAAAAATATGTATGAAAATAGTCCCTGACCTCAGGGAGGTCACAATTCAAGGAGAGTATTAAAGGCGGCTCAAATGCAAGCTTTCCCCGTGGTGAACATTAGCCAAGGCGGCCTAAGGAATGCAGGCAGGGAAGGTCTAGTGCTTCACCAGGATGACCTCTTCGGATGAAGATATCTCCTTGTGACATATGCACTTGTTTTTGTCCATTTAAAAGATGAAGAAAGTGAGACTTGGGGAGGTTAATTATCTCTTCCCCTAAGAGAAAACAAAAGTGGTTTGACTCCACGGTCGTACTGAAAGTTTTGCCCAGAGGAAATGGACCTACTTGAGAAGAAAAAAAGAGGATACATTTTTCTGAAGGCTGTTATTTTAAAAATATCTAATGCCACTTTCATTGTGGCTGTTGATAATATACCCAGCAGAACAAGCACCAACTCAACAATTTTGATATGCTCATTTTGGTTACATTGGCCGCATCCTTCGAGCTGCGCAACCATTTGTAGCTCCTTCTTTATGACTGACTCCTCCACTCTTGACGTGAGTTCACTGCCCCCTTAGCTGTCTGCCTAACCCTTTAACCTTGCCAAGCTGAGAAATGAGCTAACAGCTGTAGCAAGGTTCAACGGAACCAAAGTGAGATTCTCTCTGGAAAGGAATAGTACTAAAAAAAAAAAAGAATACTATAAAAATGTCTCCAGACAGAGTTTATACTCAATTCTCATGTCTAAGCTTATTTCTCTTTCTGTATCAACACCCCTCCATCAAGTTAGCATGTAACAGAGTGAACTACATGTACTAAAACATCATCCCTCTTCACACTGTGAACCACCATCCAGTCAAGGTGCGGATCACTTCCCCAACAACCTAAGAGCGACAAAAATCAACACGTTTCTTGTCAGAACATCTTTGCCATTAAAAATACATTAATAGCTCATTATTCAAGATAGCATATGAATTCTGTTCATTTCCTATGGAAGCTTATTAAATACTAAGAGCCCAATCAACCAGAAGTAGTGTTTAGCAGTCACAAAGAGTATGCTCCATTAAAGAAAAAAGGAATAAAAAGAATTATGACAAAAATGGTAATTATAATACTTCTATTTATCTGGCACGGAGCTTCTCTTAGCAGCTTGAATAGCTTTGTAATTCATATAGAAAGGGTTGAGGATGTAATTTATTCAAAAGCAAATTAAAGGTGTGTGTGTGTGTGTGTGTGTGTATGATGACAATGTCTCAGGGAGGGGGGTGTGGTGGCGATGGCTCAGGGAGGTCTTCAGAGTTTTGCACAAGTCTTCAAAAAAGATCTACTGCTAAAGTGTTTCAGCAATGGATTTTAAGAATCATTTTAATTAATATCTACATATTTGGAGTATCGGAACCAACTCCTCACAACCTTGCTGCGAGAACTCTTCACTCTGCTATTCACTAGCAATGTGATTTTGGACTCTCTGATTGCTTTTATGTAGTCGCCAAGCTGGACTATCAGATTTTAATTGCCATTCTCTGGGATTCAGTAACATGATACTGAAATAATATGTCATACCTTCCTGAGATGGTGTTGACCTAAGGTATTTGTAATACAGACACATAGTTCACAGTCAATGAAGGGGTGTTACAGCTTTAATTCTATTAGCATGAGGCTGGAACCCTGAGTGATACAAATGATTAAATACTTAGCTATGAACGGAAAGGTTAGTGGTTCAAGTCTACCCAGAGGCACTTCATAAGAAAGGCCTAGTGATCGACTTTTGAATAAGTAGCCACTGGAAACCCTATGGTCCACATGGGATCCACATGGGTCACCATGAGTATGAGCTGACTCAATGACATTTGGCTTAACTGGCCTGAAAGAGACTTTTTAAAGGCAGGGAGCATCTATTTTAGGATTTTTGTATTTAATCTATTAGCACTGCATTCAGCACATTATAAATACTTAGGAGATATTTGTTGCACTAAATTGGAGTTTCAGATCTGGAGAAATGTCTGCTCTTTAAGACTTCTCTAAGTATCATAATGTCTCGATCTCTGTGGATGTCCAATAAATGTTTGCTTATGATTGACCAATAAGAATGTATTATTACTGACTAAATACTGACCTCTGTTATTTTACTCTCAAGGAGCTTGAAGTTGATTTAGAAAAAATAATGCTTCTATATATACGAAACAATGGTAGAACATGGCTTATGATGGGTCTCAATTTTCTGCCCTGCCTGTGTTAGTCTGCGTACATTAGAGAAACAAATCCACAGAAAATCATGTGTATAAGAGAGAGTTTTTTTGGTAAATATTTTATTAGGGGCTCATACAACTCTTATCACAATCCATACATGTACATATATCAATTGTATAAAGCACATCCGCACATTCCCTGCCCCAATCATTCTCAAAGCATTTGCTCTCCCCTTAAGCCCTTTGCATCAGGTCCTCCTTTTTCCCCCCCTCCCTCCCGAGAGAATTTTATATAAAGGGTAAGTGCACATCAAGAAAACATCCCAACCCAGTGCTGCCCAATCCCATAGGTCCAACATTAGCCCATATGTTTGACACTGATCTACAAAGTCCTCCTCAATCTCACAAAAGACATGCAATGACACTGACTGCAGGAGGAAAGCTGATTCAGTGAACACATAAGCATCTCAGTGCTGGCAGGGGTCTCCACACAGCTGCTGCAGCACCCAGGACTGCAGCGGGGTAGGTCCATGTGACTTCTCCTCAGGGATGTCTCGCAGGAAGTGAGCCTTGCCAGTTGAAGCAGGGAACTGGCTAAGGCAGCTGTACCCTGGTCTGACCATAAGAAAGCAGAAGACCTGAGAACTGGAAAGGCGAGGCTAACCGGGCCATTTATCTCTCTGCCGTTCAATTAACCCCACATGTATTTATCAGCCAGGTTGGCACAATAAACTTAACTATCTCAATCCACCCTTGTCAACTTGGCACCTGTACACAATTCTTTAGCCTAACAGGTGTTCCAGTTAAGTAACACTTACACGTTAATCCCATGAATATATTACCCCCACTTATGAAGATTTTGTAAGCCAAGCACTTCTTGTTGTTATCCCCCCAAATTTGGGTATCCAATTTCTATACTGCCCGCTTACATCAACCCACTGTTTTGAGGAGACAATCCTATTTTTTGATGCGAAGAATCTTCGTTCCAGTTGGAACCTTGTGAATTCCGCATCCATAAGCAAAGTCAAATCCGGGAAGGCCATCCATAAAGTCAGCAACAATATGTACCAGTTCATAGGCTCAAAAATCTCATCTGGTCGGGTTCTGGTCAACTCAATGTGGCCTGCCTTACTGCCCAATATCCATTTCCTCTTCTTGTGGCAACATACCTTGGTTTTCATTTGTGGAATTGCTATTCCACACTCCATGCTCTTTGGAGCTGCTCAGCATTATCCAGAAAAGTAAACTATTAAAAGAACCCCAAAGTAGAGTCATTTCTGCCATGGGGAGGGACTTATGTATTCATGTGCCCCAGTCCCA
The DNA here is from genome assembly GCF_050624435.1 of Tenrec ecaudatus. Taxonomy (NCBI): domain Eukaryota; kingdom Metazoa; phylum Chordata; class Mammalia; order Afrosoricida; family Tenrecidae; genus Tenrec; species Tenrec ecaudatus. The sequence goes on along the minus strand of NC_134531.1, from coordinate 171,282,859 downwards.
ACCAATTGGATAGAGCATTACTTTCCTATGGCTACAGTGGTTGGCTCAGAGTTTTGTATAATAGTTATCAGAGATTTGAGTCAGAAGTTTGTGAACATTGCACTCGCTGACATAAAATGATTGCAGAAGTTACAGGTGATACTGCTAAACTCAGAAGATACATTCCAGAACAATATTTCAAGAAAGAGACTGATGTAGAATGTGTAGCGATGGAAGTTTATTGAGATGCCCTAGTTCTCCGTGGACCAGTGATGGGAATTTGGTTCGTTAGGCATGAAGTCCTGTCAGCACACGGGAAGGTCTCAGAGAGGATATTATGACATCAAAAGTCCATCATTACCGTTGTGGTTATTGGGTGCCATTGAGTCAACTCATAGTGACCCAATGTGACAGAGTAGAATTGCCCCAGAGAACATTCCAGGCTGTAATCTTCTGGGGAGCAGATGTCCATGTTTCCTTCTAGGAGCTTCTGGGTGGGTTTGAACTGCCAAAGTTTTTGGTTAGCAAGATACTATATAAATGGCCAGGAAACACGGATTACAAATGGGAGGTTTTCAGAGGACAAAGCAGAAATTAGCCCAGAATGCCTGCCCTCAAAGATTTGTCTTTGAAAATTAGAGATATTTTGGTAATACCAAAGGGAAAATTCTACTTGCTGTAAAATCAATTTAGACAAACAATATGCAAAAGAATGAATGAAATAAATGGAAAAAGGGAATATAAACACACTTGGATGAGACAAAAAGGGTGCTGGGCAGAGCGTCGGAGTCCCAGTTCTCACTCTGCCACCAACCGACTATGCAACTTTGGAAAGGCCACTGGCCCTTTTGAGGGCTCTGTTTCCCTTCTTATGCCAATGCATAGAATTGGACTTCACTCTTCAGCCTCCTTCCAATTCGACATTCTGTGGGTTCATGACATCTTAAAAGGCTGTGCATGGTCTGCTATAGTTTAGCCCTGCCATGTAATTACATATGTGCTCTTTGAATAGTCTCCCTTTAGTCTTTTGTCTCCTGACCCACATCTTGCACATTTGGCAATGAGCAATTTCGCTCCCTCATGTTCTGAACGAAATGGAAATGGACAAGCAACATTCCCCGAGAAGCTGTGACTTTTAAGCTTTGAAAGCACTTGATTGTGCCCAGAGAAAGCTCCTCTCTGACAGAGGGCAATGGAAATGGTGGGAAGGGGCCACCCGGTTAATTGCTCCTCTGTGGAGATTAAAGGGTGAGCCTGGAACAGTGCTCTTTCGGAGCCATCTTCCCTGTCTGTGCAAGAGGTTTTGGTGCTTAGGACTGAATTAAGATCCAAGGCATAGTATATGCAAACCAGACAGGGAATGAGCTGGCATACTAACTGCCTGCCATCACAATTTCCTGAATAGCTTCAGGCAGCCCTCAAAGCAATACTTTTAAAGTCAAAATCCAATGAAGACCCTGCATTCAAATCTCACTGTCCTTGGTGGAATGTATTCTGGGGCTCAAATTTTTATCTTAAAAAGGATCCCTCTAGCTAGGGTGACTAACCATTCGGTTTGCCTATGTCTAAAGTATTCACAGGACATGGGAGTTTCAGTTTTAAAGCTGGGAAAGTCACAGGCAAATGAGAAAGAATTGGTGACCATAGCTTACTCATGCCCAAAAGTTCTTCTTTGCTAGAGCTTGGAGGGCCTGCCACAGGCACATCTGTGTTAGTTCCTGCTGCTAAGCTCCCAAATTTAGAATCACTTACACCTCTCAGAAGGGGCTCTGGTGGCCCTGTATGCTCAACATCCGGCTGCTGAGCACATGGTCATTGATTCAAACCCACCAGCTTCTCCAGAGAGAAAGAAGAGGCAATTTGCTCCTGTCTTGTCAACCCTCAGGAGCAGGTATATTCTGCCCTATGGTGTCGCTATGAGCAGGAATCAATTCAGAGACCTTGGGTTTGGTTTGGAGATCCCTTTGAGGGCTCTTGGTAATTAGGTCAGAAGTGGCTATCTGATTCAAGTACAGCCAGAAAATATGCCTGGCCCGAAGAGAGGAGCTGGGTCACTCTGCATGTACGCTGTGGGATTTGGACTGACAACTATAGAAAGAACTTTCTAGTTAGAAATGCCGTGGAGGTGAAAGGATGTACCACAACTTAGGGAGGACCTTGGAAAGACTGTCAAAGGTAGGTGCAGCCTGAAATGATAAGAGAACAAATTGCCAAAATCAGTCAAGCAAGTAACAAACAATCTCCAGAATCCAGAGAGGATGCTCTTTTCCCAGAGCCTGAAGTACTTTCCCCTGTAACCAATCAACAGGGGTCTCCCTTCTTCACGTCTTTCAGTTTTCTTCTCTAACCCATCTTCCTAGAGAGGCTTTCCTTACCCACAATAGCATCTCTCTACCCACAACCAGAATTCTCCTGGGAACTGAAGATGTTGAGACTTTGTCAACTCACAGTCCTTTGGACATGTTATCCCTAGCAAAGGACATCATGCTTTGTAAAGTGGAGGGTCAGTGAAAAGGAGGAAGATGATCAATGAGATGCAGTGACAATGAGGCAGCAACAATGTGTCGATGTGGGACCAGGCTGCCTTGTGCTTCGGGTCCCTCTGGGTTGTAACTGACTCAATAGCACCGAACAAGAACAACCTGCAACTCTAGAGTGCTTATGAGTCAGAAGTGACTCCCAGGTAGTGAGTTTTTGGTTTAATCCACAATTGCTTCCCTCCCCTCTCCCCTCATCATCACTCGCACTGTCATGAAATGTATTTGTTTACTTACTGCCTGCCACTGCTGTGAAGGCAGAGACATACATACCTTCTTCACCACTGAATGCCCAGCTTGACACAGAACAACTGATCAATGAGTCTTTATTGAATGAGTACATGAACTCATGATAAGTAATAAGGGATTTATCTGAGCCCCTTTAATTAAATAGAAACATAGGGCTGATATAATCCTGGCCCACAACAATGACATTGTGTGTACTTTCATTGCAGATCTATGTGTGGATTGATTTAACTTTTCGAAGTATTGAACATAATTCATGATATTATTGGTTCAGAGAGCCTACTTTGAAGTGTCATTTATCTCTTTTAACCCTTTCAGTTATCACGTGGTCTATGGAAAAGGATTTATTTATTTAGCAAGTGCCTGAGGCCCCAGTTGATGGAGAGCCCTGCGGGTATGGTGACAATGTTTGGTGGGAGAAGCCTGCTTGGATGGGTGAGACCCTGCAATCCATGAATGGTGGCCAACCTCCAGACTTGAGAAATGGGCAGAGCTCAAGGAATTTGGGGAAAAGAGGTGAGTAGTCGGGAGAGCCTGCCAGATGGTGAAAGATGCTGAGCTCTATACTGTGACCCCTTCCCTATGCCTCACAGATTTTTTTTCATTCACTAAACCCATGGACTCCTTGTTGCAATGATATTTTTTGGATGACATGCGTTCTGGAATGTACTAGACAGGGCCAGTACTTGCAGGCACAAAGTCTAAGATCCTGTCATATGGTAAGGCATGCTCTTGAGGACTTAACATAATTGTGGTCTACCGTGGCCAGTGGATAGATAGGGTGACATCTGAGACAAGGCTATTGAGAAATACAAGGGGTAGGAGCTTCAGCTGGAGTGGCTTGAAATGAGGAAATGAAGGCAAGAATCAAAAGCAAACACAACGGACAAAAAAAAATTCTGGTGCTAGAAGCAAAGGCCTTGTAATTCTGTTTGAATCCCAAATGTCACACTGGTGACATGGCCTTCCACCTCAAAGGCTCTACGAGCCTCTCTCTCCTCAGTGCTTTCCTTAGAAGGCTGCACTGGGATGGCTGCCTGAGCAGGTGCATTACCACGGTGGTAAAACCAGTCCTTCGACTGCCTCAAATCAGGACTTTTTTTGGTCATACACTGTTATGCAATCTTTTCCAAACCTCTAAATAGAAAGTTTGATTAATGGTATCATCTGGTGGAACAAACTCCAAATGCACTATCTTCCTCACGTTGAAAAAACAAATGAGCATCGGGCTTTTTTTGATTTATTTTTTTGTACCCCCTTGAATTCTTTATTTATTTTCAAGGTCATATTAAACATGAAGAAAAAATTGTAAAAAGTCCATGAGAGTTGAAACATGACCTTGATTATATCCCACCTGAATTTAGCGACCATCTCAAGAATAGCTTTGAATCATTGAACACTAGTGATCGAAGACTGAGTGAGCTAGGGGATTATAGAAAGAACATCACACATGGATGTGAAAACCGTGTAGGAGTCACCTCTAACCTCCTCTGGTTATATAAAGGAGAAGGAGGAACCAATTGCTAAGCAGCCTAAGATAAATCGTCACAAGACAAAGGTCAGATATGCTCCAACCTCGATCCTTCTTTTACCATCTTCTGACACCAGCCATTCCTCCCACTACACTACACTTCTCTGTTGGGTTTGAAAATCCTTTGCAATGGCCACAGAGAACTCACAGACTATGCTCACAACTATGGGCGTTTACTAGGAAGGTAACAGGTTATTGCAAACCAGGATCAGAAAACATTGATACAGTTATTGGTCCAACTTATTTCACCTCTTCTCAACCAGCAGCCAAGTCTCTGTAATCCTCAGATGAGTAATTCGGGCCCTTGAACCCTACCTCTGTGAGTCATGAAACCTGCCTGCCTGCCTCTCTGTCTCTCTGCTACACGGCATGGCTCCTGCTCTGGGGCCTCTGATCTGTGGCATGGCGTTTCATCAAGGTTCTTGGATGTGTTCTGCTGCTGGGTCTTCTTCCTTGAGGGGCCCAGGAATTCTTTCTCTTCCTGTTTCTGAGATGGCAGTCTTATGCCAAGAGGAATGTCAAAACGGATTAATCTTTGAGTGAGAGTCTTCTGCACTCTGTTTGTTTGACCCCACCCAATCATTTGGTGGCAGTTAAAGAGAAATGGATGAGAGAGCCATATATTTTAAAAAAAAACACGTCACCACCATCAAGAAATTTCACACCATAGTTTAAAAGACAGGAAAGACATAAAAGACTCCAGTGGATGTCAGAAGAGGCTTTGAAACTTGCTCTTGAATGTAGAGAAGCTACAATAAATGGAAAAAATGAAGTAAAAGAGCTGAACAGAAAAAATTTTAAAGCAGCTCAGGAGTCAATGTGACATTTTATGATGAAATGTGCAAAGACCTGGAGTTAGAAAGTAAAAAAAAGAACAGCATGCTCAGCGTATCTCAAGCTAAAGGAATTGAAGAAAAAACTCAAGTTTCAAGTTGCAACATTGAAGAATATTAATGATATTTTCCACCATTTCTGTTAGATCACCTTTTTGTGTATGTATGATGGGTACATATTCGGATTTACTCCAGTCAGTTGACCGAATAGTTGTCTTCCAAATATTGATAGAGAAGAGCGAGCATCTCAAGAGCTGTATCCATTTGTTGAAACATATATTTATTAAAAATTATTTTATTGGGGGCTCTTACAGATCTTATAACAATTCATACACCAATTGTATCAAGCACATTTGTATATATGTTACCACCACCATTTTCAAAACATTTTCTTTCTACTTGAGTACTTGGTATCAGTTCTTCTTTTGCCCCTCCCTCCCTCACCCCCCCACACTCTCATGAACCCTTTATAAATTATAAATTAGTGTTATTTTCATATCCACCCTTGTTTCTGTTGTTTATCCCCTCAGCGGGCAGGGTATATGTCGATCATTGCAATCAGTTTCCCCTTTTCTCCCCCTGATGCCCTGAACTTTCATGGCATCGCTACTCCCATTACTGTTCCTGAGGGTTTTATTTGTCCTGGATTCTGTGTGTTGAGAGGTCTTGTCTGTCCCTGCGTACATGCTCCGGTCTACTGGATTTGTAAGGTAGAACTGGAGTCATGATAGGGGTGGGGGCAGGGAAGGGGAAAAGAAGCGTTAAAGAATTAGAGGAATGGTGTGTTTCATCGTCGGTGCTGTACTGCATCCTTGCTGACTTGTCCCTTCCTGTAACCCTTCTGTGAGGGCATGTCCAATTGTCTGCAATGGGCTTTGGGTCACTATTCCGCCACTTCTCTTTCGCATCAATAGGATTGTTGTGGGTCTTCTGATGCCTGATACCTGATCCCATGGACACTTTGTGATCACACAGGCTGCTGTGCTTCTTCCATGTGGGCTTTGTTGTTTTCCTGCTAGATGGCTGCTTGTTTAACTTCAGATTTTTAAGACCCTGAACACTATATCTATTAGCTTTCTTCACCACATTTGCTTATGCACCCATTTGGACTTCAGCAATTGTGCTGGGAAGGTGGGTATCACAGTACTAGGGAAAAATTGTTCTTGGGTTGAGGAAGGACTTGAGTAGAGGCCCAATGTCCATCTGCTACCATTCCATTTAATGTATAAATATATGTACATTGACCTATATCCCTATAGTTGTACATTAATATATTGGCATATGTATGTGCCTATATCTATACCTCTATAAATGTCTTTTGACTCCTAGTTCCTTCCTCTATTTCCTTTGCTTTCCTCCTGTCCCACTATCAGAAACATACCTTTCAATTGGTATTCTTTCAGTTCTTAAGGCCTTTTTAAAATTTTTAAGACCTTCTGTTCAGCTTGGACTTCCTCTTTTAATATCACTGGTTCTGTTATTTTCAAATAGTTTTTTAGCACATAATCCATATGTCATACAATTTAATAGTTCAGTCACAAGAAGAGTTGTGTATTTTGTTTTCTTTAGTTGAGGTATAATCCATGCTGAAGGTGGCTGTCTTGGCCTTCATCAATAAGTGTTTCAAATTACCTTTGCTTTCAGGAAACAGAGATGTATCATCCACATGTTTCAGAACCTTGTCTTCCAAATGGGTGCATAAGCAAATGTGGCGAAGAAAGCTGATGGTGCTTGGCTATCAAAAGATATGGCATCTGGGGTCTTAAAAGCTTGAAGGTAAACAAGCAGCCATCTAGCTCAGAAGCAACAGAGTCCACATGGAAGAAGCACACCAGTCTGTGCAACTATGAGGTGTTGAAGGGATCAGGCATCAGACGTCATCAGAACAAAAAAATCTTACCATAGTGAATGAGAGGGAGAGTGTGGGTTGAAGACCCATAGCCCACTGCATATCTCCCTACAGAAGGGTCTCGGGAGGAGACGAGTCAGTCAGGGTGCAATGTAGCAACAATGAAAAATACAACTTTCCTCTAGTTCCTAAATGCTTCCTCCCCCCACCCCCATACACTATCAAGATCCCAGTTCTACCTTGCAAGTCTGGCTAGACCAGAGGATGTACACTGGCACAGATAGGAATCAGAAATACAGGGAATCCTGGGTGGATGATCTCTTCAGGACCAGTGGTGTGACTGGCGATACTGGGAACGTAGAGGGAGGGTGGGTTGGAAAGGGGGAACCTATTACAAGGATCTACATGTGACATTCTCCCTGGGGGACAGACAACAGAAAAGTGGGTGAAGGGAGATGTTGGACAGAAAGATAAGACAAAAAAATAATTTTTAAATTATCAAGGGTTCGGTCTGAGGAAAAAAAAATTATCAAGGGTTCATGAGGGAGGGGGGAGTGGGAAGGGAGGGGATAAAATGAGGACCTGATGCCAGGGCCTTAAGTGGAGAGCAAATGTTTTGAGAATAATGAGGGAAATGAATGTACAAATGTGCTTTCCACAATTGATGTATGTATGGATTGTGATAATAGTTGTATGAGCCCCTAATAAAATGATTAATGAAAAAAAGAGTTGTGTAATCATTACCACAAGCAATTTGAGATCATTTTATTCTTTCTTGTCCTCATTCTTATTAGCTCCTCTGCTCTCCCCAACCTCTCCTGCTGCACGTCCATAAAACAGTTAATCCAGTTACTGTCTCTATGGAGTTGTCTATCCTGGATTTCATATACAGGAAACATGCACCCGACCATCACCAATCCCCAGCAAATCAGAAAAAAACAACGTAACAAATATAATAACATAGTAAAACAGAGAAAAACTTCAATTGAAAAGAAAGTAGAAAATATTAAAAAGTAGAACAGATTTAAAATGATTCAAAGATGGGATCAACTTATAGTGTTACATTTTAGCTTAAGTAAAATCTTCAGTATTACATTTTCCAACGCACTCTGCATCATCAAAATGTTGTTAATGGGGATTTACCAATTCCAATGCTGCATTTTCGTTCTTATAATCAAACTTTCAATTATTTGCTCATCATATAGATCAATATGGAGAAAGGATACAGCCCTGATATACACCTCTGCTGATTGTAAACCATCGAGTGTCTCCTTGATCTCCTTCAACAACTGCCTTTTAGTGTAGATACAGTTTTCACATGAGTATTATTAAGTGTTCTGGAATTCCCATTCCTTGAAAGTTTATTAATAATTTCTATGGCAACAAATAATTCTACAGGTGTCTCAAATCCCAGCAAGGTCACCTATGATTTCAGTGGATCTTCCTGAATGAAACAGATTAAGAAGAAAGGCAGGTGTATATACTTTGAAAAGCTTGCTATATCTTGTGGGTCCCAGCTGAACACTGCTCAGCTTACTGCTTGGGACTTGTCATAAGAAGGGATCAGTTTGCTAGAGGAGGGCATTATGTCTGGTGAAGTAGTGGGCCAAATGGGCAAGGGAGACACCGATGAGGTGGGTTGGCACAGTAGCCCCAATGATGGATGCAAATACACTGAGGCCCATGTGCAAAATGGAAGGCCAAGCAACCTTTTGTTTTATTATACGTCAGCCCACCACAGACCAGAGTCGACACACATCAGCCATTGTTCTTTTTCTCTCTGTATCTATCCATCTATTTGAGGACATCTACATGCTAGGATTTACATCATGTCTGTTGGTTCTCGTTATCTTGATTCTCAACTACCATGTTAACTTGTCTTACCACAGGTCCCTGCTGAGATGCTCTACTTCCTTCCTTCCTTGGCCTGTGGTGCTCGATGGATGATGCCCAAACACCGACACTGCACAGCCGTGCCGGGGAGAACCCTGCACCTGCTACCGCATCAGGCTTCTCTGTGTCCCAGTCTTGCCTGGGAAACCTAGGAGGCATGAAAGGAGCAATTATAAGCTGCCATCAGAGATGCATGAATCAGACTCCCTTCCTTTAAATATTTTGACTCACTTGCCATGTATTTGAGCTGCAGTCTGCATTTATGTCTCTGTTTTTCTGAAATAGATTTCAAAAGGAATGGGAGAGCTGGGTGGGCAGATGGAAGTGTCTCTTTTCAGGGCAATTAGCTAAGATTGCTTACTGGAGGGTGATTTTACCCTCAGGTAATTTGTGACCTCCTTCTTGTTGTTGCCCTGAATACCATTAATTATTATTGTAGCTGCCAATATTTGGGAGGCCTCCAATAAAGAGGAGGAATTGTGTGGTGATTCAGAGGCGGCAACCATGGCAGTATGTTTTGAAGGGCAAAGAATCCCTGGGATTTGATGGTGTCATGAGCGAGTGGTCCTTACTGGGACTCGTACAACCGCAGAAGGGAAAAGATGCAAAGGACAGTGGTCTTGCCCAATGACAGTCCATCCACAAGTTTGGATTTACAAGAGATAAATCAATTTTGCGCTTACTCATCTTCTTTATGTGAAGACTAACCATTTACTGAGTTTACTATGGGGTAGGTACCGTAATCCATCATTTTCATTTTATAGGTGATAAATGGAGCTCATGAGCCTATCTGTTATGCCCCAAATGATTTTGCTGAAAAATGGTAGACTTGGGAATCAATCCTTAGCTGTCTAAAACCATAGATCATATACACTTGACCACTGTATCTTCAAGTTCTTGGATGTTGCAGTTAATGTGCTCAACAACTAACCAAAAGGTTGGAGGTTCTAGTCCCCACAGAGAGTTTTCAGATGCTCCATTGAAGACACTAAGAAGTGCAGTACTACCCTGGCACACAACAGGTCTCTAGGAGTTGGCGTGGACTCGGTGGTGACTGGTTACTAACTTTCTATAAGCTCAGGTTTGCCAAGGGAAGTCATCTAAGGCCAAATGATGGTTGATGGGTGTTTTACAAAAACAGTTCTATCCCTGTCTAAACAATCATAATCACCAATCGATCCACAACTATTTGTTGAAGACTTTTGATGACTCATTACTGTACCTAATAAAGATTTAAATGCACCATTTCCTTTCATTCTTACATTGTTTAGAAGGAAATGATGTGATTGTTATTCTCATTTTATGGATGAAGATAGAGGTTTAGAAACAAGCAATGGCGTGTTCACGCTGTGCAGCTCGAAAACGGAAAAGCGGGGTCTCAAACCTACGAACAATTGTAAGGATGGGGCAGGCAGGGCAATGTTCTGCTCCGGGGCACATAGGGTCTTATAAGTTGGAATGGACTCGACAGTACCTCACAAGAACCAAGCAGGAGTCAAAGCCACGTTTTATTTCTACCTCACTATCCCACCCTCAAGATCCATAACTTGGAAATATCTTTATCAGCTGGAGATTTAAATTAGGGCTCTTTTTCTGAATCTAAAAGCAAAACTCTTATTAGAAAGCCTTTGTAGACTTCATGTTTCAGAATGTATTCTGATGAGTGGGTTCTTCTTTAGAATCCTAAGCCTGTATGACCCTAATAATCATAATTTCTCAGAGAACGTTTTGCTAACTTGAATTCTCTTTCATGCCAGCATCAGGTAATTCCATTCTACCCTCAGATTTGGATGGAGCCCTTTGTCCTGTTCTTTGCTGCTCACTTGACCTCCCTCTCTCCACACCAAAATGTCATCTACCCTCTTCCTATTTCCCCTCTCTGTCTCGCACTCTCTGCACATCATAAGTCTTAGTCTTAATCTCCCTCCCTCAATCCAGATCAACAAATAAGCAAAATGTGGTACATGCACACAATGGAAGATTGTTTGTCATGCCATTGAGTTGGCTGTGACTCTAAGAGACCCTATAAGGGTCTATAAGTAGAACTGCCCCCAAAGCATTTTCAATAGTTACAGAAGCAGACTGCCACCTTTCTCTCCTAGGGTGTGGCTGATGGGTTTGAACCACTGACATTTTGGTTAGCCACTGAGTGCTTTACCACTGCACCACTCAGTCATAAAAAGCAACGAAGTCTTGACGATGCCACAGCATGGACATTGAAAGCTTTATGCCGAGTGAATTAACTCCGTCACAGAGGACAGCTATGTGCTCTTTTATGGAATATCAAGAATAGATGAACGTATGCAGACCAAAGTGGTTATCAGGAGCGCGAGGGAGGCAGAAACATGGCATCATGGTTTAGGAAGACATATCTGTTGATGGGGATAGACCATTTGGCAGGTGATCCTGGTGATGATTACATAACACGAATGGAAGTAATCGATGCCACTGAACTACACAGGTTAAACAAATGTTGAATCAGCAAGTATATATATATATATATATATGGTGTGGTGAAAATAGGCTCAAAGTTCCTTCACGTCAGCGTCAGACTGCCTTATTTTTGCCTAGGGAGGTTGTGTTGTTCCCTGTCAGAAGCCAAGTAGTGCAGAAAGAAAACTGGCTGTGCACAGAGTGATTATGGATACAGGGAAATGTCAGCACTGTCGGTTCCTCATCTACATGGGGAAACGGACAGTAAATGAAAGCAGAGGAGTGGAGCAACCCGCACAACGGAATTTTCTGGCTACTATAGGATTAGCCTTTCTGCAGTGCCCAATTCTACTTGTCTGTGTCTGTAAAGGTAGCACACCACACACCATGGACTCTTCGTTGACTGAGGCCATATTTCTGGACCAGCCAAAGTTTCCATGGCTGCTCTGGCGGAGCCAATGCTGGGATCTCCCTCCCCTTGCAAGGTGTGCTGCACCGAGGAGTTTTGCTTTTCTCTGTAGCCCTGGAACCTGGAGATTTTATCTTCTGATTTTCAGTAAAGTAGGTAGCTAGTTAGGTAGGTAAGTAGGCAGGCAGGTAGACAGAATGATAGATGGCAGATAGATAGCATGTTCTATGTAAATAATACATTGTCCAGCTCTTGCAAACTGCATAACCATTTGAGTGTTCATCTTCTGTGTACAGCATGCCTGTTATTTATGTGGGTCCATTATGTGAGGAAATACTATATAATATATTTAAATCAGAGTGCTATTTAATCCAACATTTCTAGAATCGAGAGGGACAGAGCTTCTTTCCTCTGTTCCCTCTGCATCCAGGATGTTGATCAAGTGTCCCCACGCGTCTGGTGCTCAGTCCCCCAGGCTTAAATACAAGCAGCAGACTTCGTCCTGTGCGACTGCTCACTGGCGTATTTCGATGAGATGCCACAGAAGGGGAAGAAAGACCCCGAACCCGCGAAGCTCCTCTTATGTCCTTAAAAAAAATCCTTACGTTGCTGTTAGGCGCCACTGAATTGGTTCCAACTCATCATGACCCTGTGTTCAACATAAGGAAACACGGCCCGGTCCTGCACCAGCCTCACAGTCGTTGCCATGCTCCAGCCCTTTGTTGCAGCCACGGTGCCAGTCCATCTTGTTGAGCACCTTTTCCTCTGTACCAAGCAGGTTGCCCTTTTCCAGGGACTAGTCTTGCCTGATAATATGTCCAAAGTAAGTGAGGTGAAGTCTCATTATCCTAGCTCCTAGGGAGTATTCTGACTGCACTTTGTTCTAGACAAATGTGGTTATTCCGCTTTCAATATTCTGGCCCAGCACCATGATTCAAATGCAGCAATTCTTCTCTGGTTCAGTCTTTCTTATTCAATGTCAAAATTTCACTTGCATTTTAGGCAATTGGAAAGATCATTATAGACAACCTAAAACTATAGGCATTTATTATCCACATTGTCATAGTTCGGGAAGTTAAGTAACTTTCCCAAGGTCACGAAGGAAGTGGCGGAAAGAGGAGAGTCTTTGAATGCTTTCACTGTGTGAGTAGTCTTGTTCTTCCCAATAGCTCAAACTGGCCGGGGCGCAGTCAAGCGTGGGACTCCCACTCCTCCCGTTCATAGAAGAACTTCTCCTTTGAGACACGCTACTCATGGTGTTTCTGAAAGAGATGCCTTCCAGCACTCTCGTCTTCCTCATCCTGTAGCAGCCTCCACACTACCCTCAGCTCTGATCTGGAGACTCGCTCCATCTCCCGAGCACTTCTATCGGTCTGCCTCCCCCCACAAATAAACGTGCCCTTAATGAAGTTAACGTGGTTACGTTTTCATAACCTCAGATGTGAGCACATGGCCCACACCAGTGGTGCCTCTGGTCAATCTGGCTATATTTCCGAATGTAATCTATCCATCTGACTTTAATACACAGTGTCCCAAGTCCTTTCAACCCCATTGTTTGATTATATCTCCAGGGCGTGCAATTAATAAAAAAAACAGCCCACAGTTATTGAGCAATAATTGTGTGACAGGAACGAAGTCTCTTCATAGTCATGCTCTCATGTACCCCTATACCATCTCTATAGAGTTGGCATAGCACTAGTTTGTCTAAATTATTTTATTGGGGGCTCTTACAGTTCTTATAACAATCCATATATCAATTGTATCAAGCATATTTGTACATATGTTGCCATCATTCTTTTCTAGACATTTACTTTCTATTGAGCCCTTGGTATTAGCTTCTTCCCCTCCCCCCAGCCCCTTGAAACTCCTGGACAAATTATAATTATTTCCATAGCTTACACTGATCACTGTCTCCCTTCCCCCATGGTTTCTGTTGTTTGTCCCCCTGGATGGAGGGGGGTGATTATGTGTCTATCATTGCGATCGGTTCCCCCTTCCTCTGCTCCTCTCCCCACCTTCCCTCTACCCTTCTGGTATTGCTGTTTCTGTATTTCAACACAACATTATTTTTATCGCAAGGTACAGTAACTCACCCTAAGTCGCATGCCCAAGATGAGAGGGGCTGGTCTCAAGTGAGAGCTTAAATACAGGACTAAACCAAACCAAAACACATCAAACTAAGCAAAACTTTGCTCTGATATAGATTCCAACCCATGGCAACTCCACGTGTTCCAGAGTAGTATTGTTCCTTAGGGTTTGGGGCGCAATGTTAACAGAAGCCCTGTGCCAGCTCTTTTCTTTTGCAGTGCACGAGGTGGACTCAGATCACCAGTTGTCAGGTTAGTAGTGGAATGCAAATGATTTGTACAGCCAGCAGCTCTTACTTTCTACAAATGAAACATGTGTGGTTTAGTAGTAGAATTATTGACTCTCTTGGTGGAGCTAGGCTCAATTTGCAAGCAATTCACTTCATGTTCAACCACCACTTGCTGGTCAGGGTAAGCTGAGTGTTGCTATGTAGCACAGAGCAGATTTCATCAGAGCTTCCAGACTAACATGAACTAGGAATAAAGGTCTGGTGATCTAGATGGACCAAGCAGTTAATGAAGACCCTATGGATCACAATGGAGCAATATTATGCTACAGGTCATGCAATGGTGAAGGGCCAGGTAGTATTTTTTTTTTAAAAAGAGAAAAATACAAGGAACAGCACAGGATTTTATGACCAAAATACTATGGGATTCTCCCAATTGGGTCACTTGGTTATTTTTATCCTCTTGGAATTCCAAGATTCTGATCTCCCCCCACCCTTGCCCCCAGCACCTCTCACCCTCTCATTGGACTCTGTCCATAAATGGAAGCACAGTGATTGAGCCATAATCTCCTGGAAGTTCTCTAGATACACCCTACCCTTCTAAAATGGGGGATGCCTGTGAGTCAGTCGGTGTGTGTTCTTTTCTGGAGGTTCTTGGGTTCAGGTCAGTTGGAAGACATTGATGTATAAATGTGTAGATTGTGTGTGTGCATGTAGATCTGGTCCAAACTGGAAGAGGCCCGGGGTACTTTTTGCAGAAGGGTTTGATGAGATACGGATGACCAGCATGGACAAGACAGAAGACTTGGGTAACAGAAGAGTGATGAGATAGTTAAGGTTATTGTGCCAACTTGGCCGATAAACACGTGCGGTTAATTGAAGGGCGGAGGGATAAATGGTTCTGTGAGCCTCTCCTTTCTAGTTCTCGGGTTTCTTGTTTTCTGATGGTCAGACCAGGGTGCAGCTGCCTTAGCCAGTTTCTGCTTCAGCTGGCAAGGCTCACTTCCTGTGGGCAGGAACCCCTCTAAAGTGTTGCAACCCTTGCGCTGCCATCATTTGGAAGAAAGAAACTTTACAAGAAAATGCAACACGTGAAGGCGCTTACACATTCATTCACACGCACAACTGGCTGAGGTGCCTCCGCTTTAACGCTATGCAGAGGGAAGGGGCAGCACTTCCACACAGGAAGCACTTCCTACAGCTGCATGTCACACTCCTCTAGCGGGGGAAGCGTAGCCTTTGGTCAGGTTGAGCCACCCTAGGGACATTGGGTAGGGCCAATTGCATCCTGGGAGGGTCCCTTGATTCATTCGCTTATCCCATGCCATTTTGGAGAAATTCTGTGTCTAATGCAGTAATACTTGGGCATATGAATTCCCTTGTGGTGGAGCAGGATGATGAAGGGCCATCCATAAAGACAGAATGGTCTAAACACAGCACATTACCAGATGGCAAACTGCATCTGGATTTGGATCCCATGCAAGGGCTCGATTAGGTTTTGGGTTAATGGGGGTAGACTAGCATTTAGAGCAAGGAGATGGGAGGCCCAGGGGACCTGAAGGGCTGCTGAGGGCTCTGAATTCAGAGCCCTCGCACCAACTGGAAACGTTCCCTTCCCTCGTAACAGATTGGCCTCATGGATAAAACCAGTTTGTGGTATTGCTTGTAGGAACCGGGGGCACCAGAATAAAAAGGATCAGCTTCATAGTCTGTCTTGCATACAAAGGAGATGATTGAAACCTCTAGGGAAAGCACGAAACCCCATACATGAGAACGAAACTGAAAAACACAGCCTACAAGAATCCCAAATTAATACCATAAAAACAAGATGCGGGCACAATGAAACAACGAATCCTCTAACTACTGAGGAGGTTTATGCGAGTTGTGTTCCAGCTATTTTTTTTGTTTATCAGGATTCAGACATCTTCACCTGGGGTGCACTCCCAGGGGTCTGAGGTGTGCAGCGGGTGGGTGGTCTGAGTCATCTGAGGCTGGCTCATTCTCTTGGTCAGTAGGTGAAACTTCCCCTTCACTCTGGTAGACGGAACCCACAATTTGACTCCTTCAGCGTTGAGAGGAGAGCGAGTGGTTAATAAAGCAGCATATGGGCACATCCAGGTTCCTTGGAAGCCCCTGTCTGTTTCCCAGTCACCTGGTGAGAAAGAATGGAGGGGTTAATCAATTGGAAGAGATAAGTTATCCTTGCCATGCTGGTCTATGGAAATCTTAGCAGTAAAGACTACTGGTACAAAGCGTTTTAGTGGTGTAAACGGGAGTCTTCACCCTGCCTATCAGAAGAAGGGTCAACCATACATCGCCTCATGATGACTTACCTTAACCTTTGTGATTGTGGGCCACCCATATCCTCAAGAGAACCAGCAACAGAGCCTTAACCCAGGAAAATGGAGTTTCTTGGCACAGTCCAAAGATTGGGGACTGCAATATGGAGGAAGCTTCCGTTTGACTTGCTGGGCAGAGGTGTCAGCTAGAGTCATTTGAGGCATGTCAGCCAGTCCACTGTAGTAGGAAACTGCACTGTCCCATTGGATGACGGAAAAGAGGGGATTTGCATTAGATACTGCAGGATGGAGGTCACTCGTGACTTAGTTGATGGCTTTCAGCTCTTGAACAATCCAGTACTCTCCAGTGGGCTTCTGCATGGGGCGGGGGATCTGGTGCTGTCTGGTGATTGACACCACTGGAGCAGTCCCTGTAACAAACACTTGTCCACTACTGGTTGGAGCCCTTCTTGGGCAACTGCGTGGACACGGTGTTGAGGAAGCTATGTTGTAGTCCCTGCTTTAAATCCCATACCCTTGGGTTGACTAATAAATCCCATTCTTTCTCAGCAGTTTTTGAACTTAACTGAGGTTCTTCTCCCATCGGGAATGCCTGGAGATTCCAGCCTTGTCCTGGGAAGACTTCTGCCGTAGCAAGTGGTGACACAGTTTATCTCTGAGTGAGGTCTGGTTAAAGCATCTCCTTGCGAGAACAAGACAATTAGGCATATACAGGAAAGTGAGCTGTTTCATGGGCCCCGGCCTTGCAAGCAAGGGGTATGAAAAGCTTTCTTTTCTGTTTAGCCAGGCCTTCCGATGACCTGGACTGTCTTGTGAGCCAACAGAGCTGCGGTTTGATTGAAAGTGGAATAACCACCTTCAGTATTTACCAGAAACGCAATTAGCTTCTCTGCACCCGTGGCATGACGCGGGACTCTGCTGGGGAGATTTCCCTGGACCACGTCACTGTGGGTTTGGGTGTTGAGAAACCATCTAGTGCTCCCTGTTTCTTCACGTAGCCTTTTCTGGGGCCCTCATCTTGCCATCGTCTTTCTCGCTCTCAGTATGCATACTGGTAGGGTTGCAGGGAGGGTCAAGTCCTGGGCTCGATCTCAGGTTTTGTTCGTGAGCCTGCTTCTAGTCCCATTTCCTGGTGGGTCTGAATGGGAAGCCATGGTGGGCGCTAGCAGAGAGGACTGCTTCCTCATTCTTTGATCCTCTCCATGTTGCCATTCAGGGAGCCCGGATGGTGTAGGGGTTACCCGTTGGGCAGCGAAGTGCAAGGTCAGCAGTTCAAAGCCACCAATGGCTCCCTAAGAAACAGATGAGGCTTTCTACGCTTGCAAAGATTTGTAGTTTGGGGCTCAAGTAGAAAGAAAATGTTTTGAAAATGATGATGGCAACAAATGTACAAAGTTACTCGACACAATGGATATATGTATGGATTATAATAAGAGCTGTAGGAGACCCCAATAAAATGATTTAAAAAATAAATTATAAGTTATCAAGGGTTCATGAGTGTGGGAGGGTGATGGAGGAAGGGGAAAAGAGGAGCTGATACCAAGGGCTCAAGTAGAAAGAAAATGTTTTGAAAATGATGATGGCAACATATGTACAAATGTGCTTGACACAATTGATGTATGGATTGTGATAAGAGCTGTAAGAGCCCCCCAATAAAAATACATTTTTAGATTTATAGTTCAGGAAAGCCATAGGGGGGTGTTCTACTCCGCTCTGCAGGGCTGTTAGGCGTTGTAATGAACTCATTGACAGTGGGTTTGGTTTGGGTTTTCTGTCCCCGGTCTTGGTCCCTGGTGTTAAAAACTCAAAAGGAAATTTCAGTGGGTTGGAAATCGGCGTACTTGGTCTGCCTTCTGGCGTTTCCTCCTGGTGTCAGGGGCATTCTTCTTGATGGAGATTACACTGGTCATTTCCCGATTCTCGTGCGCTCTGGGATTGAGTCCGAATACTGGTGGAAGGCCTAATTTCAAGAAATTCAGAGGATTTTTTTCTTTTGGATTTTGCATTACTTATGTACCGCTGATATGCGCGTTTGTCTCTGAGCATCCCTCTCTAATCCTATGAGCAAGCAGGTAGTATTTCAACTAGGCTAGGTGTCTCCCGTCCCCATCATATGCGTCCCAGTTGGGATCAGCTCCTGGGATGGCCAGTGCAGCTGGACGTATTTCCTGAACCAGAAGGTTGTCCGCTCATTCTGTCTACAAGTTGTCAGACTTTTCTGAAGGCCTCCTATCTTATTTCTAAAGGGCCCGAGCTTCTGTGTCCGGCTTCCCACCTGGCCTGCCTGGCACCTACGAGGTCTTGGTGTAGGCTAGTGGCTCCCTCCACTCGTTGAGGACATGGAGGCTCCTGACAGAAAAGGACCTCACTCTTAATGTGGGGAGGGGAGTCCATTCCTTCAGCTGGACCAGGTAGCATGGTGTTGCCATGAATCACTCGCTGCTAATAAAATGGATATCGTGTTCTTTCCATTTTTCAGGGAGGAAGCTAAGGAAAGGACGGAGTCACCAGACATGTCCAAGTTTACATGAGTTGAATAAATATTAGGAGTTGGGGGCCTCTATTCATGGATGGGTCTGCTATGACAGGGTCATACAGTCTCCCTTCAAATATGGAGACTTGCTGGTGAAGCTATGGAACAAATTGTGTCTGAAAGAAGCTGCTATGTTACCCCCTCCTCCTCTGCTCTAGGATTTGAACTCTACTCCCCTCCCACCCCTGAACCCTGGAGGAGCCTCCCCAGTGCCTCCTCTAGCTGGACTGTGACCTGAACCCCAGGACCTGCCTCTCCCAGAAGACATTGCTCCCTGCAGGCACAGTGCCCACTGTGGGAAGGGACGGGCTGGGCGAAGGCCTGGGGCAGGAGAGGAATGATTACACAGGCAGCTTGAGTCTATGCCCTGACCTTGGCAAGGAGAGGCCTTTGTCAGAGTTCAAGTCCCAGTGACCAGTCTGAGAAGCTTTCAGGGATTTTAGATTCTTGACTTGGCCCTGAATAACCCATTGCTGGATCGGCCAGGGATTTCAGTGCCAGAAATCCCAGGGATGACACATAGTCCTCCCCTGCAGAGACCTCCTGTCCCACAACCTCTTCGGACACACACGCTGGAGCCCTCCACACAGGACATGTCCTTCAGGCAGAGAGCATCTCTCAAGAGGTCACCCCAGGCTGGAAGAGCAGCCCTGAGCAGACAACAGCCCGCTCCCCAGTTAGTTAGTGCCTCTGTTTTAGGCTGCAGCTCCCCCCTCTCCGTCTCTCAGCCTTCATCACGTTCTCTTCCTCAGTTCCTGGTTCAGATGTCAGCCCCACTGTGCTCAGCTGTGTGGCTATTGAATTACTACTTACCCTCTCTGTGCTTTGTCCCCCCAACCCTTACTTCAGAAGAATGGAGCTGCCAACATCTCAGTGGCTTCTACCAATCAGAAATAGAGGGGGCTAAAGGCCAAGGGTGCCCTCAGTGGGGATAATGATGCTAATTTAAGGTTGCCATTGTGTGGCATGGTTCAAAACTAGTTACGAGATTCTACTTCATCTCCAAGAGTATCAGGTATTTCACTAAAGATCGAGACTTCAGGAACGAGCCTTTAAGTCAAGGTCCAGAGACTTTTAAGAATGAAAATGCAGGTCTCACGGTGGTGAGGAACTTATGAAGGCTATGTCACCCTCCGAGTGTACAGAATTATCTGTTTCCTAGGTTTCTGCCTTTCTTTATCTGTTGCTAAACAACACACATGCACTCAGAAACCACTTCCTCTTGGGGTTCTTCAGTTCTGCAGAGAGTGAAAATTGAATAAGTTAATCATCCAAGCATACAAGAAAGCAAGACATTTGCTGTGACAATGGATCCAGTGACCCTGCCGGCACAAGATTCTATTGGCCAGTGAAGCTGACTACTGGGAAATGTGGAGGCCCTCTGATTCCATGGGCACTTGCTGGGGAGCTTGGTGTGCTTCTTCTTGAGGACTAAATTCATTTAGATGGCTACTTGTTTGAAGACAAACCTTTAGGACCCCAGATACTATTCTTTCTGATAGCTGGGCACCATCTGCTTTCTTCACCACACTTTGCTATTGCACCCATATCTTCAGTGATCTCTTCACAAGGGCAAGTATTTGAGTCAGCCCATGCTGTAAGAACTAACTGTATTAGATAGGGTTACACTTATGTTTGGACTCAAAATCCATTCATATAGCTGTGGTTTATAAATGTTGCCAGGCCAGGTGAGAGACATCATTACTATTTTATTGGAGAACATTGTGACTCATCCCCATTGGGCCATATGGTAGTTCTATTGATGGTATCATTATTTCAGTCAATGGTTTACCACATTCTTGAGAAAAGGAGAGTATACATGTATAGGACAGTTTTTAAGGCTAAAATACATGGATTGATGATTTGCACAGCTTTTAAGCTTCAGAGGCTGGGCATTATTTATAGAAAAAATATGTTGGAAAGAGGGCAAAACTTTTGATAACGCTTATTTACAAAAGTGGACCATTGCCTTCTGGAATAAAACATGTCATAAAAAGACAAAGAAAATATGAAAATAAACACATTGTTCTCTTTATTGGGCACAAACAAAGCAATATATATATTTTAAGAGTCAACATTTTTTACTATAAGACATGTTATTAAACAGAAGAATATATGCTTGATAAGTACCCAAATGTGTGATATATACATTTATTAGTTTATGTACTAGAAACAATAGTAAAAATAACTTCATATAGTATATTGTGTATATAGTTAGATTCCTGTGGTTTAAAAATTATTTTCATTCAATTTTATGTTTTTTTTAATACAAAGAAAAGTTTTGAACCAAAGTCCAATGACTTCCACATCCATCACCTTGGAATAGTAGTCATCTGCTTCTACTTACATTAGGGTCGTTCAGTTTTAAGCCCAAGGGGTTAGTTAGGCCCCTTTAATCTGCTACAGGTATCATTAAGGGAGCATCCTGTTGACTGAGAGGGAGTTCCAAGTTAGGTCCCTCGGGTGGGGCTTCAGAAGGATGGGTACACCTCGAGAGGACCGAGTCTGAACTGGACTCTTGAAGGCAGCAGGCCTTCAGGGGTTTCCTCTGTAGCAATTCTGGGTGGATTCAATCCCTCAAGCTTTTGGTTAGCAGCCAAATTCAAACAGTTTGTCCCACCCAAGCAACTTAGGAAGAGATAACCAGATCCCCCATCTGGGAGATCAGGAGACTTGTGCTCCAGACTGAGGGCATCTACAAGTTTGGAGAATCTGGGGGTGCTAAAGCACCAAGAGGGATTGACACAGTGGCTGCAACCACAGGCTTAGGCAGAGGACCATTACAAGGATGGTGCAGGAGCACACAGTTGTGCATGAGGTGGCTATGGGTCGTGGTCGACTTGATGACCCCTAACAACAACAAGGACCAAGTGCAAGAGAACATACATAGATTGCATGCTTGAACTGTTCAGGGCCACTTATCTGAGCTTGCTCCCAGATTCGGAATGGGAGCTGGAGAGGTTAAAAGGAAGGAAGGGATGATCAAAGAGAAAGGGTAGGAAAGATAGAAAGACAAAGAGGATAAAGAAAAAGAGCAAGCCTTTTATCTAGATGGAAATCCTTGCCTGTAGAGGCCCAGAGCCCATGACTAGAACTCACTGCCTGCAGCCAGCGAGCTGGACAACCGCTCCGCCACTGCGCCACCATGTCCCCGAGACCCAGGGCAGGCTGTGCCTTGTGAGGGGCTGAGAGAATTTTTCTCTGTTGAATATTCCTGCCAAAGTTAGTGTTGGAGCCACGGTTCATAAATATACAGTATTCCAGCAAAAAAAGTACAGAATGTCCTCCTGGGGTTGACAAGCAAATAGTTTCATAAATAACCCCTTTGACACGTGCAAGATGTTAATATTTTTGAGGTTTGGGGCAGGGACAGACACGGATTTAATTGCTCAATTTGGTCTGGAGCCACCACTGGACTTGGATGCTATCTCCTGGGGGCCAGCAGAAATGTTGTTCTTGGCTTGAGAGCCCTTCTGCTGCTCATGGGCACGGAGGACACAAACCTCTCTCCTTCAAAGATTCTGGGCCAGTGTAGAGAGTGTCACAGGTGGGCCTGGTGAGAGGTTCCAGCAGGGAAACAGACAACTGTGCCTGGTGGCCTCTGCTGAGTACAGTATTGACTGTTTCCAAGGCACCGAGGACCCAGCTAGGGCAATACTTTCATGCAAGAGGCAGAACGTTCCAGATAAGTCCTTTGGATAGCAATTTCTTTTTAAGAAGTCAGCAAAGCTTGGGCAGATTCTGGAGTGGGATAAAACACCGCATGCATGCGGAGGGTGGGGTGGTAGGGGTGGATGCCTTGGCTGTTTAAATTGCAGTGGAACAAATGGAGGTTTGTCCAGATGCATTTCACACCGACTCCATCACATAGCTAGATTTCCCCCCCCGCCATGAAGTGCACCGAAGTCCAGTCCATTCACAGTAGCTGCTGGCATTACCTGAGTAGAACCACAGAGTGCAGTACATTCATTACCCCAAACGAACAAGCCAACCCCGCCTAAAATTGTCACTGACTCATGATGATCCTGTGTGACTCCTACATGGTCCATAGGGTTTTCACGGCTGTGACTTTGAAGTACCACGTGAACAGTATCAAGTAGCTATCCAGAGGACCTCAGTGTGCTCATGCGGACCCTGCACATGCACCACGAGGCGGTCATTGCAACATAACAAGGGCAAGCTGCATGGCTTAGAATCAAGTCAAGTGTGCGTCCGGGGCGTAGCCTTTCACCATATTAATCACTCTGTACACTGAGCAACTACACCGAAGCTGGACTACATGAAGCAGAATGCAGCGTCAGGATTGGAAGAAGACTTATGAGCAACCTGCAGTTTGCAGGTGACACAAGCTTGCTTGCTGAGAGTGAGGAAGACTCAGCACTGGCTGATGAAAATAAAAGATTGCAGCATTCAGGATGGTTTGCCACTCAACATAAAGAAAACGTTCCCACACTGGACCAGTGGGTAACACCATGATACATGGAGAAAAGATTGACGTTGTCAAGGATTGAACCTTGCTTGGATCCACAACCAATGCAAGTGGAAGCAGAAAGAAATCCAATGGCATATTGCACTGGGAAAATCTGCTGCAAGACCTCTTTAAATTTTTGAAAAGCAGGGATGTCGCTTAAAGATTGATCCAAGAAGTGGTATTTTCAACTGTCTCATATGCATGTGAAATGAATAAATAAGAAATAATATATTTATTTGCATTATGGTGACGACAAAGAATATCGAAAGTACCGTGGACTGCCAGAACAAACAAATTTGTCTTGGAAGAAGCGCAGCCAGAAGGCTTCCGAGCAGTGAGGATGGCAAGACTTAGCTTCCTGTACTTTGGACACATTATCTGGAGAGACCAAGGCCCGGGGAAGAGCAGCATGCTTGATAAAGCAGAAGGTCAGCAAAATAGAAGAAGATGCTCAGTGAGATGGATTCACATGGTGGCTGCAGCAATGGACTTGAACATGACAGCAGTGATGAGGATGGTGGTTCATTCCATTGTTCTGAGTCAGCGCTCACCTGATGGTGCTCAACAACAACAACAATAACAACTATAGGAGGAAGTAGCTTGCCAGGCCTTTCTTCCTAGGCATATGCGGGTAGATACAAAGCTCCAACTTTCAGTCAACACACTTAACTGTTCGTGCCATACATGGACTCAGCACGCTCACTAGTTGCTTGATAAGCACCCATAAAGTGCATTAAAGTTTTCCCAGTTTTCCCCTCTCCCCATCAAGTGCAATGGATCTTCAGAATAACCCTAAGAGTCCAAATGAGGCAGGCACCATGTCTCCTGTTCTACAAATGCAGTACAGACTTGCTCTGTCAGCCAAGAAGTGACAGAGCAAGACTTCCATTCCAGGTCCTTGGACTCTTGGTAGTGAGACATAGTAGGATCCAGAGAGCAGGAAATGCACTTAGAACAGCTATTTTTGATAGAAACCAATGAAAGGAAGGCTCTGAGCATGCTATAGACTCTTCTAATGGGCGGTCTGCGGCATGTGAATTCCATTACATCTCAGCTAGGTGTCAAAAGAGGAGACCTGATAATGACAGAGTGGGTTTCTAATTGCAAAGTCAGCAGTTTGAAACCATCAGTCACGCCACAGAAGAAATAGGAGTCTTTACTCCCATTAAGATGAAGTCTTGAGAACCTACAGAGACAGTTTGATCCTGTCCTATAGGGCAGATAAGAGTTGGAATCAATCAGATGGCAGTGAATTTGCTTTTTCTGGGGGTATCAAGGAGATAACCACCACCCTCAGCAGCAATCCCATGTCACCTCCCTGTGACTTCAGCTGGTGGCAGACACGACACCGTCACCAAGGTCAGCGATGATGTATCGCAGACCACACAGCAGCCAGATGCTGAAGATGGTTCTGAATTCACCTGTGAAGATAGAAACGAAGAAAACATTAATGTTTGCTAAGAAATCTTTCTATCACTAACCAGGTACAGTGGAACCTGTAAGAACTGAAACATGATGGCCCCGCCTCGTTTTGTGTTTTTTTTTAAACCATTTTATTGGGGGCTCGTACAACTCTTATCACAATCCATCCATCCATCTATTGTATCAAGCACATTTGTACATTTGTTGTCATCATCCTTCTCAAAGCATTTGCTTTCTACTTGAGTACTTGGTATCAGTTCCTCATTTTCCCCTCCCTCCCCACCCATCCCTCTCTCAGGAACCTTTGATAATTTATAAATTATTATTATTATTTTATGTCTTACATTGACCAATGTCTCCCTTCATCCACTTTTCTGTTGTCCTTCCTCCAGGGAGGGGGTTATATGTAGATCCTTGTGATCGGTTCCCTTTTTCTCTCCCACCTTCCCCTTCCCCTTCTGGTATTGCTATTTTCATTGGTCCTGAGGGGTTTATCTGTCCTGAATTCCCTGTGTTTCCAGCTCTTATCTGTACCAGTGTATATCCTCTGGTCTAGCTGGATTCGTAAGGTGGGGTGGGATCATGATAGTGGTGGGAGGAAGCATTTAGAGAACTAGAGGAAAGTTGTATGTTTCATCGGGGCTACACTGCACCCTGACTGACTCATCTCCTCCCTGCAATGCTTCTGTAAGGGGGGTGTCCAGTTGCCTACAGATGGGATTTGGGTCTCCACTCTGCACACCCCCTCATTCACAATGATATGATTTTTGTTCTTTGATGCGTGATACCTGATTCCATTGACACCTTGTGATCCCACAGACTGGTGTGCTTCTTCCATGTGGGCTTTGTTGCTTCTCAGCTAAATGGCTGCTTGTTTATCTTCAAGCCTTTAAGGCCGCAGACACTATATCTTTGGATAGCTGGGCACCATCAGCTTTTTTTCACCACATTTGCTTATGCACCTGCTTTGTCTTCAGTGATCGTGTCAGGAAGGTGTGCATCATGGAACAGAGCAAAGTGTTCTTGCACTGAGGGAGTACTGCCTCATTTTTCTGGGTCTTTCAAGTTCTTGCCTTTGGCAAGTTGCAATCTTACCACTTTTCCTCACCTGTTTTGGTGAAAAAAAAATTTCCTTCTCTGATAGGCCTTTACCTTACACTGTCTCTGGGTTTTGTAGGTTTTACTGTATATTGTAGTTTTGTACATGGCTGAAAAGTTTAGGTCTATTTTCAATGGACATTAAGATAAAAACAATAGTGAGACTACTGCAGCTTGACCGCTTAGCCATGTGCTTGTCTCCAAGAGAAGCACTTGACATACAGCAAGCATTTATTGAGTGGGCTGAACTCCAAGGTGGGGAGTGCAGGGTAGACAGGAAATGGATTTCTTTTTCTTTATGGGTTTTGCATTTCCAGACTTTCTGTAGGCTCCCTATCCTTTGCTGAGATCGTGGACAAAGTCGCTCCCCTCCCCCCGTCAGTTTAAGTTAGGATAGCAAGTAGTGTTTGTCAAAGATTCTGTGGTTGCTATGGAGTTCTAAACGATCGAAAACAGAAGCAAATAAGCAAACAACTCTCACTGTCATCGAGTCCATGCCAACTCATAGCGACTCTATAGACAGAGTAGAACTGCCCCTGTGAGTTTCTCCATATGGGAGTAGAAAGCCCCCCTTTTTTTTCCTCTTTAGGAGTGGCTGGTGGTTTCAAACTGCTGATCTTGCAGTTAGCAGCCCATCGTGTAACTGTTAGGTCCAGTGGTGCACTTGGCTTACTATCTGAAAGGTTAGGGCTCTACACCCATCTAGAGGTACTTCAGAAGAAGGTCCTGGTGATGCACGTTGGTAAAGGGAAGCCTTGCACACCCTCCTCTGACAGAAACGGGGTCGTCGGGAGTTGGCATTGCTGCCACCTCAATCAGCAAATGCGGTTGCCATTCTACAACGGCATCCTCATCCTATTCAAAGATTAGGATTTAGGGAGCTGCAGTGGGGTTCAGAGGAAGTCTCCTTTTCCACTTGTGTTCCCACTTTCTCTCTCTGTTGCTGGCTGCCTCAAAGTTAGGGATGTCGATTCAAGGAAAGAGGAATTAAGGGAAAAGGAAGGCTGAAACCGGGCCACCAGTGGCTGCAATGAAACGGAATTCCTGTGACACTCTTCAGCTGTCCTTCCCCGGCTGCCCACTCACCAAACCCTGGTTAAACCTTATTGGCTCTGGAACGTTCTGCCTTGCCAATCCTGACTCATCTCCTGTATCCAACCTCCCGCCTCTGCAAGGTCCAGACTGTGTGGTCCAATCTCAATGCCGTCACAAAAACCAGAGTCTGAGAAACTTAAAGCAACAGACATTGATTCTCTCACAACTCTGCAGGTTAGAGGTCTGAAACCAAGGTGCTGGCAGGGTGACACTGGTCCTAGAGGCTCCAGGGAAGAACCTGTTCATTGCCTTTTTCACCTCTTGATGGTTCCTGCCATTCCTCCGCTGATGGCAACATCACTCTATCCTCTACGCCCATCTTTATCTTTATCGGAACTTCTCCCTTTCTCCATGTGTGCTTAGTGCCTACCCAGATGATCCAGGATGGTCTTATCCTTGATCCTTTATTAATTACATCTGCAAAGAACTTTTTTTTTAGAACTTTTTTTTTTTTTAACAAATAAAGTCACATGGACAGGTTTCAGCAGGCATGAATGTTTTCCTTCAAGGACACTATTCAATGCAGGAGAAGAAAATCCCAAGATAGCGCTGCTTCTTTGTAAAGACCTGACTTGGGCGGGGCAAGGGCAGTGCATGTCAGGCTCAACTTCTTTCTGACACATGCCAAGCTCAGAGAATGTTTTTCTTGGTCTACCGCCACCTCCTATCACATCTACCTTGTGTAGAGATCCTACTTCTTCCTTCTTCATGAGTTAGGGAAGGGACATGGAACAGAATCCTTTCTAGACTTTTTCTAAACACTTTTAAATTTCGAGTCTTCTCTTCTGTTGCTGGGGCTGGTTCTAAGGTGTCATTGTTGCCAGACTATTGTTCTGTCTTTTATTTAAACTCGCTCACATTACCAGAACCTCTGTTTAGTATATGCAGAGGGCAATGTACTTCCTACATATATAGTGAATATTATGGAACCCTGGTGTCATATTGGGTTACACGGCTACTAATCTCAGGGTCAGTAGTTCAAACCCCGAAGACACTCCATGGCCAAAGGATGAGGCTGTCTCCTAAAGATTTACAGCCTTAGAAACCTTAGAGAGAAGTTCTACTCTGTCCTACTCTCCCTTGTAAGAAGAATTTCTACTCTGTCCCATAAGTCTCTGTGAGTTAGAACTGGCTTGATGGCAGTTGGTGTGGGTTTCAGTTTTTAAATATCAAGAGTTGGGACTTTATTGAATTTCTAGGCAATAGAATTTCACATTCTATTTATATACCTGACAGCAACCTTGTGGGGATAGTTATTATCCCCATTCCCAAGATGGGGATCCCGAGGCTCAGTGACCAACGAAATGGCAGAGCACGGATGGGGCTTCCAGAGGTCTCACACCATAGCCAATGTTCCTTCACATGGGGCCTGAAGACAGTGAGGAAAGCATTGGCCAAGAAGTCGGCAGATGTAACTAGCTCCAGATGAAACAGAGAGGAAGGGCACAGTTGCAAATGTGCATTCTGTTTATATTTGTTTTTTTTCTGAGTAATTATCATTTGTTGGCCCAAATCAGACTCGAAAGCCTTGGTTTGGGTTGGCTGTAAGTGACGGCGGGGCCCGAATGGCTTGGTTAATTTACATTTTATTAAAACCCAATCCCCAGGTCTTAATTGACAAGTACAAATGGCACTGGTGCAGGGAAGGGAGCCAAGTGCAAATGATGATACCATTGGAGTTGACAACAGGAGGATGATGAAAGAGTGCGCTGACGGGAGCTCCCTGGGTGCTGTCCGTTCTCTCGCTGCTCTTCTGCTTATAGTCAAATTCATAATTAGCCTTTTCTTGCGGGGACAGATTTTCCCTTTCAAAATGCATTCCCACCTGGAGTTTAGTCTTTAAGTACCCTGGGTAATAAAGCAAACCACTCACACACTTGACTGCTAACCAAAGGTTGGAGGTTTGAGTCCACCTCGAGATGCCTCCAAAGAAAGATCTGGTGGTCGTCATTTGTGAAACAATAACCACTGAAAACCCTCTAAAGCACAGCTCTGCTCCGGGACACGCGGGGTCCCCATGAATGGGCGTCAACTTAAAGCCAGCAAAAAAGGACTGCATTATTGACCCATTTCCCCCATAAGAACCCTGAGGCCAGTGGACGTGAATGAATTCCCGAGTTCCTCCAGCACGTGAATAGGGAAGGAAAAGGAAAGCTCGCTTTCCTGCTTAGTGTCCTTTGCTCAAGAGCGCCATTGAGACTCTTCCAGTCTATTCAAAGACTCGTCAGGAGGAAATTATTCCTGACTCACCGTGACACAGAATGGCAACAAGTCTGCTTGATATCATTGAATCTGAATGCCTGCTGGAGTTCTTCTGTAGACCCTCTCGCTTGCCTGTGCCTTGCTTTGAGACCTCCTGGCCGGGGTGCTCACTGTATCTTCCATGTCTTGTCTTTTTTTTTTTAAAAAAAAGACAAAGCAGAAGAAAATAGAGGGGTGAGAATGAATAGGGACAGTCTAGATCCTGTAATTTGTGCCTCAAGGAGACCAAGGGCATCGTCTCCTGAGATGACTGTAGTGGTTACAATCACCAGCCTTTTGGCTAATAGTTGAGCTAGTCAGCTCGAGAGGCCACCTCTCACCCTCCCTTCCATATGTCTATGGGAAGCATTGGACAAATGATAATTTCAGTAAAAACTCCTGCTGGTTGGGTACTTACTGTATGTTAGGTGTTTTACATATATTTTACCCCGAATCCCTTCAGCTATGGTAGCTGCAGGTCCACAACCGCTTCTCCAAAGACCAGAAACCAGCATTTTCTGGTTCTTGGTAAGGCAACAACTCATAGTGATGGTGGCAGTAAGCTTTTATGCCCAGTTGAAGCTGTGTGAAAGTAGGGGAAAAGCCCAGTTTATCAAACAGGTCACCACCTGATGATGCCTCCTTGGGATTATGGCCTTTTTAACGAGAGAGCGACTGGGAAGCTCTTTCCTTGCCGTGGTCCTTCACCTTCTCTGCTTAGCTGATTCTGCATCTCCTCCAGGGGTGGCCCTATGCGGGCAACCAGCCCAGGGAATTGTTGGCGTCCTGCCATGTTTCCATCTACTTTGGATCCATGAAACTCTGCACCCACTGGCCTATGATCTCTCTGCTTCCTGACGCTCCTTCCGCATCATTGGCCTGCAGTTACAGAATCTGAAGAGAGCTCAGGGTAGCATTGGACCTGTGGACTTGAGTTGGACTGGGCTGTAAACCCTTCTTGGTATAAAATTACTTTCTGATATAAAGTTCTTTATAATGCATACGTGTAATTGGCTTTGCTACTCTAGACAGCCCTGCCAAGCACAGTGGCCCAAGAGGATAGAGTCGAACTGTTCCATGTGAGTTTCTGAGGCTGGGACTTGTAGGAGAGCAGAAAGCTTCATCTTGCTCCTGAGGAGCAGCTGGGGGTTTGAACTGCCGACTTTGCAGTTAGCCGCTCAACGCATAGACCACCATGTTATGGGTGAGAATGAACTCTATGCAGTCAGTTTGAACTTGAGTCAGGTAATATTGTGTACATACCATACGCTATCTTAGACTCCTGGCAGGGTCCGCAGCAACATCGTCTCATCAAATACCTAAATATTTCGGTGGCAAAACTTATCACAAAAGAAGAATAAAGAAAAGCTACACATAGCTATGTCAAGCCAGGCTAGTTAATGCCAAAGGAAATGAGAAACTTGACTTTTCTAGAACTGTTTCTTTTTGGGAGGTAGTGCAATTGCAGATGAGAGATTGCAGGCCCAAATCATTATATTCCCTTTACAGTGGCATAGTGGGTTAAGAGTTATGCTGTGAATGGAAAGATTGGCCGTTCGAAAACACCAGTTGCTCTGTGGGAAAAAATAAGATGATGTTGTGTGCTCTCTCAAGATTTACAGCCTTGAAAACCCATGAGAGCAGTACTACGCTGCCCTATGGGGTGGCTGATTCAAATTCAACCAGACAGTACTGGTTTGGTTTGACTTGTACAGATGCAGAGAGAGAAGTTCAGAGAGTTGCCAGGGCTGGGCCTAGTCACGTGATGATTTCCATGGGGGAGCTCAACTGCAAACCCAGGTCTCCTGACTCCAGCACCTGTTCCTTTGGCCACCAGACCCCCATGGGGCATTTCTGTCTGGAAGCATCAGGCACAGACTTTCGCACCAACAAGGAGCTGTAATCTAATTTGTTGAGGCCAGGAGCAGCTGAATCTTAAATTCTGTATAATTGATCATGTCTGCTCTTACCTCTTATTATTAAACTGTAGTTCATGAACAACATTGCTGTCACCTGGGAGCTGTTAGAATCTCAGGCCCCATCCCAGACACCATCCCAAACCCACTGCCATCAAGTTGATGCTAACTTACAGGGACCCTATAGGGTTTCAGAACCTGTCTTTATGGGAGCAGAGAGCCTCTCAATTTTCTCTGGCACAGCAGCTTCTGGTATTGATCCTCTGACCTTGTGTTTAGCATTTCAATGATTATCTAACCTGATTACCACCAGGGTTTTTTTAGGCCCCACCCCAGACATCCTGAATCAAAAATGCATGTTAATATAATCTCCAGGTGGTTCACCTGTACCACCCACTGTGAGAAACTCTGATTTAAACACAGTACTTGCATGATCTCCTCACTTCATCCCAACATATCACAACAACCCAGAGAGGTAGGCATTATTGTCATCGGCCTTAGGCAGCTGAAGAAAACAAGTAACATGCTCAAGGTACCACCAGGTTCAGTCCTGGCCCCAGTGGCCACGCTGTCTCCAGGCCCTCACTGTTCCCCAGTTGTTGCTCATTGCTGTGGAGCCAGCTCTGACTCAGGTAGACCCAGTAGAACCAAACGAAACACCACCATGGTTCTGCCCATCTTCACAACTGTTGATGTCCTTGTGTTCATTGTTGCAGCCACCGCATATTTTGAGTGGCTTCCAACTTTGGGGCTCATCTTCCAGCAATTTATTGGACATTGTTGTAATGTGATTCATAGGCTTTCATTGACTTCAGTTTTGGAAGGAGATTTTCAGGACCTTTGTCCTAGTCTGACTTGATTTGAAAGGTTTACAGAAACCTGCTGCTATCTTCAAATCACCACAATGCACAAGCCACTGTGTTAGCCCAGGTTGACTAGAGAAACAAATTTATAAACACTCATATATATGTAAGAGAGAACTTTAGATCAAAGAGAAATTGCAAATTAAGAAAACATCCCAGCCCAGTCCAGATCAAGTTCATAAAGGCCAATCTTATGCCATGTGTTGATACTAATCCATACATTTCTCTTTAGACTCACATAGCCATGCAATGATGCTGAATGCAGGAAAATCACAGGTCAGTAGGTGGAAAGTCTTGTGGATCCACTGGTGGTGAAAGTATCTCAGCTGGGGTGGGTTCCCACGTGGCTCTTCCAGCTCCAAGGCTCTCACTCCATCAGTGTAGCTCCATGTGGCCCGTATCAAGAATACAAAGAGAGTGTGTCTCCCACCTCCATGGTGGAATACAGGAGATCCCAGAGTAGAAGGCCATCCTCAGGGGAATTCGGCCACACTGAGGCCTCATTGGCTATTACCTGATTGACAGGCTAGACTCCACCCCTTCACAAGTTGACAGCAGATTATGTAACTGCCATAGACATCATGTAACAAACTACTGACAGATGAGTCATGGCATTCACCGTGACACTGTCCTCCTTTCTTGCAGGCAGGAAGTGATGCTCAGAATACGAGTCCCTGGGATCACAGAATGGATCTGCTCTTCTTGATTGGTCAGGAGAGCGATGAAGCTCACATTG
Organism: Tenrec ecaudatus; assembly: GCF_050624435.1. NCBI lineage: Eukaryota > Metazoa > Chordata > Mammalia > Afrosoricida > Tenrecidae > Tenrec > Tenrec ecaudatus. The sequence continues at coordinate 171,250,160 of NC_134531.1, read as the reverse complement.
CAATTTGGATGAAGCATCCCTCCGTTGACTCCAGATTCCCATGCCTCCACTCCTTTATATGATTATAATAGTCAATAGAACTGCCCACACCGATTTCCATTCTCCTCCTCCTGAGTGCACGCTATGATGTCACATGACTTCGCCTCTTCATTTCACATAAACATAAGCAGAGCCATGTGACTTGCTTGGACCACTATAATGTGAATAAAAGTGAGAAGTATAATTTCCAGGATGCTGCTGTGCCAGACAGCAGGGCACCCAACCACAGAGCTCCTGGAAGCACTGGTAGAGATGTTTTGTCAGCCTGAGTCCCAAGTAATTACAGGGAGCAGCGCCCCAAACAACCCACGCAGAACGTGGAGCATGAGTGAGAAATACACTTTTGAGCTTTTAAGCTGCTGATATTTTGGGGGTTGTTTGTTAGCCTGCCCTAACCTGGCCGAGGCTGGCTGATTCTCTGACTCATCTTCTTTCCTTTGGAGGGACTGATTGATGTTGCCAGAATTATAGCCAGCCCCTCTGTGGGTGGGAAAAAAGATACCTGCTTTTATGTCCCCAAACTAATAACCTCCTTTTTCTCCACTGCCTGCGAGAGCTTTGCCTCTTTCTCCTCCTTTCTCTCTCAGTGCCGAATTTATTTCTGATTTGTTTTCCTTGTTGAACCTCTACAACTCCTTATTTTTCAGAGCTATTTTTAGAGATTCCATTCTACTCTGAAGGAAATAGTTCACATCTTGGTGCCCAAGGCTTTTTTAGCTCCTTTTAATGGGAGAGGATAGTACACGTCAACAATTCTTTTGGCCACCATGTCATTTCCCCCAGAGGCCCGAGAACAAAATGTCTCCATCAAATGAGCTTTGGACATTAGTCCCTAACCTCCTTGTTGGACACGATCCTTCCTGGTGTGAAGGAGATCATAACTTTGCATCCTTTTGTAGGGTAAGCCTGTGTTTCTTAAACCAATTGATTTCCCAGGCCTATTCATTTGAATTTTGGGGAACAGGATTCTGACATCTATGTCTTTTGCAAGTTCCTTGGGTGATTTTTCTGTGGACAATTGGGTAATGGTTGGAAGACAGGTGTTTGGGAAACCAAGAGTCGACTATATACGTGACAGACTCAGTCCCACATGTTTGTTGTAGCTCACCGTGCACATCAAGAAAGTCAACTTGGCGAGGACATACAATCAAAACCACCATTCCTTCCTATGGTTCCAGAGGAAATGATGTTTCCATGTAGGCATGGCTATGGCAAGAAGTCTAGCACTCCATTTCTTCAAAGACTTTGCCATTTTCCATGTAGCGTTTTCTCCCTTCTCAGGGAGACCAATCAGGACAAGAGAAGGGTCAGAGCATTGATGTGGTTGTGTGAGAAGGTGTTTAGGTGGTACAATGACCAGGAAGAACAGAAGCCTGCTCCTAGAAGGATCTGACCACCCATGCCTCATCCAACAGACTGCTACAGCTTGTCATCTCAGAGGACTTCTTGGAAATGATGACTTTGTCTCCTTTGTAGTTGTTCTGTGTGTGTGTGGAGGGCGGGAGGGAGGCTGCAATTGCGATGGCTGGTGGAGCCCAGGAAGGAAACCAGGCCCGGGGAAATCAGACAAAGGGCAGGGTGTGTTCAGAAGCAAGAAGTTCAGATCATGGGTGTAAAGTGTCCAAACTGACCATGGGTAAGGGGTCAAGAAATACAGAACACTCAGAAGGTCAAGAGATTAGAAGGTCGGTGAACACAAGGACACAGCTAGAAGGCTGGGGCTCCTTATCAACACGTTTCCTTTACAGCTGGGACTAGGGTTCGGCAGAGCAGGGCCTGGTTGTGACTCCTACAGTGTAGATGTTAGTGGGCTCTCAATGTATTGTGGGAGGGAAGTGCTCAGACCTGAGGATGCTGGTGCCCCATCACCAGAACACAGACAGAGAACTTAACCAGTTCCCCAAACGGCTCTCAAGAAATCATCTGCAGATGATCCATCACCAGAAAGGATAAGAAATGGTTAGAAGAGAGTCAAGGAAGCAAGTGGATCCATTGGACTACAATTGTGTCTACTACCCCAGATAAATCCTTTCCCCAGCCCCACTTCTATTCAATTGACTAGCCATTTTAAAAGTCTGTTGACACTTAAAATGAACAAAAACAAAAGGACCAGCCTCATTTGTGTGTAGCCATGCACACAAAGTTGACAGTCAAGCTTATATTTCATAGACGTGGATGCTGTGGCTTCCTGCACTAGGGATATATCAAGTAGAAACAATGATACCTAAAAGTAACAGTGGTGAGAACAATAATACTGTTAGTAACTGATGGACTTTTCTGCTGGGGTCAAGGATTTTGGCTCTGCAGGTCTGGCCTGAGGCAAAACTTTCTAGACTCTTCTGTCTTCCCCAGTTTTCTTTTTGTCTCATTATAACCTGCTTTCAACATAGGGTCTGGTGTCATTTACACTGTACTGTGCAACGTAATTAAGCATCAATATGATGCCTATTTCAGGAGAGGTGATAGCTAATCTTATTTTAAGGATCAAATAAACATTTAAAAATCATTTTATTGGGGGCTCACACAACTCATCACAATCCACACAAACATCAATTATGCCAAGCACATTTGTACATTTGTTGCAAAATAAACATTTACATCTGCCGATGCTGGACTTTAAGGTTTTGCATAAGGTCAGGGGTGGTCTAAGGGCAAAGGCAGCCTCACTGATGATTGGACTTCTATAGGCATCCCTGAAGTTCTTGAAGTTCCCTTTCACTTCAACAAATGACAACTTTTGTAAGTGTAAAGGATCATTCGACTTCAAAACACATTCTTTTTCTTATTACAGGTAGCCAAGGGCTTATGCTGATGCCAGGGGAAGACTTAAGGGGGTGGCAGAAGTGATGGCCAAAGGTGAGTGATTAGCCATTTTATATATGCACATAAAGGCATTAGTGTACACAGATTGAAAAGCAGCTGCTCTCAATGGCTGTCAAAGCCAGAAAAGAAAGCACTCACATGAGATATACAATCACAATAACTTCAGGATAGGATGGGTAATCACATTAATTTATGCATTATTCATAAATATTTGCTGAGCACATACTATGCAGCAGGGAAGGTGCCCGTGTCAAGGGTAAAGATAAAATCTCTAATAGTTCTAATAACCTGGCACGATGTGATCCTCACCTTCTCAACACGATCACTGAAGACAAAATGGGTGCAAAAGCAAATATGGTGAAGAAAGCTGATGGTACCTGGATATTATTAGAAGATATATTGTCTGGGGTCTTCAAGGCTTGAAGTTAAACAAAAGGTTATCTAGCAGGGAAGCAACAAATCCCACATGGAAGAACACACCAGCCTGTATGATCACAAGGTGGCCCCGGGATCAGGTATCAGAAGATCAACAAACAAACAATTCTATGGATGTGAAGGAGAGAGGTTGGAGTGGAGCTCCAAAGGCCACCTGTGGTTAATTGGACATCCCCTCACAGAAGGGGCACACAGAAGGGGTGACTCAGCTGGGTGCAGTTTAGCACTGAAGAAACAACATTCCTCTGGTTCTTTAATGCTCTTTTTCCCCCTTCCCCCCCATCATGACCCCAGTTCTACCTCACAAATCTTGTTAGACCAGAGTATGTATATTGGTTCAGACAAGAGCTTTCAACACATGGAAGTCAGGAGAGATAAACCCCTCAGACACAGTACTGGGAACAGTGACCCCTGAGGGTAGGGGAAGTGGGGGGGGCAAAGGGGAGAAAGGGGGAACCTATAGCAATGCTGGCCCCCCACCCCCTGCCGCCACCCAGGGGGACAAACCATAGAAACATGGGTGAAGGGATAGAGCAGAAAGTGTAGGATATGACATTTTTATATAATATACACATATATAATTTATTAAGGGTTCACGAGGGTGGGAGGGGGAAAGGGAGGGGAAAAGAGGAGCTGATACTAAGGGCTCGAGTAGAAAGATAATGTTTTGAATATGACTATGACAACATATGTAAAAGTTTGTTTGATATAGTTGATTTATGCATTGTTATAATATCTGCAAGAGTCCCCAATAAAATGATTTAAATTAAAAAAGAAAAATCCAAAGTCTCTGTCCCCAAGTAGCTCAGGGAATCATGAGTCTGATCGACTGTAAGCAACTCAAGGGCCATGTGACGGTCCATTTTAGTCTCACCATGGTGAGGCTGTGGTTCTCAGTGGCGCGACAAACACTAGCTTAGTTGCTATTTCCTAATGTACTGCAATGCAGGGCAATGCAGGGCAATGCTCTGTATATACTCGAGTGTAAACTGACCCGAATATCAGCCGAGGCACCCAATTTTACCACAAAGGCTGTATTAAACATGTGCTGAAAAACTTGGCTTGTGCACGAGTATGTACGGTAATCGAATGTAATAGGCTAACCTACAATGCAGCCTAACGGAAGCACTCTGTTATGAAGGGTGCCTCCGTAGGGTGTGCTGGGACTGTAGATGCTTCAGTACTTATTTTGGCAGATCTCTCTATCGTCATAGTCCCTGCTGCCTCGCGTATGGGTTTGGCACTTCCCAGCCTCCACACTCACATTAGTTAATTCTCCGATAGATCTTTTCTTTCTCACCTATATGTCTCACTATATCTACTTCTCTAGAAAACCCTGAGATGGAGTCACCCCTGTCCAGATATGTCTTCTTTCTTACACATAATTATTGCATGAATGATTGAACCTAGATATCATCAATAAACCAAACCAAGCACTACCATTGAGCCAGCTTTGACTCATAGCCACCCTAAAGGAGGGAGCAGAATTGCCCCTGGGGGTTTCTGAGACTGTCACTCTGTACCAGAGCAGAAAGCCTCTCTTGAGCCCAGAGAGTTGCTTGAGGTTTTAACTGCTGACTTTATGATGAGTGGCTCAACTTGTGACCCAAATTGGCACCAGGCTTCCATCTGGTATCTGAGTAGATTAGTGAGTACTAGGGACATATGCCGCCATGAATTGACATGAACTCTATGGCAAAGAGCTTAGCCTGGAGAGGGACTGATGAGAGAGAAGAAAAGGGAGTTCAAGTTTAATAGATAGCTTCTGCTTGGTCTGAAGAAAAACCTTGGAAATGGATGGTGGTGATGTTTGCAAAACTTTATGACTATAGTCAATGCCACTATACTTAAAAAACCCAAATGTAAAAAACAGCATTGATATATATATATACACATATATACTTTTCGCCCCCAATAATACAATAAAATTAAATTTTAAAAACATGGATCCAGTAAGGAAGACAATGGAATCATCAAGTAATCACAGATCCTTTCATCCAGCCTAGGATTGATTTATTTCTGCCTGGAGGCCGGAGGTTGGCAGAGAGAGATTTACATTCAAGTGAAGACTCTACCTATCTTTAGCCTTCTTTCCCTGGAGTGCTGTTTCTAGAGAACGCTTCCTGGCTTTTGGAGAAAGCCTAGTTTACCAAGTCAGACCTGCAACTCCACTAACCTTTCCAGTCAACTTGTCGGGCTCCAGTGTTTGTATTTAATTAGATCTTGTCGCCAGTCACCAGCTGGTCCAAGAACACAGAACACGGCTCCCAAAGCAGACACCTTCTTTGGAGCTGCACTTCCCAAATCTTGACAACTGGAGTCACAACAGTGCCTGGCAGCCTGACTGACAAGTGCCCACTGGGGAGGACTGCAAGTCAGTCAACAGCAGCAAGGACTGGAAGGCATCCACCTCTCTGTGGGCAGGGAGGGGTGAGGTGCAGCCACTGAAGACCTCCTAATGTGCATTTATTTGCACACGGCTGGGTGTCTACAAGGCAGAGGAGGTAGCTTGGTTTGTGCAATCCCCAGCCTTCTCCTCAGCTTTGCCCGATCCCCTTGAAGCCCATGGGATGCCTCCCACACAAAGACCTTTCTGCCTGGAAGGGCTCCTCTGTTGCTTTGCCTTGATTTTCTTCATATCTCAATAAACCCTTCTCATCTCATATTTATCAAATGCAATCACAAAGGGACTACTTAATTAACAGGCTGCCATTGTGTAGAGGATGATTTGGAAGCTTACAGTCATTTAAGAAACCTCACACTGTTCCAGACGACAAAAACAGTGGGATGCGCCATCTGGGAGGGAGCTTCCGCTGAAACAGATGCCAGTGTTTCCATGATTAAGAGCCTAATATTATAGCATCATAGTATGTTGTGCCATTTGGTTAGGAGAGGCAGGCAGCCCTCTGAGTGAGTCTTCCCAGGTCTTGGCCTGCTTAGATGCAGCCAAATTACTCAGCTCCAAAATATTTGCTCTGGCAAGGGGCCTTGGTTTGTACTTATCTCGTATGAACACTACTGGAGAGCTGGGCACATTGAAAGAACTTGGGTATGAGCTGCTAATGCAGGTGTTCTTTGGGACTGTGATCGCCTGTGAAGGGCTGGTCACTCCAGGCTGGGTAGGCAACTGCAGGTGAGCCCACACTACCCCAAGGGCTCCTTTCAAGATTAATTGATTTAGATACATGCATCGGAACATCATTGCCGAATATAAAGTGAGATTTTGCCATCTCCCACCTGCTTCACTCTAAGCCTGATTTCCAACTTTTTAGTGCTTTAAGGTATTTTTATCGTGAACCTACGACATGTTAGGCATTGGGTAGGTTCCATAGGAAGATAAATTAGATATAGATACTTCCTATTTGAGCTTTAAAATCTCATATAATCTCCTTTAACTGTAACTATGATGGTTTTCCCTATTGACAAGAAATACATACTCATTATAGAAAGATTAGAAAACACAGACAAGCCAAAAAAGTACTAATAAAATTACCCCTAGCCTTCAGCACTAAGCTTCTCGGAACAAGCTCTTTGCACATTTCCTTCCAGTCTTCTCTTTGCCTAGGTTCCAGGTAGAGTCTGCACGGCTACTCTTAGGTCATTCTGAATCCAGTTTCTTCACTGACTTTGACTTCTCACTCTTCGGAAGAAAGCCTCCTCATCTCCCTTCTCTATATCCAAATTCCACTATGTGCCAAATCTCATTTCTGGTCTTCTTTTTTTTAGGGTGCTAATTGCCTCTCCGTATATTATGAAAATAAAGACGCTGTAGTTTGGATCTTAGACCCATCCATAGCCTTGACTGTGGCCAAATCACTTAATTTCTCCCACCTTCCTTTCTTTTCACTTAGATAGAAGTAAGAGTCTTCCAAGGCCACTCGCATTGCTGGAGCAGTGAGAGAAATAAGTGTGAGCTCAGTAAACGGAGGGTCTCTGCTCTTTTCCTGGTTCCCTGTCTACTCACAGGTTTGGAGTGTGTTGCCCACACGTCTGTGCACATCCCTTAGGCATCATAGAGCCACTCTGCAAGCACGTTCCCAGCTGTCTCTGGTCTCTAGGATACAATTCCCCACTACGATTGTGGTTCAAACGACACCTGGCCTCTGCTGAGCTGCCTCGTTTAGCACCTCCCTCCATTCTTCATTCCAGTTACAGTAACTTCTTCTTCCCAGAAGGATGTGCACACACTGTTTCCTCTGCTCGGAGCACTCTTCTCTTCCTCCTGGGCCTTGTTATTTCCTTCCCACCTTTCACATCCTAGCTCGGTTGTCACATCAGAATGAATTTTGTCTGGACTCTCTAGAACAGGAGAGCCTTCTTGTGCTTTCTCATTGCGCCACCAGGTGCGCGGTGGGAATTTCCTATTTATTTTGGTCCTCCCAGACTTAAGATCCGTGATGAACCGGGTCTACTTTGGCTCCTCAACGGATTGCTAGGCCTGTCATAACATCAGACCCATACTAGGGGCTAAATAAATACCACTGATGGATGAAATGAATTTTGTTTTCTGGGTGCCTCCATAAATGGAAGGATACCTCTTAAGGATCAGGACTATTTTTGGTGCTCATTGTGGGACTGGCCACTTCTTCCTGCAGATAGACACGGAAAATGATGCTCTAGTCATGTAAGCAACTCCCTGGCCTTCCAAGAGGACCTTCAGAGTCTATGCCACTCATTCAGGCCACTCTCTGGGCTGCTCGCTCCCTTTCTCCTTTATTTTGTAGTGGGAATTCTATCAACTAGGCCAGCCTAGGAGAGGGCCAGAGAAAAAGGTGGATTGACACAGTGACTGCAACAATGGGTTTGCGATAGTTATATAATATCATGTCAACTCGATAAAAGAATGAAGGGGTGGAGGTTAGCTAGTCAATCAGGTCACAGACTGATGATCCCTCCTTGTGGGCGTGGCCTTCTCATAAGAACTCTGGGAACTTCCTCTCTCTTGATTCTGTCATCAGAAGAGGAAAGCAACTCTCTCTCTGCTTCACCTTCCTGTTGACAGGCCACATGAAGTCACACTGATGGCAACCAGAGCCCGGGATGCATCCACCGCCATTGGATCCACCGGACTTTCCACCTATTGGCCTGTGACCTCCCTGCATTCAGCAACATTGCATTTGCTGCCTGAGTCTGAAGAGGAATTCATGGGCTAATATCAGACTTACAGGCTAATATCAACTGGCCTCGGATGTTTGACTGATGCAAAATTACTTCTTTATATAAAGCTTCTCTTGCAGGTCAACCTGGCTCAAACATAACACGTGTGAGGATGACTCCATGTTTCGTTCTATTGTACGCCGGATCCCTCTGAGGTGGCTAAAAGATGTAGCCTAACAGCTTCCTCTACCACGAAGCCTCCCCTCCTCTCCCCAACCCACGGTCCCCCCACCCCCACCCCAGCGAAGCCCTCTTTGGTGCAACCAAAGAGATTTCACACTGCTCTTTATAAATTCAGTTGTGTTTGTGCTGGGTTGTGAGCTTATTTGTGCTCTTGTTAAGCCTCAAGTCCTTTACCAAGGTTCTCTTCACAGCCGGGTTCTATCGACCTGTTCCTCACCAGCCTGTTGCGTGCTGTTCAGTCCTTTACATGCACCATGTTCTTCGTGTCTTGGTTTTGGCACATGCTGTTCTCTCAGACCGGAACTTACTTCCTGCTTCCTTGGCATAGTGCTTTTTCATTGGGCTGTTAGCCACAAGGTCATCAGTTCAAAACCACCAGACAGCTCCTCCGGAGAAAGACAGGGATTTCTATGCCTGTAAAAAGAGTTACAGTCTCAGAAACTCACAGAGGCAGTTCAACCCTACCCTAAGGGGTCTCAGAATTGACTCACAGCAGTAAGAGGGATCTTCTATTACCCTCCAGGTCTTGGCTTTGAAGTGACTTCCCCTTTGACCGCTGGGTTAGGTGGGAAGCTGCGGGTATGTGTCCCTGTAGCACCGTCTGGTCTGGTTGCATTTCTTCCACTTAGTTTGTCAGCCCTCAGTCAGTATGTCTGATCACGAGGGGAGGGGCTCACTGGGTACATCAAAAGACAAAACAAAACAACCTACCACAGACCCCCCATCCCCACCCGCCCCCAGCATGTAGCCGAGGAGTGGACTATGGCTCACAGCATCCTCCTGCGAGCAGAGGACTGCCTCATGGCGCTGGGAGGCTGTGCCTTTGGAAAGCAGATTGCCTGTTCTTTCTTCTGGCACCTGCCCTGCGGGTAGCTGAAACCAGCGAGTTTCAAGTTAGCAGCTGACTGCTTAACTCCTGTACCACCAAGGCATCTGATCTGGCCCAGAATAGATGCTTAATCAATAATGGGCAAACAATCACATGAGCAAACTGAGGCTCCCTTAGGCTTCCCTGTGAAAGAGGCTGTCTGCTCATGTAAGCCTTACATCCCCGGAAAGCTTATGAGCGGTTCTACTTGGTCCCATAGAGTCACTATGAGCGGGGTTGACCAGTGACAATGACTTTGGCTTTTGGGTTTAGGTCCCTTTGTACTCCTCAGTGTACCCCCTCTAACACTGTGCCCTGCACAGAGCAGGTTTTTAAAAAATATTGGTAGGGCAGAAAGAGAAGACCTTGAGCTCCCTCCGCCCCCTCCCCCCAGAAGACAACTGCTTCAGGGGTGGCACAGAAGGCAGCCCAGGGAGCAATGCTGGCTGTCAGCTGCACGCCCAGGGCTCACAGTGTCGCTCACTTGCTAGTTGCTGAGTGTGCTGGGAGGATGGTTTGGGATAGCAGCCCTCTCACCAGGGCTGTCTGCTATGGAATCCCCTTTGGTAAAACAGGAACAGCCCTGCCCCCTAGTTGAATGAAGGTCGCTAGTGCAACCAGCGCGCAGCGAGTGGGGCTGGCATCCTCGCCTTTGCCGCCAGACCCAGAGCTCTGTGTTGACCAGGGCAACTCTGAGCTCCCAGCTGTGGATCTCAGGCCTCCCAGGTCAAGAAGGGAATAGGTGTGGGCCCTGGGGACCCAGAGGCGCGCGCTGGACCCCAGCTGGGGCCTTGGCAGTTTGCTTTGGAGACACCTGGCCGCAGCTGGGCTCTGCTCCCGGGCGCCCCGCGTGGTGGTTCTCTCTCGTGGAAGTTTCCGAGGCCAGCGGTGAGTCACGGCCCTTTTTTTAGCCACGGCGACGAGGGCTGAGCATCACGATGCTCCGAGACTCCCCAGAGCCTGGCGCTGTCCCTGCCTTCGTCAATGCAGACAGACTCCGCCGGGGGAGGCGGCCCTGGCCCGCGCCCACGCCTCTCAGTTACCGCCGCCCCATGCTGGACGCGGGCCGCCTGCAGCCCTGGGAGCTGAGCTGCCAGGCTGTCTTGAAGAGCTGGGCTGTTCAGGGCATAATCTCATCGCGCAGAGGCGGCGCCCTGGCGGGGTGGTCTGGGACTTTCTAGGCCTGGGAAACAAGGATGGGGGGATGGAGCGGAGAGAGAAGCCAGGATGCTGCGATCCCTGGTCTGGCCAATCGTCCACTCATCCACCCACCCCACCATCCAGGCCTTGACGTTGCCACATAAAGCCCCCTCTTCTCCATTAATAACGCAATCATTTATTTACCTCCTTTCTACTCGTACACGTATCATTCATTCCTCCATTCATCTGTCCATCCATCCATCTGCCTTTACCTCTCTCCCTCCCTCCTACCATCCACTAGGCTAGATGCCCGCCACCTCTCTGCTTGCTGGACTCTTCCTGGGTGGCTTTCATGCTATTTCTCCGGTGGTGAACACGTTTCAGCAGAGCTTCCGGACTAAAGCAGACTAGGGATAAAAGACCCGGAGGTCTAGTTACAAAATGTCGTCAATGAAAACCGTGTGGATCCCAACAGAACATTTTCTGGCTTTCTTGCTCTGAACATAATTATGTGAGAGGGCGTAGCCATTGGAGGACATGATTCCAGGGGAAATCAACCCAGCCCTGCTGGTAGGATTCCAGTTTACATATTCACAAGTTCCCTTCATAAAACATGTCTACGCATGTTTCTGTGATTGGTGGAAGGCTGCAGACAAATTCTCTCGAAAATATGCTTGTCTTAAGTCTCGTTGGGGTGTCTTTAAAAAGGGGGTTCTAATCAGAATCATTGTCTCCGAGGCAATCTGCTGGGCTAGTTAAATTCAAGGCAGAGAACTCAAGATTAGAATGCTTGGGCAACTGTTTTGGTTTTGATTCCCAGTGGGTAATTGGAATAGATTTTTCTCAGAAGATGATCCTGAAGCCCCATTATGAAGTTTAAGAAAACAAAAACCTGCACTGGTGAGCAAAAGGGCAGGAAAGTTGTGCTGAGAAATGTCCCTGTCCTCATGACCATGCACCTGCTCCTCCTTGGAGGGGAACAGGGCTGTCCTAAGAGAATTTCACTGGAAAACCAACCTTACCCAGTTTACCCGTCAGCCTTGATCTTGCCTCTTCAGCCTGCCAAACACCATTCAAAGAACATTTCAAAGGAACACAAGTTGAGTCCCTTGAGGCTGCTCAAACTTCTATTGATACATGGTATCGATTGAAGGTATCAGGGAAGGGTTAGAGACACTGTCTTCAAAACTGTTTCTTAAAGGCTTGAAGATAAACAAAGCAGCCATCTAGCTGAGAAGCATCATAGCCCACAAGGAAGAAGCACACCAGCTTGTCTGACCACAAGGTGCAGAAGGGACCAGTTATCATACATGAAAGAACTAAAAATCATATCGATGGGTGCCCACCTCCCTGATAGGATCAATGAAGGCAAACGTGTGCATAAGCAAATGTGGTGAAGAAAGCTGATGGTGTCTGGCTATCAAAAGATATAGTGTCTAGGGTCTTAAAGGCTCGAAGGCAAACAAGTGGCCATCTAGTTCAATAGGAACAAAACCCACATGGAAGAAACACACCAGCCTGTGTGACCACGAGCTGTCAAAGGGATCAGGTACCAAGCATCAAGGAACAAAAAAATCATATCATTGTAAATGTGGGTGAGTGCAGAGTGGAGACCCAAAGCCCATCAGTAGCCAGCTGGACGCCCCCTTACTGAAGGGTTGTGGGAGGAGATGAACCAGTCAGGGTGCAGGGTAGCAACGATGAAACATATTACTTTCCTATAGTTCTTAAATGCTTCCCCCTCCCCCCCACCGCACTATCATGATCCAAGTTCTACCTTACAAATCTGGTTAGAACAGAGGATGTACATAGGTACAGATAGCAACTGGAAATACAGGGAATCCAGGACAGATGACTCCTTCAGGACCAGTGGTGAGAGTGGCAATGCCTGGAGGGTGGAGAGAATGGGGGGTAGAAAGGGGGAACTGATAACAAGAATCTACGTATAGCCTGGGCAGGGACAGCAGAGAAAAAGGCCGGGGGAGACTTCAGACAGTGTGACATATGACAAAATAATAATAATTTATGAATGATGAAGGATTCATGAGGTAGTGGGGAGTGGGGAGGGGGAGATAAAATGAACAGCAGATATTAAGGGCTCAAGTAGAGGCAAATGTTTTGAGAATGATGATGGCTACAAATGTACATATGTTCCTGACACAATGGATGGATGTATGGATTGTGATAAGAATTGTATGAGCCCCCAATAAAATTATTTTAAAAAATCCAAAACTGTGTAGATGTATATGAAGGATATGCAAAGAAATAACAGCTTTATATTTTGATATTTTTGCATAATAAAGGTTTCTATGATTTTATAACAATAATTAAAAAACTTTATTGTGAACTAAAAGTTGTATTAAACCTCAGATCATCATCTTTGCATTCACCAATGTAATCGATCAGAGAGCCTCATGGCTTGTCCTATTTTTTCTGCTTATCGCTTTTTCATAAGAAGATATTGTTTTCCTTCCACCCAAGTTCACTCCTATCTACTCTCTGGCCTGTTACCTCTAGCCTCTTCCCTCCCTTCCCTTCCCACCTCTGGTAACCAAAAGTCCCTCTTTTGCTATGAAAACCTTTTCTTGTTGTTATTATATTTTTCATAATAGTGCTTCCATACAAGATTTGTCCTTTGGTGACTAACTTCATTCAATATAATGTCCTCCAAATACATCCCTGTCATGAGGTGTCTCACCACTTCCTCATTATTCCTTAAGGAGGTGCAGTATTCCACTGTTTGTATGGACCAACATTTATTCATCTATTCGCCCACTGATGGAGACTTAGGTTGTTTCCATCTTCTTGTATAGCAATGCTTTTTGATTTGTCTTGGCATTTGTGAAATAGGGAGACCCTTGATAAGAAGGATCGGCACAGAGGAGTCATGATGGACCCGGATATGTCTGTGATCGCGTGGATGAGGCAGGGTAGGAAATGCTTCTTTCTGTTGTACGTGAAGGCTCCACGTGTTGGGGTTGACACGATGGCTCCTATATGTTTACCAATCGACACCGATGCTGAGAACACCAGATGATGACGGTACAGTCTCCATGCTTGCATATCCCAGAATCCAAGGAGACCATGGTTTCACATACCCAGGAAGATCTGTCCTTGTGCTCACTGCTCTCAGAATTAAAGGGAGATGTCTATTGAAGAATAACAGTTGCAGTTGGTACAGTTTATTGAGTGTGATTAGTCAAGCTGGGTTCTAATCTTTTCACAGGGAGTATCTCACTGGATATTCATACTAACCTTGGGAGGTAAGTGTTATTATGAATACAGGCAATTTATAGATGAAAGAAACAGATACTCATAGAAGTTAAGAAATTCTTGAGGTTACACAGCTACTTGGTGTAGGCGGAGGAGCAGGGCAAAAGAGGAAGACCCTGACCAGCTGGGTTGCTGCAGTGACTGCAGGGAGGACTCAGGCATAATTGTGACACAGGACCGGGCATTGTCTCACTCTATTGTACATCGGGTCTGTGGCACCTAACACCAACAACAGCCATGATGAAGCAGGATAAGGAACCAGAACTAAAGGAATGCTTCTTTACTGTCATTGGTTACCTGGGAGAGGAACACATTGAAAGGGGGAGAGTTGGACCATCTACACTACTTGTAAAGCAGTGGTATCTTTCAGGGATAATGTGCATATTATGACTGGTTTCCATGCACAAGCACTGATGTGTCTGTCTGATACATGCATTGCCATCTGAGATTAGGGAATACAAGTGGGCTCAGAGGAAATGAGACATACTTATTACCTAGCTATAAGAGAGTCTGGGAAATAAACCTTTTAGCTCTCAGCTCCTGCTCAGTAGAGTGAGGTTAAAGAGGGCATTGAGGGTCCCAGTCCCCAGGGTCTGACCGGCTCTCCAGTATTTTACTGGAAGAGTTCTTAGAGCTCATTTTGTTGAACACACTCATTATGGAAATGCAGAAACTGAGGCCATTCATTGCCCCTCCAATGACATCCCAGACATTAATGCTGAGTGAGAACCTGAATCCAAGGTTAAGTGGTCCCATGTGATACCTCTTTCATCTCGCTGCCAGCTTTAGAACTTTACACAAGTGGATCTCATCAGGCAGTCATTAACTTCAATAGTATATAGACTTGTGACTACAAGAAATGCCAATGCCTGATTTCCAACCCTGAGTCCCCAGGGCTGACAGGAATTTCCATCTCAGAAATGATTGAGATCCTGTCCCCTCCTAGTGTTGTCAGAATCAGCAAAGCTTATGTGGCAAATGACTGTCATAATTGTTGCTGACATTCTCTCTGTCTTCTCCTCTTTGCTTCCCAGCCAGGTTGCGGGCATGGCCCCTGATCTCGTGGACTATGGGCGCTAATAGGAAAGACAGATGGCAAGCAGATTGCTGCAGTTCCGTAGGGCATCTGCTGAGTTATGACATGGGTAGCGAGCTTGATCTAGGGCACAGAGAGGTTAGGTACATCAATTACCTATTACAACAATAATTCTGTATAACAAACTACCCCCAAACTCAGTGATTCAGAACAATAACGTCTGTTATCTTATAGGCTCCAGAACTTATTTGGCATACCATGTCCTATTCAGAAGAAAATATTTTTTTACTTAATATTCCACTATGATAAACTTTTGTACTATAGCCCACAATCTAGCATGAGGTATAACTGCTTTCAAAGACCCACTGGATTGTTTGTTCTAATACACCTGATGGTAGTACCCACTTTGGAAAACCTGATGAGGTCATGAATTCATGGATTAGCTGGTTCTCCAGGACGTGATTGAACTCACTTGAAACCCCCTGGCCAGGCACCAGTCAGTTACTTGGCTGGGTTCTCTTACATGTTTGGATATTGAATGGCTATTGTTTAGTCAAGGATGGCCTTGTCTAGGCAACTGGGGTGACTCAGCTCTACTCTACCTATATCCTCCTCCTGACGAGCTTAGACAGGTTTCAGAATGAAGTCAGAGGAAGCAAAGAGAAAGAAAGAAGTAGCAATGTGCAAAAACGTTTTCAAATTTCTCTTTGTGTGACAATGACTAAGCCCCACCAGCCAAATCAGCAACGTGGTCAAACTCTGATGAAGAAATCTTCAACTGCAGAGCCACTTCCATTGAGTCAATTCTGACTCAAAGCAACCCCACATATGGTTTCTGAGGCTGTAAATCTTGACGGGAGCAGCTAGCCCCAGGTTTTCCTGAGGAGCAGCTGATGGGGTTAAATCACGGCCCTGGTTGTCAGTCGGGTGCTTGCCTTTCAGCACCACCAGAGCTCCCTAGATCAACGAGGAGGGAAGTGGGATCTCCCTCTTAATGGGACGAGCTGCTAAGCAACTTTGCAGGAGTTTAGGACACAGGGAGTAGTGAAGATTTCTAGCTGGGGTTCTCATCTACTATGTCCAGGAAGGTTTCTTGGTAGGAGATGGTAACTGAGCTAGTTTTGAAGGATGATTTGAGGTTGCTTGGTGATAGGGTGGCAGGGATGGGATCTAGAGTGTATGTATCAGCATGTACTAAAGTTCAAGAGCCTTATTGGGGAATTTCTATAGTGTTTTCATGTCGTTAAAGACTAAGAATACAAGAGGAGAGTAGAAGGAGGTAAGACTGGGAATATAAGAAGAGAATAGACCTTGAAAGACACCTAAGGAAATTGTATTTTATCCTGGTCGTGGTGGTGATGAGGGGAGGGAATTTTTTTTAACATTAAGAATAATGCTGTATTTTTGAAAGAATGCACTGTGGGAAGTATTCAGAATAGATGAGATTGGAGACAAGAAAGATCACTATAGAGTTCCAGACACCAGCAGTATAATACATAGAGAAATAAGACTTTATTTGGGAGAAATCAGTTTACCATATTTGGTGACTCGTGTATCACTTCCTAGGTATTTTTAAATCTGATAGATAGGTTTTAGGAGCATCTCCAGATTAAAGCAGGCTGGAAAGAAGAACCTGGCTATTCATTTCTGAGAAAAAATATGCCAGTGGAAACTTTATGGATCAGAGTGGAGCGTTGTCTGACACAGTGCCACAAGGCGAGCGCATCTCAAAACATGACTGGGGCGGAACTGCCTCTTCAAATAGCGCCAGCCTGAATGATGCAAGTGGACCTTTGGAGACCTATATTTGATGACATGGCATGGCTCAAATTGAGGGAAAACAGTTGGCAACATCCACTAATATTCAGAATGTGAAATATATGAAGTATGAATCAAGGAAAATTGGAAATTGTCAAAAATGAAATAGAACCCTTGAAGATCGATTTCCTGGGCATTAGTGAGGAGAAATGGACTGTGATCAGCCATTATGCATCAGATAATCATGTGCTGTACTATGCCAGGCATGTCAAATTGGTGAGAAATAGCTTCACATTCCTTGTCAAAGGAACATTTCAAGATCTTGAAATACAGTGCTGTTAGGGATAAAATAAAATTCATACTCACACACGGAAGACCAGTTGATGCAACTGTCTTGTTCACATATACCCAGAAACAACTAATGCCCATGATGAAGAAAGGGAAGATTTTAACAACTTCGTCAGTCTAAAATTGATCAAACAGGTTAGTAAGTTGCAGTAATAGGCAGATGTAATTAGGCTAAAAGGCAATAACAGAATTTAGTCTCCCTTTTGACCCATTTTAAAATTGTTTGAGTTAAAAAAAGGGAAGGGGCCCCTCTAACCATTGACTACGGATGTGAATAACTTTGCAGAGTGCACTGGAAAAATGGATTATGATAATGTAACTAGGTTAAAATTTAATATCTTACCATGTGCTCTCCCTTTGACTCATTTAAAATTTGTTCTAGGTTTTAAAATTTTCTGTTTTCTTTTCAATTGATATTTTTTCTCTTTTACTTTGTTACTGTTCTTTTGTTGTTGCTGTTTGTATGAAATCAGGATAGGCAAATCCATAGACACAGTACCTTGATTAATGGTTTTTTGGGGTAAGGCAGGAGAGGTTGGGGGTGCGTGGGTGGAGAGCTAATAACGAGTACAAGAAAGAAGAAAATGTTCTAAAATTGATTGTACAATTCTTTTTGATGTGATTAAACTATTGAATGGTATGATATGTGAATTATATGCTAATAAAACTGTTAAAAATTTAAAAGAACAAAAAGAATTGGTGGGAAGTGGATGCCCTTTTTAACAAGTGGTGCTGGAAATAATGGATATCCACATGTAGAAAATTGAAACAAGATGTTTTCCTCACCCCATGCACAAGAATAAACTCAAGGTGCATCACAGACCTAGAAGTTAAACCCAAACCATCAGGACCATCAAGGAGGGAATCGGGACTAACCTCAGAGCATTGGCCCAGGGAATTCATAGGCTCACTGCAATAGGGAAGGTTACATACACAGGTGAACTGGAAATCTACAAATGGGATTTAATAAGAATAAAACACCTGTGCACCTTGAAAGACTTCACCAAGAGGGTGACAATACAACCCACAGACTGGGAGAGGATTTTTAGTAATGACACATTGGACATAGGGCTCATTACTAAAATCTATAACACCCTCATGGCCTGCAAAAAGAGGAAAACAGTTAACCCCCTAAGGAAGTGGGCAAAAGAACTGAAAAGAACTTTCACTAGGGAGGAGACCCACATAGTCAATAAGCATATGAGAAAGTGTTCCTGGTCATTATCCATAAGAGAAATGCAAATCAAACAACCATGAGATACCACCTAACACCCCTGAGGCTAGCCCAAATCAGCAAATCAGAGAACAACAAGTGTTGGAGGGGCAGGGGTGAAGTAGGAACCCTCCTCCACTGCTGGTGGTCGTGTAGATTTGTACAGCCACTGTGGAAAGCAATCTGGCAGTACTTAAAGAAAATGGAAATTGATCTACCTTATGACCCAGTCATCACTCTACTGGGCATATACCCGGTGGAAGCAGCAAATAAAACACGACCAGTCATATGCGCTCCAATATTTACTGTGGCACAATTCACAATCGCAAAGACTTGGAAACAGCCTAAGTTTCCATCGATAGACAAGTGAATTAATAAACTCTGGCACATACACACAATGGAGTACTGTGCAGCACTGAAAAACACAGGTGATCACATGAAACACTTCGTTTCATGGGAAGAGTTGGAAGGAATCGTGTTAAGCGATGTAAGCCAATCTCAAAAGGACAGGTATAACACGAGTCCCCTGAGGTAAGTACAATCAACACGGCAGGAATAGAAGAATAGACACCTATCTTGCAATAAATGGTTGGAAGCATAGGTAGTCGGGGTGGGGGTGGGGAGGGCAGACCACACCCAGGGGGATACATGTGAGTCCAAAATAAAGAAGGGGAAAGGGGGTTAGGAGGAGGGAGAATCGAGGTGGGGAGAAACTGAGATGTGAGATGATGACATGGGGGGAACAGGGCACTAACCCACCCAGGGGGAGAGTATTCGTTGTGTCCCCACAGAACTGGAATGTGCATACAGACCCCACTATGATGTGCCAAACCAGGAGGGCAACGTCACGTGCGAAGGAATCCATAAAAAGACTGGACTATATGCCTGGCCCCAACCAGAATCAGCCTGACCCCCACCATGGAAGGATATATCACAGAGAATGAAAATAGACCCTCTAGTGGGGGAAAGGAACCAACCGACCATACCCAGAGGGAAGCTGAAGCAAATGAAGGGGGAGGAGCACACCCTGGCCCCCTAAGCTCAGAGGACAATAGTCCCGCACAGAGCAGCCAATGCACAGAGAGGACCATATGGCTGGCCACGACGAGATACATCCTGCACTGACTCAGCACTACATGAGACAACACTGGAGACATAGTGTGGGATGTGTGACTGAGCTGACCCCACCACACCAAGGCAAAACACTTAAGAGCATGCAATAGAACAGCAATGGGAGCAGAACAAGGAAGTCCCAAGGGAGTATCAAGAATAGACTTTGGGGCTAGGGTGTGGCAACCCAAGAGACTGGACTGGAAAACACTCCTAAAGGTCAACAAACAGACCTTGAACTATTTACAGGCTTTTCTTTCTTTTTTTTCTCCTTTTAGATTTTGTATGTCATTGGCTTTGTTCTTTGTTGTTGTTGCTGCAGTCATCACCTTGTTTTTCTGTGTCACTTTGTTTGGCGCTGTCAAGATTTTATGTGCATATTATTATCTCTGCAGGTCTAGCTAGATAAGATAAACTGGATAAACAATGTGGAGAAGAAAAAAAGGGAACTGATGGTAGGCGGGGGCATGGGAGTGGGAGAGGAGGGAGAAGGGAAGTGGTGTTAACCAACCCAGAGACAAGGGAACAATGAATGATTCAAAATCAGTGACAAGGAGGGGTGGGAGGACTGGTAGGGAGGGATCAAGGGCAATGTAACCGAGAAGAATTACTAAAACCCAAATGAAGGCTGAGCATGGTAGTGGGACAAGAGGAAAGCAAAAGGAAATAGAGGAAAGAAGTAGGAGGCAAAGGGCATACATAGAAGCCTAAATACAGATATGTGCATATGTAAGTATATTTATATATGATGATGGGGAAATAGATCTATGTGCATATTTTTATAGGTTTTGTAGTAGGGTAGCAGATGGACATTGGGCCTCCACTCAAGTACTCCCTCAATACAAGAACACTTTGCTTGACTAAATAGACATTCCATGATACCCACCCATCCCAACACATCGTTGAAGACAAATGTGTGCATAAGCAAATGTGGTGAAGAAAGCTTATGGTGCCCAGCTATCAAAAGATATAGCTCCTGGGGTCTTAAAGGCTTGAAGGTAAACAAGCAGTCATCTAGCCCAGAAGCAACAAAACCCACAGGGAAGAAGCACACCAGCCTGTGGGATCACGTGGGGTCGAAGGCACCAGGTATCAAGCACCAAAGAACAAACAAATTATATCTTTGAGAATGAAGGGGAGTGCAGGGTAGGGACCCAATGCCCATCTGTAGGCAACTGGACATCCCTTGAAGAGGGGTAGCGGGGAGAAGATGAGTCACTCAGGATGTAGTGTAGCATCGATGAAACACATAACTTTCCTCTTGTTCTTAAATGCCTCCCCTCCATCCCCACAAACACACTATCATGATCTCAATTCTACCTTACAAACCTGCTTAGACCAGAGGATGTACAGTGGTGCAGATAGGAACTGGAAGCACTGTTAGGTAGCTTAACCTAGGGAATTGGGAAGTCCATTTACGCATGCCCAGGAGAGTCAGCAAAGGACAAAAGCTGGATTTTCCCACGGGTGGGCCCAGATGGGCGTTACACCTGGAGCAGCCCACCTGGGCCGGGTGATTGCAATTCAGCCAATGGGATCGACCTGGGGTCGTTCACCACACCTGCCCCAGGAACCCTTAAAAGGCAGGGACCTGAAGGGAGAGGGGCTCTTGGTCTCTTGGTCTTGTCTTGCTTGGGTGGTCTGGTCGTCTTCGTGGGAGAGGAGAGATTCTTGCGTGTCCTGGAGCAGTCTCTGCCAGGCCGCATGGTCAAAGGAATCCTATGGGTGCCGCGTAAAACCTGTTGCTTCTTTGAACTTTCATTAAATTCACTTGGATCATGAGCCCGGCTTCGGCATGAAATCTTTCTCGCGCGGAGCCAAGGACTGAGGCTGAGATTTAGGCCGGAGAGAGAATCCTAACAGCACCAGGAATCCAGGACGGATAAACCCCTCAGGACCAGTGGTGAGAGTGGTGATTCTAAGAGGGTGGAGGGAAGGTGGGTAGAAAGGGGGAACAGATTACAAGGATCTACATGTAACCTCCTCCCTGGGGGATGGACAACAGTGAAGTGGGTGAAGGGAGATGTCGGACAGTGTAAGATATGACAAAATAATAATAATTTATAAATTATTAAGGGTTCATGAGGGAAAGGGGAGCAGGAAGGGAGGGGAAAAATGAAAAATGAGCAGCTGATTTCAAGAACCCAAGAGGAAAGCAAATGTTTTGAGAATGATGAGGGCAATGAATGTACAAATATGCTTTACACAATTGACATATATAAGGATAGTGGTAAGAGTTGTATGAACCCCCAATAAAATGTTTAAAAAATTTTAAAAGAAAATAAAATGATTGGTGATTGAAATGAGAAAGGTGGAAGCAAAAATACTGTAATATAGAGTGAGCCTACATTGACCCAATGTCCCTTTCTCAAGGGACTTTAAAAGTTAGTACCATGAGCTAATCAAAGACAATATTAATGGAAGATAATTATGCCCCAGGGTATGATCGATAAGACTCTACCACAAATTAACAAAGGTTTTGAAAAGGAGCCAAAGGCAGGTAAACACACACACACACACACACACACACACACACACACACACACACAGAGAGAGAGAGAGAGAGAGAGAGAGAGAGAGAGAGAGAGAGAGATATTCAGGAATGGGATTGAGGCTCACAGTAAATCCTATCTTCAATTTAAGAACAATTAGTTCATGGCCCTATTTGATATATCACCTGCAGGAAGGGAACACAGAAGATATGGGTGCTATAGAAAAATGTGACGGAGAAATTAGATGGTGCCCAGCTAGCAGAAAAAATAGTGTCTGGGGTCATAAAGGCTAGTTTCCAAACAAGCAGTCATCAAAGTGAAATGTCAACTAAGTCCAAATTGGAAAAAGCACATCAATGTCAGTCACTGAAGTATTGTAAATCATATGATCTGATGCCCACAGAGGAATAGTATCAGAATTTAAATTGTGAGGATCTGGTTTGCAGAGGACTATGGATGTATTGGGGCCACAAGATACATTTGTGGGGTCTACATAGGAAATAAGCCTCTGGTGATTTCCCTCAGCCCATAGTAGAGGGGTGTGAGGAAAGTGGTTACCAAATTGAGTGCCTTGGAGAGATGAGTATAGAAGATCAAAATGTTGAACCTGACTTGAACAGTTGAAACCTGCTCAGGTGATCCCCACTCTGATGCACGTTAGGCCTGATCTGGTTTCCAACATGTTCTGTAGTTTTATGTTTGTGCATATTGGGGTTTATCTCAGATGTTTATGTCATTGGAGGGTGGGTCACTCTCTTGGATATTTGTTACATGTTTTTCTGGTTTTCAGTACATGAAACCCAGGATTGATAAATCTTGAAGGACAGCAAGTAGCCTACGGGTTTCTTGGGGCGACAGTGGTAGTGGTGGTGGGTAAAAGGGAGCTGATGCTAAGTAGTTCAGGAAGGAGAAGAATCTTTTGAAACTGATAGTGGTAGCAGTAGTACAATACTGCCTGATGTGATTAGATGATAAAGTATATATCTGTGCTAAATCCCAATAAAATGATTTTTAAAAAATGCATAAACCCTTGGAAAATATAACCTTGGTGCAGAAATAACAAGGGAGAGAATTTTGCAAAACCAACCACACATCATTAGAAATACATTTTTCAAGAACAGAAATAGGGACATGGTCCTCATTAGAAGGGCCACATAAGAATCAAATCAACTACCCCTGTGGAAAGAGGTCGCAGGGAAGCTCATTATTAGTCAGCACAAGGCCAGGATTACCCGAGGAAGGACCATCAGTGTCCATACGCAGGATGGAGCTGAAGATTGAGAAGATGAGAGCAAGGCATGAGAGTCCCATCATGGGGAGTGTGTCCCTCCCGGGTTTAGACACCACGTCAAAAATCGATGGGCTGCACTGGATACTAGTGACTGAAGACAAGTTGTGGGATGACCTCAAAGATATCATACATGAAGGAAGCAAAATGTCATTAAAAAGACAGGAAATGAAGAAAAGACCAAAATGGATGTAAGGAGAGACTCTAAAACCTGCAAATAGAAAAAAAGTAATAGAATCAAGTAGAAAATTTCAAGTTGTTTGAGAAGATAAACTATTATACCGAAGCATGCAAAGCCCTGCTAGTAAACAAAAATGTTAAGAATACATCTGGCATTTCTCAAGCTGAAAGAATTTAAGAAGTAATTCAAGCCTCAACTTGAAATATTGAAGGACTCCTTGGGTCAAAAATTGAACAATGCAGGAACCATCAAAAGAAAATAGCAGGAATATACAGAGTCACTGTACCAAAAGAATTGTTTGATGTTCCAATATTTTAGGAGGAACTGATGGAATTGAAGAAAGACGTTCAAGCCTCACGGAAAGCATTAGTGCAAAGCAAAGGTCCAGGAATTGATGGAGCACCAATGGAGATGTCTCAACAAATAAATGCAATGTTGGAAGTGCTCACTCATCCATGCCTCGAAATTTGGAAGACAGCTACTTGGCCAGCAGAATGGGAGAAGTTTATATTATTTCCCATTCTTGTGAAAGGTAACCCAAGGCATGTAGAGAGGCACAAACAGCATCACTAATGTCACATGCAAGCAAGACTGTGCTGAAAAGAATTAAAAATGGTCGCAGCAGTATATTGACAGGGAACAACCAGAAGATTTCTTTAAAGTTTTGAAAAGCACTTTGAGGAGAAAGGTCTGCCTAATCCAACCCCCGGTATTTTTACGTGTCTCATATGCATGGAAAAGCTGGATGATGAGGAAGGGAGGTTGAGGAAGAATCAGTGTCTTTGAATTATGGTGTCGGCAAAGAGTATTAGGCATACTGCTACAAGAATTAACAAATAGCTCTTGGAAGAAGCGCAGACAAAAATTCCTTAAAAATGAGGATAGTGAGATGCAGTTTCACATCCATAGGACATATAATTAAAAGGGATCAGTTCTTTGAGAAGGATATCATGCTTGGTAGAGGGTTAGCAAACAAACAAACAAACAAACAAGAAGACTCTTTACAAGAGGAATTGATGCAGAGGTGGGAATGGCGGGCTAAAACACAACAATTGTGAGGATGGTCTAGGACTGAGCAATGTGACCCATAGGTCACTGAGTGAGAATCTCTGCTAAGGCAGCCAAACACAACAACTACATAGACTGGATTGGACTTGTTCATTGATTGGCTGTGGGTGAGGGAAATTTCCAGTGTGAGGGGTGGGGGTGATGGTTCGTTACCAAGAGCTATCTTGTTAGGAACATTGGTTTCAATTTGGATACTGGAGTTGAGGTTATGGTAGGCAGAATAATGGCCTTCCTCTCTCCAAATCCTAGGTCCTAAATTCCAGATTCTGTGACTATGTTGCACTACAGAGCAAAAGGGATTTTGCAGATGTGATTCAGTTAAGGCTTTTGAGATTAAAGCTATCCTAGATTATCTGGGTGTGCTCAATGCAATCACAAGGGTCAGTGGGAAGCAGGAGCGTCCGAGAAGGACATGTGAAGAGCGAAACAGAGGATGGGATGACATGGGACCACTAGCCAAGGAATGTGTGCAGCCTGAGAAACTGAAAAAGGGAGGTAAGTTGATTCTCCCCTCATGCGTCTGAAGGCTTGCAGCCTTGCCGGTACCTGATTTTAGTTCACTGTGACTTATTTTGGTTACTGATGTTCAGAACTATGAGATATTAATTTTGTTGTTGTTTGAAACAGTCAAGTTTATGGAAATGTATTGCAGCAGCAATAAGAAACTAATACAGGAGGCCTGTGTGAGATCCAGGTAGAGATGTTTAGGAGTTTAGAAGTAAACATCTGGGATAGTGATATAGATACTTGCATGCCTGCATAACTGCATGCGACCCCTCAGGGGGACAGTGTACTGTGAGAGAGGAAGACTTGACAGAGTAATTTAGTGGTAACCTTCGAAGGAAAGCAAGTAAGAGATATATAACTACCTAGTTTGCTGTAACAAAGACTATTATCGGCAGGTGTCCTTAATTAATAGGAGTGTATTTTCTCACAATTTTGGAAGCTAGAAATCTAAATCGGGGTATCCGTTTTAGGAGAGGGTTCTTCCTTGTCAGGAATTTCCTTCCCTGGAAATTCCTTTATGTTCCTTGGTATCCCTTGGCATTGCCTTGGTGTTGTCTTCTCCCTGTGTGGGTCTCTGTAAATATTCTGCTTCTTTTATGAATAAGAAGTGATTAGGTTTAGGACCCACCCAAATCTGGCACAATCTCATTAGCATAACAAAGCAAAACCTCTATTGCTGTTAAGGACACCCTTTCAGGATAAGGGTTAAGAGAGCAACACATTTTTCTGGGAACACATTTCATCAGTTCTTGAGGAGATCTGGAGCAGCAAAGCATTGCAAACTTCAAGTGTAAAGTTCCCTGTCAATTGCCAGAGAACAGTCCAATAAGGTAATGACTAAAAGAGGCTATTGAATTTGAACACCAAGAGGTCACGTATAAGCGTGGTGAGAACAGTATCAGAACCCAATCGGAGTAGAACTAGCCTGAATTACAGGGAGAACAGAGCCGCTGGTGAGGAAGTGGAGACAGCAAGGGTCAACTGCTTTTTAAGATCATTGACTGTGATGGAAATGAGGAGGTGAAACAGTAGCTGAGAAAGAATGTGTTATCAAAAGAGGGCATGCCTTTTTAAGATGAGAGAGACACACCAAAAAGTTTCATTGCTTATGGGAAGGAGCGAGCAGGTAGGTAGGATGACTGAAGAGGTATAGCAGAAGGCTGAGGTTATGGTCCTGAAGATCATGTATCTGGGGTGGGATCCCAAGCACGAGTAGCAGCATTGCCCATAGAGTGTAGCTCTGTAAGGAGTGCGGGGTGTAATGTGTGTAAGGAGGGATGGGAATGGAGGACAATTTTCCATAGACTGCTAAAAGCTTCCTAATATGTTTGGACAATTTCTATCTAACTCACGACAGTAAATTGTCACCAAACTTTCACTAGTTAGATCCAGAAAACAGGCATTAGGGCTAGACCAGAGCATGTGCACGGGTACAGATGAGAGCTCGAAACACAGGGAATCCAGGACAGATAATCCCCTCAGGACCAATAATGAGAGTAGTGATACCAGGAGGGGAAGGTGGGGGAAGAAAGGGGGAACTGGTCACAATAATCGACACATAACTGCCCACACCCTGGGGGATGGAGAACAGAAAAGTGGGTGAAGGGAGACATCGGTCAGTGTAAGACATGAAAAACTAATAGTAATTTATAAATTATCAAGGGTTCATGAGGGAGGGAGAGTGGGGGAGGGAGGGAAAATGAGAAGCTGATACCAAGGGCTCAAGTAGAAAAAAATGTTTTGAAAATGATGATGACAACATATGTACAAATGTGCTTGACACAATGGATGGATTGTGATAAGAGCTGTATGAGCCCCCAGTAAAATGATTTTAAAAAGAAGAAGGGACAATTAGACAGGGCTTTTGGTCAGTGACTGTCGTGGGTTCCTAAGGTTACTATAACAAGACGCCACTGAACGCAGGGCCTTAAAGAACAGAAATTTGCTGCATACAGTTCTGGGCGCTTGGAGTCCAAGACATGGGTATTGGCAGTGTGAATTCCTCCTGAAGGAGGGAGAATGGGCTCTGAGCCTCACCCCTGCTGTCTGGCAGCTCCAGACCTGGTTGGCCACAGCTGCAGTGTCCCATGTTGTCCATTCTCTGTCGCTCTCTGCTTGTTCTCCTCCTTTGTCAGGATGGGGTGAGGACCCACTCTACTCTGGCTTGACCTCAAGTTAACTGGCAACATCTTCAAAGACCCTACTTCCAAGCAAGTTCACATCCACGGGTACAGGGCGTAGGTTCAAAACCTATCATTTTTGGCAGGAGGCAATTCAACAGTGAATGAGTATAAAAACTAGATTCATGTCTGTAAAATTTTTTTGAAAGAATTATATCATCATAAAATATAGGACTTGCCTTTCTGAGACAGACTCATGGTGCACCAGGGGGATATTCTGCTGCCAACAAAGGTCCCATGGGATGGGTACCCAGAGAGCACAGTCATGCTGTGCCTTGCCTTGCTGTTTAAGAGACAGAAACCATGCCCTCTGACGTCAACATAAAGGTTAGGTGGGTCCCAGCACCCACTTATGGTTCTGTCATGTGTCAATACACCCAATCCCTCACTAACTGCCCATACTATACCCCTAGCAAGGCTATTTCATTAATTTTCTTCCACTGTGTGACAGAATTAAAAAAGAAATGAAAAAAAAAACAACTACAGATCTAGGGCACTTATTGTGTGTTTGGACAAGGTCCACATACGCCTACGTCCATGGTCCCAGAGGTGGTTGAGGTTTTCAGAGAGAAAGCAGCTCTCTATTTATTTCTATTTCCCTAATAGATGTGCAACTGCTCCTAGACTCTTGCAGCCCTGGACCATGGGGAAATACAGGGAGGTGAGGCAGGGCATGGCTCTGGGTGCTTCCCTCTCTCTGCTCTATGGTTTCTACCAGCAGCTCCCGCAGGGCAGCAGTGGTGGTGAGGTCTGTGGCAGTCAGGAAAATTAGAAGGGCCCCCCATAAGGTTTTAGGATAATGTCCACGCAATGTCCAAATCATGTAGCATCTTATTTTACAGAATGTATTGTGGACATGTGAGATTTTATCATGCTTGGATCCACAGTCAATCCTCACAGAAGCTGCAGTCAAGAAGTCAAATGATGCATTGCATTGAGTAAATCTTCTGCACAAATAGATTTGAAGAGCAAGGATGTCATTTTGAAGACTAAGGTGTTGAGATAGTCAAGGTTTATTGTGCCAACCTGGCCGATAAACACATGAGGGATTAATTGAAGGGTGGAGAGATAAATGGCTCAGTGAACCTCACCTTTCTGGTTCTCAGGTCTCTTATTCTCTTATAGTCAGACCAGTTCCCTGCCTCAGCTGGCAGGGCTTACTTCCTGCAAGATATCCCTGAGGAGAAGCTACTGGACCTACCCTGATGCAGCCCTGGGTGCTGGAGCAGCTGCGTGAAGACCCCTGCCAGCGCTGAGATGCTTACACATTCACTGATTCAGCTTTCCTCCTGCAGTCAGCATCATTGCCTGCCTTTTGTGAGATTGAGGAGAACTTTATAGATCGTTGTTGAACATATAGGCTAATGGACTTATGGGCTTGGACAGCACTGGGTTGGGATGTTTTCTTAATACACACTTGCCCTTTATATAAAACTCTCCATTATGCATGTATGAGTTTCTGTGGATTTGTTTCCCTAGTTTACCCAGACTAACACAGGCATGCCTAACCCAAGCTATATATATGTGAAATTTGGACACTGAATAAGAAAGGATGAAGAAGAATTGATGCATTTGAATTATGGCACTATCACAGAATATTGAACGTGTCATGGACTGCCAAAAGAAAAGCAATCTGTCTTGGAAGAAGTACACCCAGAATATCCCTTATGAGTGAGGATGATAAGACTTCATCTCACCTACTTTGTACATGTTATCAGGAGAAAGGAGTCCCTGGAAAGGACTTCATGTTTGGTGAAAAAGAGGAAGACCCTAGATGAGATGGATAGACACAGTGGTTTCAGCAATGGGCTCAAAAATAAAAATAATTTTGAGGATGGTGCAGGACCAGGCAATGTTTTCTTCTGTTGAGCATAGCATTGCTCTGGGTCAGAACAGACTTGACAGATCCCAACGACAAAAATGTAATGTTAAGTAACACATGTGTGGTTGTTAAATAATCTGGTGCCAATTTGAGACCCTTAAGAGTGAAGGGGTGGAGTTTAGCCTGTCAGTCAGGTCGCTGCTTGATGACCTCATTTGGAGGTGCTCAGGAGATGAATAGCTCTCTGGAGGTGGGACACTCACACTCTCTGCTTTGTCTTCCTGATGATAAGACACATGGGGCTACACTAGAGCCCTGGAGCTGGAGGAGCCACGTAGAGACTCACGTCAGCACGTAGATGCTTACACTACCACTGGATTCACAAGACTTTCCACCCATTGGCCTGTGATCTTCCTGCATTTGGTGTCATTGCATGTTTTTCATGGGTCTGAAGAGGACTGTATATATTGGTATTGGACACATGGGCTAATATCGGCCTTATGGACTTGGTCTGGACTGGGCTAGGATGTTTTCTCAATATTCAATTGCTCTTGCATATAAATCTCTTTCTTATACAAATGAGTGTCTCTGGATTTGTTTCTCTAGTCTATGTGGACTAACACAACATGCCAGTATCTAGTTCCCTTTGTATGAGGCTCAAAGAGGGAACTTAGGTCACTTATCCAAGTAGGCATGAAACATAAAAATGCAAATTAAGTACATCCACCCCAAATACACTCCTCTCGAGTCAATTCTGATTCACTGCAATTCTGTACAGGGTTTCGGAGGCTGTGAAGTTTTATGGGAGCAGGTAGTTTCACCTTTCCCTTTGGAGCAGCTGGTGGGTTTGAACTGCTGACCAGTGGTTTGCAGTCTAGTGCTTACCTGACAACATGATTAGGACTACTTCCAGCACACGTCAAATCAAAAGGTCAAACTCCCTGCTGGGGAGTCCATGTGGACCCATACAGCACATCACCAGATGGACCTATCACAGTGGGTCACAGACGATAGTGGTGGGCTAACACTGCTGCTGAGGGTGGTGACTCGTCGTACAGACGGACAAACCCAGGAGGGCCCTGTGAGGTTAAACAGCTTTAGAATGAATCTCAGAGAAGCAAAATACTGGAGCGCAGAGAGCAGTTCACTAAAAAGTGAAAATTTGGGTCTTTTACGATCTAAGTGATAACAGACACAAGATTAAACACGAAGATTAATGGGCACTGAATGTATGTTGATGAGCGAGGAATGACTCACAAAAGGAAGGTGGAAATGGTCACATGACTCCGGGAATGAATTAGATTGTGAAGCAGCCGAAACTTCTTCAATGTCTCATTCCAAGAAAAGGAGGACCAAACCCTCCTCACGACAGCTGTGGTTTGGACACATTCCACAGAGATACCCAGACACCTCTTGAGATTCTATTTTGTCTTCCTTAACTGGCCTAGGGGCCTGGTAGAGACACAGTCTCAGGTGAGAGCAGAAGGTAAGGTAACACAGAAATAAAGGTGAGATTATAAAGGGATACATGACGGTGGCCTTGGAGACAGAAATATATGGGGATGGGGCCCATTTCCCTGCAGGGCCAGGAAAGGCTTCTCTGAGGTCATGGCCTTGAAGCTAAGGCCCCGAAGATCCCTCTGTCTGATGAAGAGTAGCGGGAAGAGCATTGCAAACAGAGGGTGCCAAGGAGAGGGGAGGCTGGCATGCTGCAGAACCCACAGCAGTGGGGGGGAGGGGGTGTATGTGAATGTGAATGTGCACGTGGCCATGATTAGATGTACTCGAGAAGAGAGAGTGGAGCCAGGCAAAGAAGGAGCCAGGTAGTTCTGGGTTTGAGCACAGATTCTGCTATCTGTTATTTCTATAATCTTTGCAAGTCAAGCCACCTTTCTGAGCTTTGAGGCCCTTCTTTATAAAGGGCAATGGATGACATGTAGCAGATGGCATCAGTAAGAAGCTTAAAGATCATCACAGTGATGTACCAGGCCTTCTCCCATCTGACCCACTTTCTCTCTGATCTTCTTTCTTATTAGTATCTTCTTTCATCCCCCTCTTCTCCAGTCAGTTGGCCTCTTTGCCATTTATCACACTCACTAGGCCTGCTCCTCCCCCAGGGCCTTTGCACTCGCTGTTTTCTCTGCTGGCAGTGCTCTTCCTCTGTGTAGTAGTTTCCTGGGGCTGATCTAACAAATTATCAATAAGTGAATTGCTGCTTAAAGGACATAAATCTATTGTCTCTCAGTTCTGGAGGCTAGAAATCTGTCAGGGTTTCAACAGGTCCATACTCTGTTTGAAGTCTTTAGTGAAAGACCCTTCCTTTTTTTTCCTCCTACGTTCTGATGGCGTAGGCATTTCTTGTTTACTCTTGCAGCATAACTTCATCTCTACTGTCTATGCCAGGAAATTGGGAAGACAGCTACTTGGCCAACTAACTGGAAGAGATCCATGTTTGTACCCAGTCCAAAGAAAGGTGACCCAACAGAATGCTCAAATGATAGAACACTATTATTAATATCACCTGAACGTGAAATGTTGCTGAAGATCATCTCACAACAGTTGCAGTAGAACATTGACAGCGAACTGCCAGGGGTCCAGGCCGGATTCAGAAGAGGACACGGGACAAAGGTTTTCATCGCTGACATGTCAGATGGATCTTGCCTGAAAGCAGAGAATAGAAAAAAAAAGAGGTTTACTTGTGTTTGATTGAGTAGGCTAAGACATTTGACTGGGTGGGTCATAACAAACTCTGGATAGCCGTGAGAAGAATGGGAATTCCAGAACACTTCAATGTACTCACGAGGAACCTGTCCGTGCATCAACAGGTAGTTGTGGGAACAGAACAAGGGAATACTGCATGGTTTGAAATCGGGAAAGGTGTGTAAGGGGTTGTATCCTCTCACTATATTAAATAGTCTGTATGTTGAGCAAATAATCGGAGAAACTGGCTTTTATGAAGAAGAATGGCGCATCAGTATTGAAAGAAGGCTTATTAACAACATGATGTGCAGATGACACCACCTTGCCTGCTGACAGTGAAGAGGACTTGAAGATGGTTGACACAGGGGCCCCATCGGTGGACTTCAACATGAGGCCCATTGTGAGGATGGTGCATGGGACGAGAAGTGTTTCATTCTGATGTGCACAGGGTCAATGGAGTCGGAACTGACTGGACAGCAGCTAACAACAACAACAACAACAACCTGTAATCACCTGCACCTGTAATCACCTGCGAGCCCTCCATGTGTCCATCTCCTCTTCAATAAAAAACACAAGTAATACTAAATAAGGATTCACTGTCCTTCAGTATGATCTTTAGTTAGCCAATGGCATCTTCAGGAATTTTGAAACGGGGTCACATCCACAGATATCTGGTTAGAACTTCAGCAGGTGCAATCAGTGAATAGCTGTGCACTTCACTCAGTAATACATTTGTCTCAGTCTCCTCAGAGTGTCTTCACAGTAAAGGTCCAACCAAAACAATGGTCTCTGAGAGTCTCAGCAGGAGACTTTGGTGGGGATACAAAGGGATAACCTTGACAGATTTTCCTGGTCGCAGGGCAATCATGGGGACTGATTGTGAAGGAGGTTTATGAAAATAGAAAACCAAATTGGTGAGAAAAAAAAGGCCAGGCGCATTGTACTGAGGAACCTTTTCCTTCTCACACCCAATAGCTTAAGAGGTATATAGTTCATAGATCATACTATTAAATAGTTCAAGCACATCAAAAAGAGTGGTATAACCATTACCAAAATCAGTTTTAGAGCAGTGTCTTCATTTTTGTACAGTGTTATTAACACCCCATTTCTCCCAAACCTCCCGTCATACACATATCCTGAATTTCATATACAGAAAAACACATTAAAAACACAAAAAATAAACAAGAATAAGAAAGTAAAACAGATAAAAACCTCTATCAAAAAGAGAGCAGAACATGTTAGAAACCAGAACAAATTTAAATGGCTCATGAGGGAGATCGTCTAACAGGGTGCCAGCCTGACTGCACCAGCAATAGTCCTTTCCAACGCGTTCTGCACGACAGCAAGGTCACTTGCGTCCTTGGTCCATGGTCAGAGGGGACTTACCAGGGGCTTCATCCAGATGTATTTCTCTTTCACTTAAAGAAAAAACAAAACAAAAACCACAACTGAAGCAGCTATAAAGTGAGTCAAAAGGGAGATGGAATGCTCTCTGCCTGATAGCCTGGCTATTCTCATCTCCCAAGTATGGACAAAGAGGAGTCACCAGAGGCTGCATCCACGTGCGAGCCCTGTAGATGGATTTCGGGCTTCCACTGTCATCCATAGCCTCCTGCAAACCAGGTGGTTACTCTTTAGGCTCTGATACCATTCTGTCCTTTAGATTTGGATCACAATGGCTGTTGTGCTCTTCCATGTGGATGTATTGACACCTCCCTTAGAAGACTGCTTGTCTGAAAACAAGCCTTTAAGACGCCGGATGCCGTTCTTTCTGATAGCGGAGCATCATCTAGTTTCTTAACCATATTTCTCTATAGAAGCCACATATTCTGTGATCTCTTCATGAGGTCAAGCATCAGTCAGGGCCATGTTCACAAGAACTAACTGTTCTTAGATTGGGGCTAAAGTTAAGGGCAAGCCCCCAATCCATTCATGTATCTATGGTTTATATATGTCTTTGGTTCATCTTAGAGACGTAGTTTTCATTTTATGTTAGAGAATATTATCAATCATCTTCCTGGGGCATCACTTCCTCTGCCCACAAGTTAATGCTGACTTTTATCGATCCTATAGGGCAAGATAGAACTTTCCCTATGAATCTCCAAGCCTGCAAGTCTTCACAAGAGTAGAAAGTGAGGAATCATGACAATACATTGCTCATTCTCCTAGGGTAGCAAGGGCTATCCTGGGCAAATTTAATTGGGAAACTGCTTTCCATCCACCTTACAGCCCTGATCTCACCCCTTTGGATTTATTTTTGTTCTCCAAGTTCAAAGAACATTTCAAAGTCTCCTGAGAATGCCACAGCTATTTATAACATGGCATGAATTTAATAGCAAGTAATTCTTTGAGGAAAGGTTAGAGAGGTGGGAACACAGCCTTCAGAAGTATATGGACTTAGATAGAGGATATACAAAGAAACAATAGCTTCACATTTTGATATTTTAGCTTGCTAAAGGTTTTTATGGTTTTTGTGGCAATGCTTTTTGACTTACCCTCATATTTTGGATAAATCTGAGATCCACCCAGAGGTTCTGACCTTCTCAGTAGGGACTCCTTCTCTAGAGGACAAATTCCCATACAGTCTTGCAAGTGATTGTTGATGGGAAACAGCTTTTTGCCAGGCACTAGCACACACTGTCAGATTCATTTATTTAGCTTCCAGTGTGCTCCCGGAGGGGAACATTGTGCTGCCAAGTGGCTCTGCCTATGTGACAGGCACCAGGGCCATTCAGAGCCTGGGGGTATGATTTCCAGCTACGCTATCTCTCAGCCTCAGAACATCTTAATTTAGAACAAGGTATGACTGCCAAAGAGAAAAACTGCTATAGGCAAAGAATGGTCAGTTGTGGGCACTCCTAATTGTAGATGTGCTCAGTCTCTGGTGTCAGTGCCTTCAAGTTTGCCCTGCTACCATGTCACAGTGTTCATCCAGATGCTGATTCATTACATCACCATCACCACATCATCAGCACCATCCCTCTCATTACCACCATCATTATCACTATTGTAGATTAAGTTCCATCAGGCATAGTATTATAATTATCCCTTATCCCAAACCCATTACCGCTAAGTAAATCCAGACTCATAATGACCGTACAGGACAGAGTAAAACTGTCCCACAGGGTTTCTAAAGCTATAAATCCTTATGGAAGCTGACTCTACCCTCTTTCTCCAACAGAACAGTTGGTGGGTTTGAACCACTGACCTGTCAAGAAGCAGCCAGATGCTTAACGATTGTGTTCCCCTTTAATTGCCCCTCAGTGAAAGCAATTTTCTGGGTGGAGAAAACCTAACCAACTAAATGTTTGCCCTGCATCAACCTCTATAAGGCTTTGCAGGAGTGCAGTCGCTTCCATTCTATCAAACTCAAATGAGAAATCACAATTCCTGGACTGATGCTACGGAACTGGCCAATGAAGAAATGAAATGTGGAAAGATGGAGGGGAGATTCAGTACGAGAACTAAGAATCATGAGATTTAGGCTCTAGTTCAAGTGTTTTTATTTGAATATGGGGTCTTCAGTAACTTCAATAATTTCAATAAGCTTCAACAACACAGTTTCCTTGGGTTGAAGTTTCTATCAACTGGTAACAGCAATGTGTATTCTATTCAACTTCTGAAACTTGTGGCAGGATTGCAGGAAGGTAAGGGATGGGCAAGCTTTGGAAGCATATGAAAAAGGAAGCAGTCACATGCCGGTGTGGAGTAGGGAACAAGTGGAAATGTCTAGGGGCTGGCCCCAAACTCAAATAGGAAGTGGACACCTGCCCCTACCCCCAGAATAATTTATTTCAAAAGATAATATTGAATCTGCAGCTCTGGGAGAGGGACATATCTGATCAGAGCACACAGGAGCAGATGAAGAGGGAGGAGAGAGTGGAGCACATCCTGGCCCACCAGGCCTTGAGGACGATGATCCCAATGAGATCAGCCAGTCCACATAGAGGACCACATGGCCAGCCCCACAATGAGACATGACGCCCCTCACTGACCCATAACCCTGCAGGGGACAACATCAGAGACACAGTGTGGGAATTACACCTGATCTGATCCTGCCGCACCGAGGCAAAACACTAAGGGGGTGCAATAGAACAGCAAGAGAATAGAGCGGTGAGGTCCCCAGGGAATGCTGAAGGTGGACTTTGGGGCCAGGGTGGGGTGCCCCAACAGACTGGACAGGAAAACACTCCTAAAGGCCAACAAATGATCCCCGTACTACCTAGAAGCTTTTATTTCTTGTTGTGGTGTTTTTTTTTGTCATTGGTTTGTTATTATTTTGTTGTATGTTATTGCTTGGTTTTGCTCTGTTTTGTTTTTGTCCATGTTATTATCTCTGCAAGTCTGTCTAAATAAGATAGGCTGGATGAACAATCTGGAGGAGAAAACAATGGGACTGACAGTTCAGGGGGGACTTGGGAGATGGGGAGGTGGGGGAAAGGAAGTGGTGTTAATAAACCCAGGGACAAGGGAATCACAAGTGATCCAAATCGGTGGTGAGGAGGGTATGGGAGACCTGGTAGGGCATGATCAAGGGTGATGTAACAAAGAGGAATTGCTGAAACCCTGGTGGGGACTGAGCATGATAGTGGGACAGGAGGAAAGTCAAGGGAAATAGAGGAAAGAGCTGGGAGGTAAAGGGCATTAATAGAGGTCTAGATAAAGACATGTACATGTACAAATATATTTATATATGAGGATGGGGAAATAGATCTATGTGCCTATATTTATAGGGTTAGTATTAAGGTAGCAGAAGGGCATTGGGCCTTCACTCAAGTACTCCCTCAATGCAAGAATACTTTCTTCTATTAAATTGACATTCTATGATGCTCACCTTCCCGATACAACCACTGAAGAAAAAGCAGGTGAATAAGCAAATGCGGTGAAGAAAGCTGATGGTGCCCGGCTATCAAAAGACAGTGTCTGGGGTCTTAAAGGCTTGAAGATAAACAAGCGGCCATCTAGCTCAGAAGCAACAAAGTCCACATAGAAGAAGCACACCAGCCCATGTGATCATGAGCTGGCAAAGGGATCAGTTATCAGGCATCAAAAACTAAACATCATCATTGTGTGCTCACCTCCATGATATAATCACTGTAGACAAATAGGTGCATAAGCAAATGTGGTGAAGAAAGCTGATGGTGCCCCGCTATCAAAAGATATAGCGTCTGTGATCTTAAAGGCTTGAAGGTAAACAAGCGGCCATCTAGCTCAGAAGCAACAAAGCCCACATAGAAGAAGCTCACCAGCTGGTGTGATCACAAGGTGTTGAAGGGATCAGGTATCAGGCATCATCAGAACAAAAAATCTTACCATAGTGAATGAGGGGTGGGGGGGGGAATGCAGAGTGGAGACACAAAGCCCATTTGTAGGCCATTGGAGATCCCCTTGCAGAGGGCTCTCGGGGAGGTGATGAGCCAGACAGGGTGCGATGTAGCAATGATGAAAAATACAACTTTCCTTTAGTTCCTAAATGCTTCAAATCATGATCTGAATTCTACCTTGCAAGTCTGGCTAGGCCAGAGGATGTACACTGGTGCAGATGGGAACTGGAAACACAGGGAATCCAGGGCAGATGATCCCTTCAGGACCAGTGGTGTGAGTGGCAATACTGGGAGGGTAGAGGAAAGGTGGGTTGGAAGGGGGAACTGATTAAAAGGATCTACATGTGACCTCCTTCCTTGGGGATGGACAACAGAAAAGTGGTTGAAGGGAGATGTCAGACAGGGCAAGATATGACAAAATAATTTATAAATTATCAAGGGTTTATGAGGGAGGGGGGATTAGGGAGGGAGGAGTAAAAAAGAGGACCTGATGCCAGGGGCTTAAGTGGAGAGCAAGTGTTTTGAGAATGATGAAGGCAATGAATGTACAAATATGCTTTACACAACTGATGTACATATGGACTGTGATAAGAGTTGTATGTGACCCTAATAAAACGATTAAAAAAAAGAAAATGGAAGCAGTATGGGGTGTTATATGAAAATGTCACATGGGGCTAAGGACCTTAGCACTAGAATTCTTTGTTATAAATGAAAGAAATATCTTATCTCTGTACATAATTGTAATGGAGTTTCTGGGTGGTGCAGCTGGTTAAGCATTGAACTACTTACCAAAAACACTGAGCTTCCAACCCACTCAGAGGACAAGTCCAGTAATCTGTTCCCCCAAAGTTACAGCCTTAATAACTGG
Source organism: Tenrec ecaudatus (assembly GCF_050624435.1). NCBI lineage: Eukaryota > Metazoa > Chordata > Mammalia > Afrosoricida > Tenrecidae > Tenrec > Tenrec ecaudatus. Next base: position 171,212,347 of record NC_134531.1, on the reverse strand, counting down.
AAAGAGTAGGTCTACAATGCACACATTGACAACAACTAATAACAACAATATAATTATAAGGGCTAATATTTGAGCTTGCTTCAGGTGAAACTAGATTTAGCACAATAAATGCAATCAAGACCCTGTCTCTTAATGCAAACACTCTCTCCTCGGTATGGTGCCTTCATTCTTACATTCCACACAATACAAGAAGGCTGGAACAGGTATGACGTTTTGTTCACTCACTTCAAGCCTGCTTGGAAAGTATGCATACCTTTCTTCCTGGACACACAAGCAAAGTCCCACAGTTAACTTTAATTGAGCCTGACTAGTTTGGAATGTGTCACAAGCTTATGCTGAACTTACCATGTGGCCAAAGAATGGAGTTGGGTTAGGTCTAGGGATCAATAAAAGGAAGGGTAGTTGACCATATATATTTTAAGTATTAAGGTAGCAGGTGAATATTGGGCCTCTCTACTTGAGAACTCCCCCAATGCAAGAACACTTTGTTCTAATAACCTGGCATTCTGTGAGGCTCACCTTTCCCAACAGCACCACTGAAGACAAAATGGGTGCATAAGCAAATGTGGTGAAGAAAGCTGATGGTGCCTGGCTATCAAAAGATATAGTGTCTGGGGTCTTAAAGGCTTGAAGGTAAACAAGCAGCCATCTAGCTGAGAAGCAACAAAGCGAACACGGAAGAAGCACAACAGTCTGTGTGATCAAGAGGTGTTGATGGAATCAAAGACCCAGAACAAAAATTCCTATCAATGTGCATGGGGTGGGGTGTACAGAGTGGAGACCGAAAGCCCATCTGTAGACAATTGGGCATTCTATTATAGAAGGTCACAAGGAAGAGATGAGTCAGTCAGGGTGCAGTATAGTACTATGAAACATACAACTTCCCTCTAGGTCTTTAATGCTTCCTTCCCCAGCTATCATGACTTCAATTCTACCTTACAAATCTGACTAGACCAGAGCATGTACACTGTTACAGATAAGAGCTCGCAACACAGGGAATCCAGGACAGATAAACTCCTAAGGGGAAGGTGGGGGGAGAAAGAGGGAATTGATAACAACGATCTACATATGACCACTTCCTAGGGGGGTGGACAACAGAAAAGTGGGTGAAGGGAGACAACAGTTGGTATAAGACATGGGGGGTGGGGCTCAAGTAGAAATAAAATGTTTTGAAAATGATGCTGGAAATATATGTACAAATGTGCTGAACACAATGTATGTATGTATGTATGTATATATGTATGGTGATAAGAGCCCCCAATGAAATGATTTTTTAAAAAACAAAAGAAAACTAGATGAAGTAGAGTGATGTAATGTAATCAAAACCCTTCAATTGTCCACTGCTGCTATTCTTAGGTGCCATTGACTTAGTTCTAACTCACAGTGACTGCATGCAAGACACAATGAAGCATTCCTTCATCCTGGGTCACCTTCACGGCTGTTGTTATGTTTGAGCACATTGTTGCAGCCACTTTGTCAATCCATTTTGTCAAGGGTCTTTGGGTTAGTCTGGGTACTTTAGAGAAACAAATCCACAGAAACTCATGTATATAAAGGTTAAGCACACATCAAGAAAACATCCCAATCCAGTGCTGCCCAAGCCCACAAGTCCACCATTAACCCATAGGTCTGACACCAATCCACAAAGTCCTCCATCTCACAAAACACACACTATGATACCGACTGCAGGAGGAAAGTCAAATCCATGAACGCATAAACTTCTCAGCGCTGGCAGGGGTCTCCACAGGCTGCTCCAGCACCCAGGGCTGCATCGGGGTAGGTCCATGGGGCTTCTCCTTGGGGATATCTTGCAGGAAGTGAGCTTGCAAGCTAAAGCAGGGAACTAGCTAGGCAGCTGCCTCCTAGTCCAACCATCAGAAAGCAAGAGACCCGAGAACTAGAAAGGCAAGGCTCACTGAGCCATTTATCCCTTCACCCTTCAATTAATCCCACATGTGTATATTGGCCAGGTTGGCACAATAAACTACCTCAGTCTTCCTCTTTTTCACTGCCATTCTACTCCCCAATTGTATTAATCTCTTTATTCCATTTGCAGGTGATGAAATGCTTAAGGATCCTCTTCAGATGCTAGCACTGCTAAGAACATGGTCACTCCCTTTAGTTAAACTCAAAATTAAGCCTTTGGATTCTTGTCTGTTCTCTTCAGATCCCTGTAGTTTGGCTGCAGCAGACCTCTGGAGACAGCCTCACATTGCAGCTGTCTCTAGCTTTTCATGTGGCTCTAGTTTCTCCAGGAGCACTACAAGGTGAATTTAGTTTACTGATAGTCAACTAGGAGGCATTCTCAAGTGAGTTTAAATGCATTTTATTTTTAGACAACCTACACAACATATTTCTTTTTTTTCTTAAAAAATGCCTCTACTCCAAATAAATCAAGGTCAAAAGAGCTTACGATGATATCAGTTCCATTTGTCTATGTCCTGGGGTTGTGTGCATGAACAGCAGCCAGTTAGGATGAGAGGCGATTGGTCGTGAGTTGCTCACTGTGTTAACCTGTCTCCATCTCTCAGCCATCCTTAAAGAAGCTCATGTACGGGGTGCCACCATCCTCACGGCAGTCCAGCAGAGCAACAAGGTCATCTGGATTCATATTCTCACCCAGAAAGAACTGGTAGTTTTTGAAATTTGCAAGAATGTGCTTGATTTTTTTCTGTCATGAAAGGCTTTACTCTTTCTGGTTTCTTCTCTTCAAGTTTGCCTTTGATTGATTTCATGTAGTCTTTGATGTACTTCTTGTAGGCTTCTTTGTGAAGCTTGTTTCCTGTAAGTGATGGTTCATGACAATATCAACACCAGTGACCACAGTATTTTCTGATCCATCACCATCGGGCCTTCAGCTGAGGCGTTACCACCAATGAGTGAGTCATTGATGTTACCTTCGGTCCTACTGACCATCTTCCCCTCCACTTCCAGACACAGCCCATCTTCGATCTCCCAGATCTTATAGATGTTGGAGAATATCTCATCATGGCTGATCCGGTCTTGGTAGATGATCAGGAGGAACCCAGAACTCTGAGCAAGCGCCCACTGCCATTCTACTTTATCAAGCATGATGTTCTTTTTCAGCGGCTGGTCTCTACTGATAACATGTCCAAAGAATGTGAGATAAAGGTTCGCCATCCTTGATTCTAGGAAGCATTCTGGTTGTACAGATTTGCAAGCCCTTTGGGCTGTCCTTGGAACTTTCAATATTCTTTGCTGTACTACAATCCACTAGAAAGATGGAATTGAACAGTGAGGGATTGTTTAGCCAAGACATTCCTATGTCTTTCATTGATTATTACCAGCAAAACAATAACAACAACAACAAAACCAATCTCTTCGAAGTAGAATCACCTTGGAGATAACATGCTTTCCCCTCTCATTTAGGTGTGCATTTTACATGTCATATTTTCTAGCAAGGACTCAAACTCATGGATCATTTTCTTTTGATAACAAGAGTGTTCAAGGTTGTCACAGATGTCTTACTGCTCTCTCCATCACTTGAACACAATTGTCAATTAACCAAGCACTTAATGGGAAATAGTTTGTGTTTTTGTTTGTATTGTTATTTAAATTCACATGAGTTTTCTCACCCCTAACTTAATGAGTCCAAGTCTTATCATCCCACCTAGAGAATGATTTCCTGGAAGGCAAAGACTATATTTCATACTTTTTTTGCCTAATACTGTATTCTAAAAATGATTTGTTGTTTTTCTTTACATTAAATAGGCAAATAAAATCTGCTTCACCAGAGAGCTACAGACTCTAATAACAAAAATATCCTTTAAAGGAAATTTAACTGCCACTGGGTGTTTAGGTGATGACCCATTTTTGACATGAAAACCATAACTTTAAAACCAGAACCATTACCCGATGGTTCTGGCATGGAATTGTAGCTATTCAAATGAACTTGACTAAGACGGCAAATTTTTTCCAGGACCAGGGCAGAGGTAACAATTCAGTGTCCTAGCCTTCTATTAATCTAGTGGTGCTATAGAATCTATCTCAATATATCACTTAAAGAAGGCATTGTTATTTAAGATGTCGGCCTAGAATGAAATGTTTGTCATCTTGCAGTTTTGTTTTGTAACTCGAGCGGTTGCTTTATGTGACCGAGTTCGGACCCTTAAGAGACATGCTCGAGGAGCTGGAAGGGATTAAAGACACATTTTCCCAAATAGCTAAAGCAGTCAAGTCAACACAGTGATTCAGAGCAATAGAAGACAGGGCCCAGCTACCCTCATAACTGATACCCAACACCATACGCTCTTTAATATCAAGTTCAAGAAGTGACAAGGGTCCAGTCTGTAGGGCTTGCAAGACTGTAAGTCTTCATGAGAGCAAACAGCCTATCTTTCTTCCACAGACCGACTAGTGAGCTTGAGCTGCCAACCTTGTGGTTAGCCATCCAATGCTTATTCCACTGTGCCGCCAGGGATCCTTAGGAGTCCAATCTCTCATAGTTTCAAATTCTCTTTGATGTATAAAAATAGATAAGATATTATGATAAAATGATAAGATATATGTGATTGAATATTTACCAATATTTATACCATACTTTTGAAAAATTTATAACTGTCTTCTGAGCATCAGTTTTCCCATATGCATTATGATATTAATGTGTGTTTCCTCAAAATATTGGAAGAATTAAAGAAGAATATGTGAGTAAAGCCTAGTATGAAAAAGATATTCTATGCATATGAGATTGCCTCACTTTGTGGCTGAAATCCCATAGTTCTATGGCTACAAGAAACTTAATTAAGTTTTCTGCCCCACTTTTTGCTTATATAAAATGTAGAAGTGGACTGGACAACTGAGAGCATTTTTTTCTGTCTCTAAAATTCCCTGTGTGTAAAAGTCTAATGTCAAATCATCCGCCACCCTAATAAGCCAGGCCAGGCTCTTCTTGCTTAAGAGAAAATAAACTTCCTCAGCAGTGTCAATTGTCTTGATTCTTGTTGATTGTGCCAACTACTAAGGACAGAGAGAATGCTTGTTAAAATAGAACTAAGAAATCTATAGGCACTAAATGAAGCACATGGTGGATGCTCTTGTCAGTCATTAGCAACACCCATTAAGCTTCCATAGAGGGTGACGCTTCACAGAGAAAGGTTGAGATATTCTCACTGCACCTGGATGAGTTTAGCACCTTGAATAATAAGCTGCATTGGTGCGAACTGATGTCTGACAGTAAGGGAGGAAATATTTGAAGAAAAGCATTGGAAATGCCTGGAGTCTTCCTAGGTGTCACCAGCTGTCTTGTACATGTGTGAAGGCCTCAAAATGGGCTTGGGCAGAGACCTGGAAACTTCCCACCCTATGTCACAGACTGTTCACACAGTGGAAGAAGGCAGAGACATGTCTAAACAATGTTCAAGTGACCAATTATATCAATTAGGATTGCGAGTACCTGCAAGGATCTGAGACAAGACCAAAAGATCACACCCTTTACCGGTTGCTACGTGCTGTGGAGTCAACTGCAATCTGAAGCAGCCCCAAGTGTGTCACACTCAACTCCGAACCATTAGATTTCTCAATGGTTGATTGTTGGGAAGTGCATCGTCACACCTTTCTTTCAAGGTGCCTCTGCGTAGACTTGAACCTGCACACTTTTGGTGAGTAGCCAAGTCCATTAACCATTTGCACCATCCAGGTATTTAACATTCATATCTTCACCCAAAGATGCTTGTGCCGTGGATTTATTTATTTATTAGTTTGTTTGTTTATTTTTAGGCTCTTTAGTATAGCTTCCTCTCCACCAAAATATATCCGTCCTGGGTCTCATGCCTTGCAGGTGTGATTAAGTGAGTGAAACTAATGTAGGAAAGGGCTTTCTAGCATACTTCAAATACCTAATGGCGTTTGCTCAGCAGATTAACCCTATTGGAAGATGTTTGCCCTGTCTTACACGTGAAGAAATGGGGACACAGGTTTAAAAGCTATGGAACAAGGAAGTGACAGGACCGAGACTCAAATCCCGTTTTGTGTTCTTTTCCACCCCTTAGGAGAGAGACTGAGATGTTGTTATTGTTATGTGCCAGCAAGTCGGCTCTGGAGCAAAGCAACCCTAGATGCAACAGACTGAAAGTAGCTTGGCACTGTGTCATTTCCACAATTGTTGTGATGCTTAATCCATTGTTGCAGTCACTATGCCAATTCATCTCGTTGAGGGTCTTCCTGTTTTTGATGACCTTCTATATGTACAGAGCATGATGCCCTTCCCCAGGGACTTCTCTGACCTGATAATGTATGCAAAATATGTGAAACAGTGTTACCTGCAAAATATATAAAACAGAGTTTTATATAAAAGAGCACTTATATATTACAAAAACATCCCAGACCAGCCCAGATCAAGTCCATAAGTCTGATATTAGCCCATATGTCCAATACCAGTCTATAAATTCGTCTTCAGACTCACAGAACACATGCAATGATGCCGAATACAGGAAGATCGCAGACCAGTGGGTAGAAAGTCTTGTGGGTCCAGTGGTGGTGGAAGCATCTCAGCGCTGGTGTGGGTCTCCCATGGCTCCTCCAGCTCCAGGGCTCTGACTCTATCAGGGTAGTTCCATGTGGCTTGTCAACAGGAATTTCTCACAGGGAAAGAGTGTATAGCTGGCCTCCAGTGAGCTATTTATATCTGTCGTGCGTCCAAATGAGGTCATCAAACTGCAACCTGATTGACAGGCTAGATTCCACCCCTTTGAAAGTTGACAGGAGATTGTGTAATTGCCACAGGAGCTGTTTGGCTCTATGCACTTCCTTCAAGAAATATTTGTTCATTCTTCTGGCAGTCCAAGGTACTTTCAATATTTTTGCCAGCACCATTACTCAAACAGATCAATTCTTCTCCGGTCCTCATTATTCATTTCCGACTGGAGAATAAGATTCTAATGACAAGTAACCAGTTCATGCGTTATGTTTTCCAGCCAGCTCTTTATAGCGAAACAAAGGCGCTTTGCATATAGCTGGTACTCTCTAAGTATTTCTGGGCCTGTTCTGAAAGCAAGCCCATCTGACGCATTCATTTAGTTTCTCAAACAAGGTCATGGGACACTTACGGTCTCCTAGGTATTGTGATTGAAGCCTTGGTGGTCTAGAGGTTAAAGCATTCAGCTGCTAACCACAAAGCTGGTAGTTTGAACCCCAAAACTGCTCAGTGGAGGAAGAAGTGGCAGTCTGCTTTCATAAAGACTTATAGCCTTAGAAACCCATGGAACCATTCTACTCTGTTCATGGTTGCTATGAATTGATGTCAACTCAATGACGGTTCTTCTTCTTCTTCTTCTTCTTCTTCTTCTTCTTCTTCTTCTTCTTCTTCTTCTTCTTCTTCTTCTTCTTCTTCTTCTTCTTCTTCTTCTTTAGGTATTGTGTGTGATAAGCACCCAAGGATTGAAAACAATGCTCATTGTCTCCAATCTCGTTGCTTGCTGCTGTCAAGTTAGCTTTGCCTCGTGGTGAGCACATGCCCAAGACAATGAAACATTGTCTAATCTTGTGTCATCTTCACAACCAATGGTATGCTTGGGCTCATTGTAGCCACTGTGTAGTCTGAGTATCTTCCAACCTAGGGGTTTGTCTTCCAGCATTATATCAGATAATATCCCCGGTGGTCCACAAGGTTTTCATTGATTAAATATTGGGAGTAGAGCACATGGGTTTTCTTTCTAGTATGTCTTAGTCTGGAAGCTATGCTGAAACCTGTCCGTTATGGGTGACCATGCTGGTGCTTAAAGTATTCAAGGTATAATTTCCAGCATCCTAGCAATAAGTGAGCCAGATAGTATAATAAATTTAGTTTCAAATCAGTCTAGTGGCATTCATAGACATTAAGAAGGTGCTAATCTGGTGGGAGATATAAACTTGGTGGTATGAGGAAGGGCAGTGATTCCTAATAGAGGGAGAAATCATTAGAGGCACTCCTGGGGGATAAGAATAATCCTCTCTCCCTTACTTCTGGTATTGAGAGGAGAAGGGCTAAAGGCAGATTTCAACAAAAAGGTAACTTATGAGTTAAGCTTGAAAAGATTTGCTAGAAGCAGAATGGAGAATTCCTTGCAGAGTGAGTACCTGTCATGTTTTAGGAAAGTAAGCTGCTTAGATTTCCTCCAGCATAATGTACATGCAGGTGGAGGTCGTGGTGACGTGCTTGACGCTATGATGCTGAACAAGGTCACTTTGGGTCTGATTAAGAGAAGAACTGAATGTTATGCTAGCACTACGAAGACTTGGCTTCTTAGGCAACAGGATCATTAAAGTTTGAGATTTACTTTTTAGAAGCAGAAGGTAGGTATAAACACATCTGGGCTACAGAAAAATAATTCAGCCAACAATTTGGAGAATCTATGAAATATGTACTGCATGGGGCGAGGCATGTTCAGGGAGAAGACACATGCATCCCAGTCATATATCCAAGCACCTTCTTTGTCTGCAGAGGGATCATGTGGCTCGGGATGCTCTTGTCATCAGGCCAGGGGTCACAAACACCATCTTTTTATACAAAAGGGTCTAGATGAAATGGAGAACTTGTGTACTATTTGTTGGTCTTTACTCTGTGCATTCTTTGACAAATGAGGCTGGAATGTTGAACTTTGGCGGGATTTTCCCTTCCTTTACACTCAGTTCCAGATCACAGGATCTTACCCCTTTCTAGTCAAGTGCTGTGATTAGGGAGAGACGGCACATAAATGGGGGCACTGATGGTTAAGCAGAAGAATACTTGCCTTCCATGCTGGAGAACCAATTTTGGTTCCCAGCCAAAGTACCACGTAAACAGCCAGCACATCCATGAGATGGAGGCTTCCATGTTCCTAAGATGCTGAACCAGTTTAAGTGGATCTTACAAGCAGAGATAGCCTGGAAAGAAAGTCCTGGCGATTTACTCCCACCCCCCCCCCCAAATATCAGCCAAGTAAAAGCGTATGGACCATATCTCGTATCAATCATGGGGACGACAGAGGACCAGGCAGTATTTCGTTCTGCTGTGCACAGCATTATCATGAGGCGGGGTATTCTTTGAGTTGGTGGCTGAGTAAACAGCAGCTAACATTAGTCACAATGTCAAAGAGAAGAAGAAGACAAGAAAACCAGGCCTGCTCATTAACACTCAAGGGTCTGGACCGCTAACAATGGGGCCCAATGAGCATCCTCAAAAGAGAAATTTATGTTGCTGACTGTAAATCCTGGGAAGGAAGAGTCATGCTCATCACCCTGGACAGTTTCTAGCGCTGCCAAGCAAAAGTGGGGACTTGTAGAAAAGTGGTAGCATATTGATATGAATGGGAATCAGAGAAAGGAGTCTAGTACGGTGATGATGGAAACCTCTCAAATTTAAAGGCTTGAAGGTCTGACCCCCCCAGGGACTCCTACTGCCAGCTCAAGATGAGATGAATGAAAAGAAGCGAGGATGTTTGGAGAGTTTTTCCTGAACTCTGGTATCCCAGGCCATGAGGTATGAATGGGATCATCAGCCACCCCCCACCCCATAACCTACCCACCTTCCTCCAGCAGAGGACTTTGGTCTCTTGCCTGCCTGGCAGCCACATCATTGCGAAATTCCCCAATGCTTTCTCTAAAAAATGTGACGCGGAGGAATATCGTCCTACTGTGCCTGAGCCCGTCAATGCTTCCTCTGTGTAAGACAAGAGGTCAAGTTGGGTGACCCATAGGGCATGGTCTGGTGGGGTAAGTTCTGTGGCCTTCAATGAATGCAGGAGAACCAAGGTCTGAACATGTTCCAGTAAATGCTAAAGGGGTCAGGAGCTTTAGTTGATTCTTGAGGCCCAGAGTGGCAGAAGAATAATTTTGGAACCTATGCCAAACTCCATATCAAAACAGACAAGGCATCTAGACAACGAAATGAAAGAAACAACATTAGGTAGAAGGTCAAAAGACAAGTTACAGCAGTCCCTAGCCTTCCCTGGTACCAGCGTCTGTGCCGAAGGTCCGAGAGCAGGAGATACCCAGAGTGGAGAGCAGGTGCTGATGGGAACTGTCAAACGAATGCCAAGTGACAGAGCAGTGTGTCTGGGTTGTAAATCGACCGCCAGGTCTTTCTCCTGCTGAGCAGCTTGTGGGTTCAAATCACTGAACTTTTGGCTACCAACCAAAAGCTTAACTGCTGCACAGAAAGTGCTCATAGAAATTAGGTGCTTATTGGGAACCACAGTGGATCAGTCTGAGAACATAAGCAGAGAGACCGATTTAGCAGTGAGTGAGTGTGAGGGGCTTGGGGGAAAGGTAAAGAGGCTGGAGTTATGGATTCTCTGTGAATGGCAAACCAGCCATCCAAAGTCCCCGTTCAGAATAAAGGGCTCACAATGGGAGGAACATGTTGGGAACAGAATCAAATTTGAGCAGAATAGACACAAAAAGAAGCGGCCTCGTTAAAACGAGGGGGGAAATGGGTAAGTCAGGCAATCGCCGAAAGCAAGCTTAACAGATTATAAGAGAGAGAAAGCTCAGGGGTGGGAGCGCGTAGAGGGGGCGGCAAGCCCATCCACTGAAAGCGACTTAAATGATAATACGATTAAACAGCAAATTTAACCCACTGTGTTTAGAAATGCATGCCAAGAGATCCTGAACATATAGAGATAAGTTGAAAAAATTAGGTTGTGACTCCTTTTGGTGAGGCCTGTGGCTGGATGAGGCCCGGAAGGCCAGCTTCCGGAATGGCAGGAAAGGTGGGTTTCTGGAGCTTACAGAGGCTGTAGGATCTTATCATTCAGCCACATGAACGTGTTGTGTGGGGGCTCCCACAGAGAGTTTCAGTCTCAGAAACCCACAGGGGCGCTTTTATCCTGTCACATTGACTCGATGGCAGTGAGTTTGGTGCCTTGATTTTACAATAAATAGGTACTAAAAGGAGAAGGAGCGAGCGGCCCTCAGACCCTGAACTAATATTAAAGCCAACCCAGTCACCAGCTGCTGTTGAGACAACTGTGATGCACTGAGACCTTCGTGTGTGTTAGAGTAGAACTCTGCTCAGAGGATCTCCCATCGCTATGAACGTTCAGAAGTAGACCCCCAGGCCTTTTTTTCTGACGTGGCTCTGGGAAGGCTCAAACTTTCAACTTATTTGTTCGTAACAAAGCTTAATTGGGAGAATCCCATTGAAACCGACATCTTAATAACACGTATTGAATGCATAGTGTATGCAAGGGGCTGCAAGCTAAGTGCGCTGTCACCGTGGTTAAGAGCACTGAGTCTGGGGTCCATTTGTTTCCTGTACCACTGGTGTAGCTTCAGACAGGTAAGTATTTACCTTTGAACTTTTCCATCCTCACCTGTAAAATGTGGCAATGGCAATGTATCTCTCAGAAGTCAGTGGTAGCCAGTGAGCTTTGTATAAAAAGACCCTCGCTCAGAGAGAACTCGTGGTATGCGCTTAATCCATGGTAGTTTGGTTGCATCTTTGGGGGTGACTGCATTACTCCCTTATTTGGGGGGAAACTAAGGCTGAGATGGGTTAAATCATTGGTCTAAAGTCATAGAATTACTCCATGCTGAACGCTCTTAGTCTTTCACTTCATATTCCCCAATTCATGAAAACAAAACGAAACAAGACTCATTGCTGTTAAGTGGGATCTGACTTACGGTGACCCCTTGTGTTAGGAAGACGAGTTCCTCCATTGGGCATTCTTAGCTGTCATTTCTATGGAAGAAGATCATCTGGCTTCCTTCAGAGGGCCAGATGGGCGGGCTTGAACCATCAATATTTAGGCTAGTTGTTGACTGCAAACTGTTTGCTCTAACCACTGCAAACAACAGTAACCTGGCCTCATTCCACAGCATTCTCTTGATGGGCATCTGGGACTATGCCCCCAGCCTTCCCCCAACACATGATGCTACAGTTTTACTGCAGTAGAGGGTATCTATTAATGGTGTCCAAAGCCTGGCCCGGAGGCAATTTTGGAAGAGGACGTAAAGGCAGGAAGGCTTTCATGGAGGCATAAACAAGTTCCACTCCCAGAGGATCCCCCTCATTGCAAGAGCCCAGAGAGGCAGCTGGGTGATGCGTCACCCGCATCGTGCTGAGACAGAAAATAAGTGGCATTGCTCTGTGCTGAAGTTTAAGCATAAACAAGGAACAAGTAGTTTTCAAGATAATTACCAAATATTAGAAATGCATTGTTCCTTCCCCACTCCCAGGCACTTCTAGGGTCTCCAGCTGTGCTAATAATGTTACGTACATCTCTTCCAGGGACAGGAGTGTTCCAAGACGCAGGCTCTTCATCTGTGTTTGTTCTTGTTTTCCATCAACACTTGTTCACCTAGGCTTTTGTGGGGTGGAGCTCTGTGCTTTGTTCAGCAGCAAGGAGAATTGAAAAACAGAGAAATAAACAACCAAAAAACCCCATTTGGACTTCAGATCTTAGGCAAAGTCTTAATTTTTCTGATTTTCATCTCTGAAGAAGGTGAATGAAGGAACACGTGTACAGATTCTCACATAGGGGTTGGAGCACAGCAAAAACAACAAAAACGGGAAGAAAAAAAAAACACAACCAACCAACCCCCCCCCCAAAAACAAAAACCAAGCTCAATGCCACGGAGACGGAGTTCATTCAGATTCATAGTGCACTCATGTAGACAGTGTGCGATTCAGCTGGCTCATATCGGTTTGGCAAGACTGACACCTACTTTTTTGTTGAGTCCAGCCAACCAGTTGTTAAAGTGGTACTTGTAATCAGGGTTCTCTCTGAGTGGCTGCTCATATGGACATCACAGTTTTACCTTCCTTCCTCCTTTTAAATGGTCTAGTCTCAGTGCTTGCAGTGATGCTCATTCCACCCATAAGTATAATAAACTAGAGAGAACTATGCTTGTAATACTTATTAATCCATTTCATAAACTCATTCTACTTTAATTAATCACTCCTTTTGTGTATGAAATACTACATTTTTATTCCTTTGCATTTATAATTCAGCAAACAAACAGAACATAAAGAGGAAAAGTGCCACACAATCAGAGGGTGACACACTGTCATTCATCATCTCAGCTTTGCGTTTGACCTCAAAGTCTCATGTAATGTTATGAGTGGATCATGTGGTTCCTGAAAGTGTTCAAAAGGCTAAAGTATTGTCACAACAATGACTGTAAGTTCAGCAGAAGCAGACAGGGATTTTTCAAAGATGAGCATAATATGTTTAGAGAAGAGAAATCATGTTTCTAATACATAAAACACAGTGACTATCGTCTAATTGGTCTACCTCTAAAGGAATAAGAACCTGTTCTTACAGTGAAAACATAGTTAAGGATAAATCACACAGCTAGTGATGCTCAGAGAAAAGCAAATACTATTGCAAGTGGAATGCTAATGAGGAAGCAATGTAGAAATACCTTAAATAACAGTTGTACTGCTTTTGTCAGTGTGATCGTTCAGTTTATTGTGCCAACTAGGCTTCCATAGGAACCTGTGGGCAGAGTTTAATCAGGTCACGGCTTGATGGGAGAGATATGAGATAGATGGCTTTCCAAGGCCAGCTCCCTTCACTCTTTTTCCCTGGTGACTAGACCAGCATGCTGCTGCTTAAGCTAGTTCTTTGCCTCATCCATGTGCTGTACTACCTGTGGGCTGAGCCAACCTGTGGATTGTGTCACTCCTTAGAGGCCTGCCTCACCACGCTGCTGCTGGTGGATTTTTTGATGAGGATCTTGTTGATGTGGTACAACGCTGGAGCTGGAGACCCCATTGGGCTTGCTTCGCTAAGTTTAAGCTACTGACTGTTATTGTCCCCACCCTGCTGTCTGTTGCCTGTAGGCAGATTCTACCTGTCTTGCCTGAAGGCAGACTCTTCTGTCTTCTTCCTTGACCATGGACGGGCAGCCAAAGTGAGTTGAAGGACCTTTAAGATATTAACTGTTCCATGAAGATGAGTTGATCCTGAGACCTCTGTAGTGCTGTGTGGACTAATTAGCTGCTATATTTCTTCTCTCTGTATAAACCTCTCTTTTTATATATATACAAAATTATAAATTTCCTGGTTTTGTTTTTCTAGAACCCTGCCTAACACTGTCAGGTATTATTTAATATTTTCATTCTCTTATAATACAATATAACAAGTTTTTGTACCTCTTTTATTGTTCTCATTTAAGTATTAGCTGTATGCAATAATGGGAGAAAGACTGGACTTTCTACTAGTGTAAAGAGTTACTCCTCAGAAAGAAACCCACAAGGGGTTGCTATGAATCAGCATTGACTCAATGGAAGTGACTTTGGTTTGCTATGGAATAGTAAACTACCTTTTGTTTAAAAAGTACTTAAAATTGTCACTAAGGTAGTGAACTGCTTGTTAAATTATTTGAATACCGTCATAGCATATGGGGTGTCTGACACGTTTTAAAGCTTTATGGAAGCAGATACTCTCCTTTTTCTCCCAAAGAGTAAGGAGCAATTGAGGGGTTTGAACTGCCAACCTTGCTTACCCAATGGTACCACAGGGCTCCTTTGGTACCCAGTGGACACTATAAATGACAGCACCTTACCCATTATGACTGCTGGTACATTCAGGAGGCAAAATGAATTTCTATTATGAAGGTCCCTGAGTGGTGGTAGCAGTTTGTGACTGGCTGCTAAACAGTTGGCAGTTCAAACCCACTCAGAGGCTACACTGAAGAAAGGTCTGACCATCTGTAAAGATTATTGTTGCTGCTGCTCGCTACCATCTGCATTACGTTCTAGTCACTGTGACCCAATGAGTGCGGAGTAGGGCTATATGGCAATTAGATTTTAGGTCAACTTGCCCTTGTGTAGGGGTGGTGTCCAACCTGTCAATAAAATTACAGCCTGATGATGCCCCCTTGGAAGTGTGACCTTTTTAAGAGAGACACAGAACTTTCCCCCTTCTCTCTCTGCCTCTTTGTCTCCTTGCTTACAGGACTGTATGCCTGCCTCCAAGGGGTCCTCTCATGTTTCCACTGACCTTGGAGCCATGTGACCGTGCACCCGCTGCATCTTCCTGCTTCACCTTTGTGCATCATTTGTTGCAGCTACATGAGTCTAAAAAGGCTCTTGCTAGCATTAGTCTCACGGACTTCACTTGGACTGGACTGGGATGCTTTCTTGATTTAGATTATTTCTTTATATAAAGCTCCTCCTTATACATAAATGAGTGTCACTGGTTTTGTTTTTCAAGAAAACCCAGCCTAATACAAGCTACCTTGACCTTTAAGACACAGATTATCAGGCTGGTCTTCCAACTTGCCTTGGGTGGTTTCCGAATCTCCAACCCTATGGCTAGTTGTCAAGAACTGAACCATGTACAATGACATGATCCAGGTATCCACCTGTAAAGACTGCAGCTAAGAAAACCTTGTGAGACAATTCTCTCACAGATGGGGCAAGAGGAGTTGAAATTAAACGGATAGGCCTGGGTTTGTTTTGTTAACCTTGGCATTCATGGTGAAGAGCAGGCAGGTATGCAGCACACAAGCTCCTTGCCCCATGGTACTCGTGGTTGTAAGCTTGGCTCCAGCTCATGATGGCCCCACCCCAACAGAAGGAACGAGTGCCTTTCCTGGGCCATTTCCTGGCTGTAGGTAAGCTCGCTGCTTATTTGTTTTTGAGTGTCTTTCTTTCTGGGGGGCTTATCTTTCAGCACCCCATCAGTCACCATTCCATGGAGAATGAGAAGGCTTCCATTGTCCATTGGTTAATTTTTGGATGTAGATAATCAGGCCTTTCTTCCTATGCAGACTTCGTCTGGAAACTTTGCTGAAATATATTTAGCAAATCTTCAGTGAGAGAGGAGGATGGCTGCACATAGGCAAATTGACTGGGTTTTGAGCCTAAGTCTTCGCTAGCAATGGAATATCAATGCCTTGGAAGCAAAAGTACAGAGCACTTACATAGTCAATAAAGATTAATATGTTCTGAAAGACTAATAAAACTGATCATTCCTGGGAGACATTGGCAAAGAATCTGGATGGTGGAATGGTGGCATCACCTCACCCAACATTAGGACTTTCAGGTCAGGCAAGTTGAGGAGCAGCTACGGTGAATCCAGAGCCTGGGCAGTCAGAAAGTGTCTTTACAGGTCTGGTGAGAAAGTGGAGCAAAACTCCGATTGTGGCAGGACTGGGGACCAAACCCAAAGCCATATGGCAAAGTATAGTGCCACTGTGGTTCCTCTTTGTCCCCTGCCACTTGGTACATGAATGAAGCTGCAATCAGAATAAGTCAGAGGTTGTGCCACAGAATGAGGCTGAAAACTTTGTACCAATTAGAATCAGACTAGAGAGTTCTGGATGAGATGGGTAAGGACTTCAGGCCAGATCATGATAAATGTGGTCAGGCAAACCTGGAACAGGGCACCTCATAATCACCATCCACATGGGTGCTGGCCATGTGCTTTATGATCTAAGTTTGGCATATACTGTTAGCTGTGATAGAGCTGGTTTAGACTCGTGGTAACTCCGTGTCTTCCATCGGGTTTCAAGGCTGTGGCTTTTCAGAAGCTGACCACCAGGTCTGTCTTCTTAGGAACTCTGGATGGGTTTGAACTGCTAACCTTTCAAGGAGTTTGTCTTAGTCTGGGTTGACTCGAAAAACAAGTTCTATAGACACTGATATGTGTATAAGAAAGCTTTATATCCAGGAGCAGTCGAATATTGAGAAAACATCCCAGCCCAGTCCAGATCAAGTTCATAAGTGTGATATTATCCCACATGTCTGATACCAATCTGTAAAGTCCTCTTCAGACTCAGGAAACACATGCAATGACACCAAATGCAGGAAGATCACAGGCCAGTGGGTGGGAAGTCTTGTGGATCCAGTGGTGGTGTAAGCATCTCAGCGCTCGCAGGGTTTCCACATGGCTCCTTCAGCTCCAAAGCTCTGGTTCCATCAGCCTCTCTCCTTGTGTCTTCTCAACAGCAAAGTCTCGCAGGGAGTGAGCCAAGAAAAAGAGTTTCTCCCGCCTCCAAAGAGAAATACAGGAGCTCCCAGACTCCTCAGGAGAATGCCATGCCCACACGGAGGTCTCTTTGACTATGACCTGATTGACAGGCTAGACGCCACCCCTTCACTCTTACCCCTCTCAAATTGACAATTCTAAAAGTGCTACAGAGTAGTTAAGGACTTTGCCTTTGTACTACTCTACTCCACCGCCTTCTCTTCGTCCACCTTCTTCTTCCTCTTCATTATTTTTCTGTTTTCACTTTTAGTATTAGAGCTAAAAAATCTCCCCAATCCAAATTCAGAAAGATTTTCTTCTAGGAGTTTTATAGTTTTAGGTTTTGCATTTGGGTTCATGATCTCTTTTAAATGGGTTTTTGTATATTATTCTGGGTACGGATTAATGCTGGCCCGCCCTCCCTCCCTCCATCCCTCCCTTCCATTTCTTCTTCTTTCTTCTTTCTTCTTCTTCTTCTTCTTCTTCTTCTTCTTCTTCTTCTTCTTCTTCTTCTTCTTCTTCTTCTTCTTCTTCTTCTTCTTCTTCTTCTTCTTCTTCTTCATATGGATATAGGAGTGGGCTTTAAAGACTTCATGGGAAAATCTCATTACTTTTTAAAATTTCACTAACAGTTTTTCATGAATTTTTTGAAGCTCTAACATCATTTATTCTGCCATAATTTTAAAGAGACTAACCTTTTCCCACTAAATTGCCTTTGCGTCTTTATTTTGAAAATCAGTTGTCTTAAAATGTACTGAAAATCTCTGCCTTAAAATCAGAGCGTTAATCTGTTCTTAAAATTGTTTTTATATAGCCCTTTTATAAGGTTCTTATGAATTATAGAATCTGTCAATTTTTAACAAAAACAATCTGCTGAGCTTTTGATCGGAAAAACATTGGAAATAAAAACTAGTTTGGGAGGAGGATTGATATCTTAATAATAGTATTTTTGGTCCAGGAATATAGTATATGCCATATATTTCAGGATGCCTGGTGGCATAGCAGGTTACACACTGGATACTAACTAAAAATTCAGATGTTGGAAGCCACCAGCTTTCCCAAGGGAGATAGATGAGACTTTCTGCTCCCGTAAGGATTGACAGTCTTGGAAACCCAAAGGGGAGGGATGAATCTATTCTGACCTATAAACTCACAATGAGTCAAAATAAACATGATGGCAGTAACTTTGGTGTTTTGATTTTGGTTAATCTATCAATAACATTTGATGATTTTTAGCACAGACCTTACATATATTTTGTCAGAATTATTCCCCAGACGTTATATTTTGTGAAGTTATTATGTCATGCAGAAAGTAGCTTTTGATTGTTCATTGCTATTATATCAACATACTATTCATATTGATTCTGTATCTTAAAACCTTGATACACTTATTTAAAAGTTGTAGTAGCTTGTTGCAGATTTGAGGATTTTGCTATGTAGTAAAATTATGCCACTCACAAATTGATACAACTATATATTTTCCTTTAAAATCTATCCTAACATTTATATTTTAATCTTGCCTTATTCTATTGGCTAGAACATCAGTAAATGTTGAATAAAAGTGGTGAAGTGGGAATCTTTGTCCTGTTCTTGATTATAAGGAAACGTATTCTATCTTTCACCATTAAGTAGGATGTTAGTCATAGATGCTTTATAGATGCCTTTTATCAAGCTGAAGGTGCCCGGGTGGCAGCATGAATTAGGCATTGGTTAGCCACTCATTCATGTTAGTTCTTTATTTTGAGTGAGGTTTTGTACATTGTAATGTTCTATAACTATGTCCCTTTTATTTATGTTTCCAACTTTATTGACAATTATTTTATAGATGTAAAACCATCTATATTATTCTCTTATTAATATTTTGATGTTTGTAGATTCTCTAATGATACAACTTCTTTCATTTTAAAAAAGAAATCATTTTATTGGGGGCTCATACAGCTCTTATCACAATACATACATACATAGTGTCAAGAACATTTGTACATTTGTTGCCATCATCATTTTCAAAACATTTTCTTTCTACCTGAGCTCCTGATATTAGCTTCTCATTTTTCCCCTTCCTCCCCTACCCTCCCTCCCTCATGTACCCTTGATAATTTATAGATGATTATTATTCTTTTCATGTCTTACACTGATCAATATCTCCTTTCACCCACTTTTCTGCTGTCCATCCCCGTGGGAAGGGGATATAGGTAGATAATTATGATCGGTTCCCCCTATCACCCTTCACCTTCCCCTTCCCCTCCTGGTATGGCTACTCTCATTATTGGTCTTGAGGGGTTGTCTGTCCTTGATTCCCTGTGTTTCCAGCTCTTGTATGTACCCATGTACACGCTCTGGTCTAGCCAGATTTGTAAGGTAGGATTGGGGTCATGATAGGGGGTGGGTGGTGCAGAGCATTAAAGAACTAGAGGAAAGTTGCATGTTTCACTGGTGTCATACTGCACCCTGACTGGTTCGGGTCCTCCCCTTGGCCCTTCTGTAAGGGGATGTCCGGATGCCTACAGATGGGCTTTGGGTGTCCACTCTGCACTCCCCCTCCTTTACAATATAAGATTCTTTTGTTTTTGGTCTTTGATGCATGATACCTGGTCCTATCAACATCAAAATTTGGGACAAAGGACATTCTTGTCTGTTCCCCTTTTAGAGTGGGGTTGTGTTAATCTTTTCTCCATTGACTTACCACGTTGGCTGTTGGTTTTTCATATATTGTTTGTATTGTCTTGAGGAATTTTCCTTCCATTCCTACCTTCTCGAGCGTCTTAAACAGGAATTGGTGTTGGATGTTGTCAAGTGCTTTTTCCGCATCTATCGATATTTACTTGTGGTTCTTGTAGTTTTTCATGTTCATGTGATGAATAATACTAATGGTCTTTCATATGTTGAACCACCCCTGCATCCCTGGTATGAATCCCACTTGGTCATGGTGAATTATTTTTTAAATATACTTTTGTATTCTATTGGCCAGTATTTTGTTAAGGATTTTTGCATTGATGCTCATTAGGGATATTGGTTTGTAGTTCTTGAATCTTGTGGGATCTTTGCCCGATTGTGGTATCAGAGTTATATCAGCTTTATAGAAGGAGTTCGGGAGTTTGCGGTCTTTTTCCATGTTCTGTGGAAGAGTTTGTGCAGGATTGATCTCAGTGTTTCCCTGAATGCTTGGTAGAATTCTCCTGTAAAGCTGTCTGTTCCAGGGGATGTTTTTGTTGGTAATCCCTTGATAACCTTGTCTATTTCTTCTATTGCTATGGGTCTGCTGAGATTCTTGACATCCATCAGGGACAGTAAAGGGAGGGACTGTTTTTCCAAGAATTTGTTCATGTCTTCCAAGTTGTTGAATTCATTGGAGCACAGTCCTTTGTAGTACTGTGTAATTATCCTTTGATTTCAGTAGGGGCTGTTGTAATGTCTCCTCTTTCATCCCTCATCCTTACTATTGAAATTTGCTCCTTCCTTTCTTTGGTTAGGTTTGTTAGCAGTCTGTCGATTCTGTTTATCCTTTCAAAGAACCAACTTTTAGCAGCATTAATATTTTCCAGTTTTGTTATGTTCCCTCTTCTGAATCTTGTCCCTGATTTCTACTATTTCATTTTGCTATTTGTAGGATTGTCTTGACTCTGCTCTAGTTGCTGTAAATTTTGTGCCAGCATGTCAATTATAAGTCTCTCTTCCTTTTTCATGTGTGAATGTATTGCTATGAAACTTCATCTGATAACTTCCTTTACTGTGTCCCATAAATTTCGGTATGTCATGTTCTCTTCTAGAAATTTCCGAATTTCATCTCTGATCTGGGCCAGTACGTACTCCTTTTGCAATAGAAAGTTATTCATCCTCCAATTGTTTGCTCTTATTTTCTTCATCTTCCTTGTGTTGATTATCAGCCTACGGCACAGTGGTCCGAGAATGTCTGTATGACATCAATGTGGTTAAATTTATGTAGATTTGCCTTATGCCCCAGCATGTGGTCTGTCTTCGAATATGTGCCATGTGGACTTGAAAAGAATGTGATTTTTTTTTGTATTTGGGTGGAGAGATCTGTAAATATATTTCAGGTCAAATCGTCTAATTGTAGTGTTTAGATCTCTAGCCTCCTTGTTGAGTTTCTTTCCCAGTGATTTATCTTTCTCAGAGAGTGATGTATTGAAGTCAACTACTATAATTGTTGAGCCTGTGATTTCTTTGTTTTATCTTTTGGAGCGTTTGATTAACATATTCCACAGAATTCTTGTTTGGCTATCTCCTCCTCTTCACAGTGTTCGCTAATAAGTCTGAGCATATTCTTATCTGCTTGTCTTTATATGTGACTGCTTGTTTTTCTCTAGCTGCTCTCATAATTTTCTCCTTTTCCTCAAAGTTGGATGGTTTAACAGCTGTATGTTTTGGTGACTTCTTGGGATTCAGTCTAACCAGTGTTCTTTCAGCCTTCTGGATGGTTGCCTGGTTCTCATTCATTAAGCTCAGGAAGTTTTCCTCCAAGAATCCCATCACTATTTCTGACGCTGATTTCTTTGGTGTGTTATCCTCTGGCAATCCAATTCTGATGTTGTTCCTTCTCATAGCATCAGACATAGCTCTGAGGTTTTCTTCAGTTTCTCTGATGGACTTGCTCTAGTTTTCTCACGTTTATTAATTTCTGCTTGGGAGTCCTCTAAGTCACTGGTGTGGTTCTCTGCCTCCTCCATTCTTTGTGCGAAGTCCCTGAGTTTTGCATTCTGACCCCTTAGCTCTTGTATTTCTCTTTGGTGCATGGCCTTTATCTCCTTTATTGTTTTATCCTTTTTCTGTACTGCTTCCCTCATATCCTGTATGACTCTAAACAGCATTCTGAGGATTTCTTTTTGTGGGAGATCAGTGTCTGCCTTTTCTATGACTACTATTAGGTACAGGTTATCCTCTGACATTGGATTGTTTTCCTCCTGTCTTGTTGAAACTGTGGGAGCAGCTTGCTGATTTTTTGTTGATTTATTAGAACTAGGTGCTATTTCTCAGGGGTCACAGCATCCTGGACACTCTCTTTGGGAGGTTGGTGTTCCTGTTTCTGTAGGCTGCCTACAGCCAACTGCCTTGAGAGGTTGTATTACACCTTTGGGTTTCCCTCTCTGCTTTGCCCATGCTTTGTGCTCCAGCCACCCCCAGGCCTCCATAGGTGCTGTTTGCAGCTGTGCATGCTGCAGTCTGAAGGAAAGTGTTGGCCTGGTGTGTGTGTGTGTGTGTGTGTAGTTTGGGATGGGATAGGTTGGGGGTTGGGTAGTCTGTTTCTGGCTAGGGGCACTTCCATTAGGAAGGTGTGTGGGAAGGAAGTTCCTGCTACTTCTGTTAGTGTGCAGTTCTACTGCTTGGAGCACAGAGGGCAGGGGGAATTGTGGAGAGAGAAGGCAGAAGGGAGAATGTAGTGTGAGAGCCTCACTGGCTTGGGTCCCTGAGCTGCAGCTGCACAAGCTTCTGCCACATTGTGCTGGTCGCCTGGCAGGCCTGGAGTGCAGGGGAAGGATGGGAACTACGGGGGGGGGGGGGGGGCGGGGGTGAGAGGGGCTTGCTGGCAAGATGGGCAGGCACCTCTGGGGGTGGGGGACTTGCTGGCAGGTCTTTGTGGAGTGCTGAGGCTTCACAGAAGCCTCTGCTATAAGCTGACTGCCTGTAGCACCGGCAGAGGCAGGGTAGATTGCTGGAGTGCCTCAAAGGAGGCAGCTGGTGGGCCTGACACCTTGAGAGTCTGCAGGGAGTGCAGTCAATGGGGTTGAAGTCAGCTTGTGGTTCAGAGAAGTACTCTGTGCTGTCTCGTGGATCGACTGACAGCTTAGACATCCCTACTTGGCTCTCAAGTTTTCCCACTCACCCATCTCCATGAAACTCCCAGTGTGAGCTACCTTCCTGGTTGCCAATTTCCGCTCCTCCCCAATTTCTTTCCTTTTTAATATTTGGTAGTTTTTGTTTTATCTCAGTTCTTGATCAATCTGTTAGACTTTATAAAGACACTTGACTGCATGGACCGACTGTAACAAGCCACAAGTAACCAAAGTCTGGGTAGATACATCAATTTCATTATTAAAGAACAACTTGTGAATTTCAATGGTTTTCTCTCTTTTTCCATTTTATATTTCATTGACACACCATTGATTTTTATTATTTCCTTTCTTCTGCTTGTTTTTTGCTTTAATTCATTCTTACCTACTTTTGTCAAGTGAATGCTAAAGTAAGTAATAGAACCTTTTCTTTCATTCTGGTACAGTCATTTAATACTTTATATCCCCCTGAATGCTGCTTTGGTGGCTGCGTGTACATTTAAATGTCTCATATTTTCTTTCCCTGCCAACAGTTTTATTGGCACACAATCATACATCATACAGTTGAATGGTCATTTTCTCAAACACATCCAGGGGGAATTGTATAATCACCACCACATTCATCCTAGAGCATTCCCTTCCCCCGTGGTTGATTCATATTTTCACTCTCTAGTTCAAGACACTATCTAATTTCCTTTTGATTTATTCTTTAACTTAAAGATTATTAAGACATATATTCAACTATCTGGTGATTTCCAAAGTCTTTCTTTCTTTCTATTCATTATGTCTAATTAAATTCAACTGTGGAAAGAAAACATTTTATGAATTAAATTATGTTAAATGATTAAAGACTTATTTTTCATGGCAAACAGTAGCAATTTTGGGCAACGGCTGCAAAAAGTCCTATTCATTTAAAATTCTTTATTGTTTGTTCACCTTTAATATTTACATGAATGTTGATATCATTTCATTTAATAAAGAGAAAACCATGGTGCAGTCATTCCTATTTGAAAGAGGAATAACTGAGGGTTGGATCTAACTTATTCAATGCCAGACAGCTATTACCTATTTGAAAGAGGAATAACTGAGGGTTGGATCTAACTTATTCAATGCCAGACAGCTATTAAGTAGCAGAACACTAATAAGCCTTTCTTCCAGGATTCCCCTACACATTCTTTTAATCTTATAACCAGGGAAGGACCAGTTTGTTCAAGTAGCTGAATTCAGAGGTGAATTGTGTTCTCTTAAATTGTCGGTATATAACTCCTAAGTTGGACGTTCTTGCAACATTACTACAAGAACGTCAGTTGCTGATGCTGACATGAAGCTGAACTCTAGTTGATGGTTACAAATACCTTACCCTGCTCAGCTGACCCAGTCACAAAGCTTGCTGCCAAGCCAGGCTGCTGACTATTGGTAGGCCATGTAGAAAATACCCAAGAACAGAAGCTGGCATTAGATACTTTTGCTTCTTCCTAGCAGGTAGCAGATGATGGCAAGGTTATTCCTCAAAGCCCAATGATGCTTAAGGAGACGCTGGCCTAGCAAGCTCAAATAATGTTTCTAGAATTTGCATAACAGTCTTTCAGTCAACCTAAATTGAAATAGTCATTGCCTGCCTTCTTAAACTGTCAACTATTAAAAGCATGATCTTATGGCTGGTAAACATGTATACAGCCTTTGGTCACTGGGACTGCTGCCAATCTGAGAGCTTATTAGTCTAATTTAACAAGAGGCTTTTTTATTATCTGCCACCCAATTATCAGAATGATACAGTCCCTTCCTTACTCCTATTATCACCTTCATTTGACTAGGTTGTTAATGATCTTTCTTGTTTCATCTGGGGCCCCTGCACAATGGGTTCATCAGAACAGATAACTTCCAGAGTCATTGTTCCTCTTACATTCAAACTCAATTTAACTCCCACAGTTACTTGTAGGAGCCCAATTTGTTCATAAGTGAAGACTTGCCACTGCCATTTAGCCTAAAATCTAAGAGAAGGAGGCCCCTGCCTGAGTGGCTTATTCCGTGTGCCATTTCTCCACCCCTTGAAATGTTAAATGGCCAGCACCAAAGAGAAGACAAAAGGACTCCTGGGGCACTTTGAACACCCAACTCACTGAAATAGACTGGGCTCCACAGGATAATTATGAGCTTGCTGATCCTAAAGATTGAAAGCATGTGCGGTCCCCAGAAATTGTTCTGTGGTGTGCAACATCTGATTTTCACATTTCTTTTGAGAAATGAAGAAAGTTTGTAGAATAGAGGAATTGTGGTGCAATG
This sequence comes from Tenrec ecaudatus, assembly GCF_050624435.1. Taxonomy (NCBI): domain Eukaryota; kingdom Metazoa; phylum Chordata; class Mammalia; order Afrosoricida; family Tenrecidae; genus Tenrec; species Tenrec ecaudatus. Next base: position 171,187,383 of record NC_134531.1, on the reverse strand, counting down.
GGTTAAGCGTTGGACTGCTAACAAAATGGTCACCAGTACGAACCCACCAGCCACTTTGTGGGAGAAAGATAAGGATTCCATGAAGATCCATAGCCTCAAAGGCCCCATGGGATGGGACAGCTCTCCTTGGTCCTACAGGTTATTACAAATAGGAATGTACTTGGTGTCAGTGGAGGGGTGGGTACAAACTTCAAAACAACCATTCAAAATGATAAATGCTTACATAAACAAAACCCTTTCATCTTTGGCTTCTTCTAAATGGAAGCTAAATGGTTGAAAGGAGAATAATTTTAAGATACATATTCTAATGGAACACCGAGAAGGATTTGAAAATTGTTTTTTTGTTTGTGTCAATGTTGATTGGCTGATATTGGATTTTTGGAATTTGTGTTGAGAAGGATTTTGAATCTATAGTCTAGAGAAATGGGAAAAAGAGGTGGTGTTGTTTAGCGATGTCTGCCATGAAGGTGTGCTGGTGATGTAGTGCATTAAGTATTAGAAGGCTAACTGCAAGGACAGTAGTTAAAACTCACCAGCCACTTCTTGGAGGCAAGATGAGGTTGTGTGCTCCTGTAAAGATTCATGGCCATAGAAATCCCAGGGAATCACTCTCCTTTGTCCTTAGGGTTGCTTTGAGTCGGAATCTAATCAGTGGCAGTGGGCTTGATGTCTGGTAGGCCTGTCATGAACACACAGTAAGATGATCTGGCGATGGTGACACGTCAGGATGCTAGATGGCCACTGGAGACATCGTAGTGAATAGGCCGCTTCAGTGGATGAATTCACAAAACTTGCAGGGTGGGAATCATTACTAAAGTCACTTTTTATTTTGTTATTCTTGAATTTTATGATCTACTTCTGCCACATAAGCCACTGACAGTCCCATGGAGCACAGTCTACTCTGGCACACACGAGACTGCAGTGAGTCAGAATGAACTCAATGGCAAGTGGTGGGCTTTTTCATTTTGTGTTGTGCAACACTTCTCTTATACATGGATTGTTGTGAAATAGCCACAATATCAATCGGTACCACCTCACCCAACTCTCTAAGGAGCCCTGCTCTTGTAATGGGTTGTGTGTTAGGCTGCTAACAGCAAGGACAGCAGTTTGAACCCACCAACTACCTTAAAGGAAAACCATGAGGTTTTCTGCTCTCATAAAGATTTATAACCCCAGAAACCTACAGGGACAGTTCTGCTCTGTTTACTGGGTCACAATGAGTCAGAATTGACCTGTTGGCAGGGAGCTTGGTTTGGTTTTGAAATCCATCTCTCTAGCAGCAACAGGAATGATATCTATCATAACAATAAGATTTGTATTTCCATTGTTGTATCTTCTCCCTTTTCAAAAGCCCACTGTCCCAGGAGAGCTTTATCTTGTGACAGTGCTCATTGCTAAGCCAGCATACCTCTCCAGGTTGATCGGCAGCTTCAATCTTGGCCAGAGTCAGCTCTTACTTTTGAGGAATGGAAAGTAGGACCAAGATAAGATCAAGTATGGGAATGGGAAGGAATACTTGGTTACTATTTTCTCTGGGCCACACAAACGGATTCCTGAGACAGAGCAATTAGACCAGAACAAAGGATGTTCACTATCTTGCTAACTGATCAATAGATGTTTCCTTATGTTCTCTCACTCTGGTCATGTAGCTTGTGACCACTCACATGTAGCTTTCTCTGTAGCTCAGCAGATGCCATCAACAACTCTCCAATCAGATGGGGATGGCTCTGTCTGTAAGGCCCTGTAACTATAAACTCCCAAGAATTGCACTAAAGGCAGGGCCCAGAGGACCCTGCAAAAACTTCCCACTGTCCCCAGATGATGCAATAGATCAGTGTCTGTCTCACCATGGTGATAGCAGTTGACATGGAAACAGCCGTTTCTACTTCTACACAGAATCATTATCCCCCATCCAGACTTGCCAAACGTTGAAAATATTTGTCTTCTCAGCATCCTTCAGCTAGGAACTATATCAAGATGATCTTTGGAGGAATCATTCTCTCTGAACTCCTAAATTAGTTGGTATGGGTAGCATGGATCCCACCCTATCTTCAAGCTGAGCATATGACCTACATCTGATCAAACGGAGTCATGATTAGTATAGGCACTGACGTATGGCCCAGCCTGAATCTATGAGTGTCAGCTTTGGAAATTTACTATCCTACTAGCTATTGTCAAGTTGACGGCCTATAAGCCCGAAGTAGTTGGTAGCTGTTTTGTTACCAGATACGTAATGCATACTTGGAAATTAAAACAATGTAGGAGTAAAATAGAGCTGAAAGACTGAGAAAGACACATTCCCGCTGATATAATTTGATTAACTGGATCTAGCCTTACCTGAACTTAACTACATCTTTGAACTCTGGTGGCATAGTGGTTACTTGTTGAGCTACTAACTACAAGATCAGCAATTAAAACCAGCAGCTGTTTCATGGGAGAAAGATGAGGCTTCCTACTCCCATAAAGAGTTATAGTCTCAGAGACCCACAAGGGCAGTACCGATCTGTCTGATAGGGTCACTATGAGTTGGAATTGACTCGATAGCAGTGAGGATGTTGAGTTTTGGACCAGTTAGGTGAGCCAACTTTTGCCCATTTTTCTTAAGGAATTTGAGCTGCATTTATACCCTCCGTGCCTTGAAAAGTCCCAATGAATAGATAGGTCTTCTCCAATCATATTGTCAAGAGCCTTGGTGGCACAGTGATTAAGTGATAGATGGCTAACTGAAAGATTGGTGGTTTGAGCGCATCAGGTGCTTCATGAGAGAAAGATGTGGAAGTTTGCTGTCATAAGATGACAGATGGAGCCACTATGGGTCAGAATTGATGTGATCACAATAGGAGTTTCATAGAGATTTTCATAGAAATTGTGCAGATCTAGGGACTTATATCTGAATATTCTCACACTTGAGTAATTTATACTTTTCTGAATGTACTATTAGACAGCAGTTCATCAATTCCTGACTATTTAACAAGAATATATCTGCCAAGCATACTTCTGGGTCCATGTGGGGAGAGAAAGAGCCAGGGTGTCCCATCCTCAAGGAGGTGATAGTCTATCCAGGTGGATGAAGACTAATAATATATACTAAGACTTAGAGCAGAAGTTTCACCTTCAGGACCACAGAGCACTGGGGAGAAATTTATGACTCATAATGCTAAAGTACCAGTGTTTGCAGATGATTTAAAACATCGACTCAATTAGAGTGGACTCAAGGTTATAGAAATAATAGTCATATATATTCATTTGGTTCTTTAGAATGTTTTGCCAAGTGAGAGTGAAAGGGTTGGTTGGCATGATAGCTAATGCCCAAGCATGTGTGCCTCCAGGAGTGTGTTGTTCTTAAGGATGCCACCCACCGTATGTGTCCAAGCAAGGACAAAACATCAATACAAAGGAAGAGAATTACCCACCTTTATTATGCACCTATGAGGTACCAGGTACTGTGCTGAGAGTGTTACAAGAGGTATTTCATTTATTCTATACTAGGAACTTATGAATAAGTACTCTACACGATTTGTAGATTAAAGGACAATGAAGTACCTTAACAGAATGCTAGCCAGCTAAGAACTAAGTTTAAAGAAGGGAGAGCTCAGGAGAGGCTGGAGTGGTTGGAGACAGTTACAAAGAGGGGCACTCACCTCTTCTGCTGGTCCAGATTGCCCTTATCCTTCGTGGCTTGGCAAGGTCCTATGCCTTCTTCGGAAATATCATCTAGAACTGCAGTGGAACGATGAGGGCATTGTAGGGTTTGATGCTAGAAACACATAGGGCATTGGGTGCCAATCTCACACTATGAATGCTGCTGGCAGGACATTTTCAAGGTGAGCGCACCTGTTGAGTACCCCTTCATTTATTCCATGTGTCCATCCAAACTCCAGGCAGTTGGCCATGCTGTGTCCTCAATGTTGGTTCCTTTTGTTTAATTAGCTCCCAAGAGATAGACATTCTGGGCCCTCTGAGCATCTTTCTAGTTGCTCTTGAAAAAAGGAACTGTTTCCTATGGGACAAGGAAAGCAAATTAGTTCTCCTTTGGCTGCTAACAAACTTTTGCTTGTGTTCAGGCTACAAGTTCCCAGGACTCCCCATGGCATTCCCCCGTTTGGGCCCATACTCAACAGCAGTGGCATCTTAACCTTTTTCCTTGGCTTGTTTCACATTTGAGATCAGTCTCAAATATAGCCTCAAAATATAGCTTTTCTGTACTCCACTCCCTTCGTTTCCTTTATTCAGGCACTCTGTCTGATTGGCCTCAAGGCTATTGCTCTTAAGTGCCATCAAGTCAGCTCCAACCCATAGCAACCCCATGCCCAACAGAAGGAAGCACTGCCCAGTCCTGCGCCATCCTCACAATTGTTCCTATCCTTTAGCCCATTGTTGCAGCCACTGTATCCATCTAACGCATTGAGGGCCTTCCTCTTTTTCACTGACTCTCTACTTTCCAGGGTTTCATCTGTGGAGCACGGGTCTACTCAAATAGGCTGGGTCACCATGAGGCGGAGCTGACTTGATGGTGCTGGTGGTGGTGGGCAGAAGCTACCTTGTCACTTCTGTGCTTTAGTTTATATTGGGTTCTCTACCTACATGCCACCCACTTCCCTTTATAGATCCACCCCCTCAAATCTCTCTTCTATGAGGTTGTCCACTATGCCCTTTCACCTCGTTGCTGTTAGAATTAACTTCTCCTTCATCCATGTATGTCCTTCATCTCTCTTTCTCAATATGTCCTCAAGTTGGCCTTGCTTTGTCATGAATCCCTTAAAGGCAGGAGTCAGGCTTTACTATCAGTGGATTCCAGCTAGGTGCTTACATCAATGCACTGTATGTCAGCATTGTGCAAGAAATGCTGTTAGAAGCGGCCATCTAGCTGAGAAACAACAAATCCCACATGGAAGAAGCACACCAGTCTGTGTGATCACTATGTGTTGATAGGAACAGGTACCAGGCATCATCAGAACAAAAAAAATCATATCATTGTGAATGAGGGAGACAATAAAACATACAACTTTCTTCTAGATCTTAAATGCTTCCTCCCTCTCACAATCATGATTCCATTTCTACCTTGCAAATCCAGCTGGACCAGGGGATGTTCACTGGTACAGATAGGAACTAGAAACACAGGGAATCCAGGACAGATGAATCCCTCAGGAACATTGGTGAAAGTGGCAATACTGGGAGGGTGGAGGTAAGGTGGGATAGAAAGGGGGAATCGATTACAAGGATCTACATATAATCCCCTTCTTGGGGGATGGCCAACAGAAAAGTGGCCATCGGACAGTGTAAGACATGACAAAATAATAATAATTTATAAGTTATCAAGGGTTCACGAGGGAGGGGGGTGGGGAGGAATGGTGAAATGAGCTGATATCAAAGGGCTCAAGTAGAAAGAAAATTTTTTGAAATGAGGGTGTCAACAAATGTGTTTGACACAATGGATGGTTGTATGGATTGTGATAAGAGGTGTACAAGTCCCCAATAAAATGCTTGGAAAAAGAAGAGAAAGAAATGTTCTTGAATTAAACAGAGTGGCTGCTTCTTTGACCTGCCTCCAATGTCCACCTCCAGAGCCCCAACAAAGTGCCTGAAGACCGCCACCCCACCCCCATTAGAGCCAATTCCTGGATTTAAAGTCTGCCTCTAGATGTTCTTTGCTTCAATGTAGATATGATAGTCACCAGGGCTAATTCAATGACTGGTTACTACCTTGGGCTATTAGTTTCACTCTCGGAGAGAGTTCACCTTCGGTCAGTCTAGAAAGAAGGGAGCCATTTCCCAAGGCAGCAGTGTGTTCTTCCTTGGTGATGGACTGAGGAGGAAACTCCAACCGGCCTTCTTCACTAGTGACAGGCTTCCCAAGAGGCTCTGGGCCTCTGGCCAATTCCGGGTGATAATCCAGCAGCTATTTAGAGACACTGCATGATGTTGGTGGTTCTGGAGGTGACATGGGTGGGACAGAAGTGAACACAATGCTCCCCAGACTTCTGACCACTAAGCCAGCTGGAGCCCTGCAGTGGAGAAGAGGGATTAGAAAGAAACCAACATGCACAATGGCCAAGCACGTGTCAGGTGCTTTGCTTCTGTTATCACAGAACCCTTAAGGAAGTAATGATCAACCTTCTTTACAGATGGAAAAACTGAGACCAAACCAGATTAAAAACGTACCCCGAATCTCAAAGCTGATCCATGATCAAGCTGGGAATCTAGTCTACAAACGCAGTGGGCTGTAAACAAGTGCCTTCCTTCTCCAGTACCTTCTTGTTTTTATTTCCCTGGAGGCTCACTAAGTGCCAGGCTTATCTACTGGCTGTCGGGTCTGGTATCTTTGCCTGTTCAGATGAACCTCAAGTGCACAGAGCAGTTCATGCTGCAGGATGGTTATTAGATGGCTATTTGCTGAATAAATGAAAACTTCTCTCAATCCCATGGGGGAAACCCCCAAACTCGCTATCATTAAGTTGATGCCAACTCATAGTGACCCTCTGGGATATGGTGGACCTTCTCCCTTTGAGTTTCTAAGAGTACAAAGCCTCATCTTTCCTGGCTTGGAACAGCTGGTGGTTTCAAACTGCTGACCTTGTTGGGCCTCGGATCTCATGAGGTAGGTGCAAGTACTGTACCCATTTTGTAGAAGAGGACAAGGAGGGCCAGTGAGCATTACTAACTTGCCCAGAGCCCATTCTTTGCAATTGGAGCACTTTGTGTGATGGATCTCATCATCCAGTAGCTCTGCTATTTGAACACCAAATCCCTTGACATTCTGTCACAGCCTCCATTATCTTCTCCAGCAGCACCAGCATCGCCTTCTGTGCCAGTTCAGGACTAGGTGATTCACAAACAGCACGGATCTTAACCCTACAGAAGGGTTCTGGGGGTTCAGTGGTAGAAGGCTCATGGTCAGTGCAAGAAACCAGGGTTCAATTCCCAGGCAATGCACTTCAAGCCCAGCCACTACTCATTGGTGAAGCTTGCATGGAAGAAGCTATGATGCTGAGAAAATCAAAGCGGATCTTTAGACAGCAGACAGACAGACTAGGAAGGGAGACCTGAGGATCTAGTTCCAAAAACTCAGTCAGTGAGTACCTTATGGATGTCAAGGATCCCACCTGCAACCAAGCATGGGAATGATGTCGAGCAGAACAGTGTTTCATGGGGTTTCCATGAGTTTGCGCATCAATTTAATGGCAGCTAACAACAAGCATGATCCCCGTGGATAGCTCCTGTTAGTATTCTGTGATCACTCAGTGGGAACTGAGGCACAGAGACTTCATGTCATGCTTTCTCCATCGCATAGATACTGATAAGTGACAGGATGAAGATTCAAGATGAAGCCTTTCTGATTCCAAAGCCCATGTTCATTACCACTAAGCTAGTCTGCCTCTCTCAGCAGGAAAAGAACCCATTCAATGTAAAGTATGCCGTATGTATGGATGCTGGTGGCCCCAACGTGGTCTGTCCCAGGCTCCCCATCCAGGCACAGGTAGTATGGTCTCTGCCTCTGTGCAGACGCTGAATGCCTGGGCTCATATAGTTCACCTGCTAGAAGGGAAAAGGTACTTTCCTGATTTCTCTCCACCTCCCTTCATCGAAAGCTAGGTTTATTCACTCACGTGTTTGTCAAGTGGACATGAGCTTAATGGCAGGGATAGTTGCAGATATGCCAGGAACCTAGCAGTGAAAAAGAAAAATACTCTTCTCCTCTCAGAAGACGTCATCTGATGTTTTCTCCCTGCTAGTTTCCAAAAGTTCTGTCGTATTTATTTCCCCTAGCAGCTGCCAGCTTCACACCAGAGGGGGAGTTTTCTTACATAGTCCCAAGATATATAAACTTCCTGGACTCAGGATCCTTAAAACTAAGATTCTATAATGATTCCCAAAGGAGGCTAATGAAGCATTCTGACATGAGAGGAAGGGGAGTGGGAGGATCGTCTACCCCTGGGGTAACCCGGGAGCGAGGTGCCCGCTCCACGTGTTAGAAAGCCTGGTTCCTTAGAGTGGCCCACACCCCCTTGGACTAAGAAGATTGTGTGTGTGGGAGTGAGAGCCATGCAGAGACGCAGAGAGCATCTTGACCAGCCTTCCCTGTTCACTAATGGAGAAAATGTGGCTCTCCAAAGAGATTTCTCTGAACGGATCAACACAGCTGTATCTTCCTCAATACACAGTCATACCGTCCCCTGATCAGCCTTTCGGGATGCTCAGGAAGTATTCCACAGAGGACGAAAGGGTTTGTTCCATGAAAAGGGTGAAAAAGTAGGTTCTTTTCAACCTTTCTTAGAACTCACCATTCGCAACCATGTCAAGGTGACTTATGGACTTCATTCTGGAGTACAGGAGTGGAGGAGGAACAGGAGGCAGTGGGCATCTGTGGGATAGTGTCTTGATGGGGATGGTGAGCCAGGGTAAGCAGGCAACAGCAGTGAAGTTGGTGTTGAGTGGAATGAGGGCCTGAGGGTTTAACAGTTCTGGACGAGGCAGACGTAGATTGAGTGGAGAGCCCTACAAACTTCTGCAAAGATTGGAGAGTCAAGGACGCTGGAAATCTCTCCCCACTGAACTTCCTGTTTGCTGGAAAGTATCATCCATCTTAAGAACCAGTCACACGGTGAGGTTAGTCTAGAATCACATGGTTCCAAGAGGGGACGGTTCTCATTGATCCCTTATGATCCCTCTCCCATAGATTGGGTCATAGAGATTCTAGAAAATTCTGTCTGCATCCCTATATCCAGGGTGAAATAGTGGATACTCAATCAATATTTATCGAGTGGCTGAATCCCCTGGGAAGCAAAATAGATTAATGTATTCTCTACTGCCTATAGCTGTGTGCAAATTAGCTTAAAATTAAAATGAACACTCCTTTGGTACCTCACATCTTATTAATGTTACATATACAGCGTCAGAGTATCTTGGGGAAGGATGTGTTTTTGACCTTGCATAAGTTAATCATTCTGTGCCTCAGTTTCCCCACCTGTGAAATGAAGGTAACGAGTGGCGCCTTCATTTAAGGACTAGAATTGAATGGAAAAGTATAGCTAAAGCCCCGAGAGAGCTCCCACATCAGGACTGTGGTCGCCGTTTTTAGGAGCTGCTTCTCTGTCCTGAAAGGACCAGTCCGTGAATGGTCCCTCGTGATTTGGAGGCAAAGCTGTGGCTGCTATCAGCTCCTTTCTCATGGCTGCCATCTTGGACACTGACCTGCCTGGCAGATAATCTCCCACCAAGACAGGATATGGGCTGGAGGCCACTCCTCGCCTCACAACCTTAGCCCAGAATTTTTCTTTGGAAGGCACTAGAGGGTTTTTTTCTCAACTGTTGTTTACTTCATGTTCTCAGATGAGAGGTCACGTGGCAAGCCCTGTGAAGTCTCCCAACAGTGTTATCATGGGGTTGGAGAGCAGGCGAGGGAGGGCACGGAGGAGAGGGAGAGCAGAGTGTGGGGGTTGCTGGCACCCCTGCCTGCTTGCCATGCCCTTTGTTCCCCACATTTAGTTTAGGACGGATCTTTGCGAGTTCAAGCTGAACTTGTTCACTCCATCCTGCCCGCCCTCCGCCTCCCCAGACACACCCTGCCTGAGCTCTGGTGAATGGGGCTCAGCCCTGACTAGCCACCCCCACCCCCACCTTCCTTCTCTCCACTCACCCTGTGCTGTTCAGTTTGCCTTGTGGGAGAACACAGTCCTGTAGACATCCGAGGCAAAGGCATGGAACAGAGACACAGGGCAGGGAGGATAAGAGAAGGCTAGAGGAAGTGAAGAAAAAATAAAATAAACAAGGAAAGGCAAGAGTAAGAAATGAAAGGGAGTTGCCAGGAGATAGAGTGAGTGGGTTCAGCCATCGAGAGAGACTAAGAGCCAGGGGGGACGTTGAACATCAGGGATCAAAATACGGTTCTGAAATTTGGCCAATCCGCCACAAAAATCCAGATTCTTAGCTTAAAAGATCTGGTCATGAAGGGTTCAGAGTTTTGGTGGTAACAATGGAGTGGAACTGGGTACCAGCTCCCTTTAAAGACTGGACACTAACTTTATCCAGTTTGCCACAATCCCCACCATTCTACCATTCAGCCTGCTTTACTTACAGGGTCTGTTCAGCCCCTATAGACACCTGGGTCTGAGACCTTTTGTTTACATGTATTTTTTTCATACTTTAAAAATAGCTAGGCATAAGTCTAACCATTTGTTTTCGTTTTAGTGACATTTCAGCCACATACCATACATTTCAATTGCTTAAACATATTAAAATGAGTTGTGCAATCAAAACTACAATCTATTTTAGTACATTTTCTTCATTCCTGTACACTTTATTATTAGCTTCTCATTTCCCCTCCAACATCCTTTTACATATTGCTAAGAAACTATTAATCCAGTTACTGTCTATAGATGTACCTATCCTGGGTTTCATATAAATAAAAACATACAAATCTACCCCTCAACATTAATTACAAATAAAGTATAGGCCTCAATCCAAAAGGAAGCAAATAAAAAAAAATAAACAACTAGCACAAATTAGTCTGAAAGTTTTCATAATGGGACCATGTTTTGATGTCATCCATCAGTTTTCAGTGGCTAATTCCTCTGAAGTGGCTATGATTTTTTTTCCCTCTTGGTCATCTTTCTTAGTCTGGAAGGTCCATTGAAGCCTATTCACTCTGGGTGACCCTTCTGGTATTTGCAAACACCAGTGACGTAGCTTCCTGCATCACAGCAACACACAGGCCACCGCAGCAGGACAGCTGACTGACAGGTGGTGGCAGATGTCATGGTCTTGCAAAATTCATGTGATCTCTAGCATCATTTCTATCACCAAGTCAATATTTCCTGACGCTGGGTGTTCCTTGTTTCTGAATTTCACATACAATCACCGTAACTATGATGGCACGTTGATCTCATGTTTGATCACTTTCTGACTTTGGAAGTTGGTAAAAACCTCCCTTTTCTTCCTGCTTGGCATCGATTAGTTTATAAATTTGGAAAAGTATGAACAGTTTTATTTGCAATAACTTCACACATCATACAAGTCAAAGTTTTAAACATATTAAAGGGAGTTGTATAATCATCACCACAATTGATGTTAGAGCATTTTATGTATTCTTGGTCCCATTATTAACTCCCCAATTTCACACTCCATGCCCCGTCATAACCCTAAGGTATAATTAATCCAGTCACCGTCTGTAATTTTACCTATCTTGGATTTCATATAATGAAAACCATATCAAACAACAACAAAATAAAAAACAGAGAAACCTCAGTTCAAAAGAAATCAGAAAATAATACAAGTTAGAACAAATTTAAAATGGGTCCCAAGGGAAAACAAACGATCAGGTGCTGAATGTTAACCTCACGACATCAGCATGAATCCACTTGCAATGCCCTCAGTCTGACCGCAGGGTTCTTCAAACCTGGAGCTGCGTGAGGCCAGGTTGTCTAGAGAAACAAACCCAGTGACATTCGTATATGCAAAAGAAAGCTTTATATCAAGAGAACTCATGTCAAGAAGAACCCCCCAATTCCATAGTTCAATGCAAGCCTCTGCCCTCTTCAGACTTATGTAGCTGCCGGTCAGTGATGCTGAGAGCTAAAGCAAGAAGAAGGGGGATCACAGGCTAGTGGGTGAAGTGTTGCTTGGATCCAAGTTCAGAGGAAACATGACTGGGTGCTGACAGCTCTCTAGGTCAGTGGCCCACATGCGGCCACCTCTGGAGGCAGACAGCGTCCCAGTCAGAAGGAGGTGATGGGGCAGGCCGGGAGAAGTTCCCAGTTTATTCCCTGTAAGAAGGCCACACCACCACTAAGTTATTGTGGAGCTGACTTGACTGACAGGTTGGATTCCACCCCTACATTTTCATATAAATTCAAATTGACATAAAATCATTTAATGACCGCATTAGTCAATGGTCAGAAGGTATTCTCCAGAGGCTTAATCCACACAGGGACCCTACAAATGAATTTTGGACTTTCACTATCGGATCAGCCATAAGTCAAAAACAAAACTCACTGCCATCTAGTTGCCATCTAGTGAATTCAAGCTTATGGCATCGCTGTAGGACAAAGGACAACTGTCCTGCTGCTTTCGAGTCTATAATTCTTTAAGGAGTGATCATCCATAGCCTTCTGCAAACCAAGTGTTCAGAATTTAAGTCCTAAATACGGTTCCATCCTCCAGCCTTGGATTATATTACTTACAATCATTGGATCATAGAGGCTGGTGTGTTGATGGCTTCTTGTTTTAAAACAAGCCTTTAAGACACCAGATGCTATTCTTTCTGACAGCCGGATACTAGCTGATTTCTTTACCACAGTTTGCGATATATAAAACCCATATGTTCAGTAATCTCTTAATGAGGGCAATTATTGAGTAGGGAGAGGTTGTAAGAACTAATGACTATATATGTGTAGTTTATACATATCCTTGATCGACTTAAGAGATATCCTTATAATTTTGTTGGTGGATACGTAAATCATTCTATGGAGCATATAGTAATTGTATTAGTAGTATCATTAATTTAATGGTATTAATGTGTTAGTCCAACTAGGCAATAGAAACAAATTCATAGACATGCATATGTGTGTAAGAGAGGTTTATATAAGGGGTAATTGTACATTAAGAAAGTATTTCAACCCAGTGCAGTCCAAACCCAAAAGTCTGATATTAGCCCATATGTCCAATACCAATCTATAAAGTCCTCTTCAAACTCACAAAACACATGCAGTGATGCTGAATGCAGGATGGTCACAGGCCAGTGGGTAGAAAGTCTTTGGATCCAATGGTGGTGTAAGCATCTCAGCACAGGCAGAGGTCTCCTAGTGGCTTCTCCAGCTCCATGGTTCTGGCTGCATCAGGCTAGGTCCATGTGGCTTCTCCTCAGGGATATCTCACAAGAAATCAGCCTTGTCACTAGAGCATCTCCAAGGGAGGGAGTGATCAAAGTGTCTCTCCCACCTCCAAGGAGGAAAAACTAGATTTCCCAGAGTTCTCAGGAGAAAGCCATGCCCACACAGAGGTCTCACTGGCTATGATCTGATTGACATACTATACTCCACTCCTTCACTCTTAATCCTCTCAAGTCCCCAATTGACACCAGATTATATTACTACCACAAGAATTCAAAATACTACTTAGAAAGCTAAAGTATACATGTAAAGCAGTGGTTCTCAACCTGTGGGTCTTGACCCCTTTGGGGGTCGGTTGAACGATCCTTTCATGGGAGTCACCTGATTCATAACAGTAGCAGAATTACAGTTAGGAAGTAGCAACAAAAATAATTTTGTGGTTAAATTAAAACCACAACATGAGGTTTTACTACATGAGGCATTAAAGTGTCACAGCATTAGGAATGTTGAGAACCACTGATGTAAAGGGAAGCTTCTTAGACACAAATACGTGTATTGCTGACTAATAAAGGTTAAAACTCAAAGTGACTGGACATGATTTGGGCAAACAATGAGGTCTGGGACCAGGACAAAACTTCTCATAGCACGCTTTTATGAAGACCTGCTGGACTAAGCTATGTAATCATAAAGCAAAGAGCATATGAAAATAGCAGGATATATGGCAGTCCAAGCTTGCCAATTACTGGGCACTACATGTATTAATTTTAGCACTAGTTGGTAAAACCACTATCCTTTGATCTAGTTGCCTCCACGTGTTTTGGGCATATTACCCGGAGAGACCAGTCCCTGGAAAAGGACACCATGCTTGGTGAAGCAGAGGGTCAGTGAAAAGAGGAAGACCCTCAGAAAGATGTGCTGACGCAGCGGCTACAGCAATGGGCTCAGACATACCACTGTGAGGCTGCCTCCGGCGGGTCAGGGTTTCCTTCTGTCGCAGACAGGGTTGCTGCGCGTCAGCAAGGACTCCACAGTATCTGACAGAAACAGCGACCCTCTCCGGTGCCTCTCCTCCCCAAGGCTGGACATAAAGGCAACAACAGGTGGCTTTGAAAGGAAGAGCAGAGAAAGGAGCAGAGGGAGTAGAGAGAAAAGGGAATGGGAATGTAAAAGGGGAGGAGGGCAGAGAAGCAGGACAAGAGAAGGGGAGGATGAAGGAGTCAGGTAGAGCGAGAAAGGAAGCAGTTAGAATTCTCCTTTTCCACCAGGCCCATCTGCCTACCTCTGTTCCCTTGAAAAGGTATGCACGTCCTCCCTGTGGGTTAGTAACTGTCCTCATTAGTACAAAGTTGCCTCAACGTGTTCATCATCCAATAATGGACTTTCTGTGGGGCTCCTCTGAGAATCAATCAGATGGAAATGCTTAAATAAATTAATCAATGACAGCACACTGTTTATATTAGCTTTCCTGGATGATTAATTTAATATTTATTGAGCCTAGATGATGTGTTACTGTATAAACAGCGCCATGACTACCTTCTCTCAGCTTGTATTAATTTCATGAAATAAGGCAGTTGGTCACAAGAATTTCTAGGTTATAGCTTTCATAAAAAGCAGTGGGGCTGGGTGGCTGCTGCAGGAAGAGGAGAGAAGGTGGTTTTTATCGTTGATTACTCCATTAAAACTGCAGTCACTGTTACCCACTCTTTGAACGATTCTCATCTCCCTGACTACCTGAATATTGCAGATGATTTGCTGTGCAAATGCAGAAATTGGGTGCTATTTCTGAAAGAGCTCACACACGTAAGGACTTTCTCTTTGGTAGTTTCTGTGTGGACTTGCTGGCTCATCTGCTTCTCCTAAAGCACTCAGATGGTGACCGGGAAACCTTATCATCCATTCATTAAATGGTTCCTGAGAGTCTACTCTGGGCTAGGCACTGGGAGAAAAAGAGAAGGCCAGAGGGCAGAGAGGGACCCTTAAAACACACACACACACACACACACACACACACACACACACACACACACACACACTCTCACACACACCACACACACACCAAATACACACAACCACACCACACACACCACACACCACAAACACACCACACACATACTCACACACACACCACACACACACTCACACACACACACCACACACACACTCACACACACCACATACACACACACTCACACACCACACACATACACACTCACACATACCACACACACACTCACATACACACACCACACACACACACACCACATACACACACACTCACACATCACACACACCACATACACACACACTCACACATCACACACACCACAAACACACCACACACATACACACTCACACACACCACACACACACTCACACACACCACACACACTCACACACACCACACACACACCTCACACACACACACCACACACTCACACACACTCACACACACACTCACACATACCACACACACCAAACACCTCCCCACACCCCCCATACACACTCACTCACACACCACACACACTCACACACACTCACACACACTCACACACACTCACACACACTCACACACACACTCACAACCACACTACACACACCACACACACTCACACACACCACACACACACACACCACACACAACACACACACCACACACACCACACACACTCACACACACACCACACCACACACACACACACACACTCACACACACACACACACACACACTCACACGAATCCAAGAACATGTCCAGCCGCTATGGGAGCCGGATGATGATTTAAACTGAGTACAGCAGGGGAGGACTCTTTCAGGAAGACGCGTTGAGGAATGGACCTGCCGAAGTTGCTGGAGAGAAGGAACCTGCGCAGCAGGGAAGGCTCTGTGCTAAGAGGCAACAGCATGAGCAAAGGTTGGCAGGGAGGAAGGAGTCTGCTCCATGCCACGCATGGCAGGGATGACAGCATTGGAGTTGGGAGATACCGACTCACTGGAGTCCCTGGATGGTACAGCTTGTGCTCTGCTTCCCACCAAAAGGTTGGAGGCTTGAATGTGCCAGAGGCACTTTGGAAAAAAGGCCTGGCAAGTTACTTCCAAACCCCAGCCTCTGAAAATCGCCTGTAGCACAGTTCTTCCTTGCGACACGCGGCGCCCCGTGAGCCAGGGTCAACTCCACCAGAACCAGTCAGCCAGCTTGCTGGAACAAGCGAGGGATCATTTATGAAATATTTTAAGGCCTAAGCATTTTTTGCTACTGTGAAGTAGCAATACTAATTGCAAGCATCCTAATAAACAACTCCGCCGTAGAAACCTTCAGGAAACTTACTTTGATGAATAGCAAAAAACTGTTTGTAATTATCCCAACAGGATTGTCTGTCAATAAATGCTTCAAAAAATGCCTAATTGTTGCATGTTCCAAACAATTTGTCCTCATAAGCAGTATCCACATGCCATCTCCAGAATGTTGTGAAGGCCTTCCATCTGCATCCTATATAGTTCTCCTATCCCTGTGACTTCCCCTCCAGTGCATCCTGAGCCGCTTCGATGAGTTGGCAGTCGCGTTATGGGTACTAAGCAGGCAGCACTGGCCCATGCGTGTCGGACTGATCGCTAATCCTTAATGAATCATCTCTGGATTCTTGAGACATTTAGAGGATAGTGATGCTGCTGCTGGGAGGTACTGCCAGATTGACCCAGACTCATACCAACCCTACGTAAACAGCATGGACCTCTGCCCAGTCCTGCAACAGCCTCACAATTGTTGTTATAGCTCAGCCCATTGTTGCAGCCTTTGAGTCAACTCATGTCATTGAGAGTCATTCTCTTTTTCTTCCCTCTGCTTTACCAAGCATGATGTCCTTTTCCGGGAACAGCACATAGTTATTACTTTAGTTATATGCATTTACCTGTTAATTAGTTTCTGACACGGGCAATTATTAATTACATTTTGCAAATGAGGATAACGAGCAATAGAGGATAGAATGGTGGCTCCTGCAAAAACACATCCATGTTCCGGAAGTTGTGTGTGACCTTCTCTGTAGATGTGATTAAGTCAAGGATCCCAAGAGGAAGGCATCCTGGATGATCCCAGTGGGCCCAAATCCAATGACAGGGGTTCTTAGAAAAGAGATGCACAGAGGTGAGGTCAAGGCCAAAGGAAAGGGGAAGCAGAGGCTGGGATAAGGTTGCCACAAATCCAGGAACACCCAGAGCCTTCACAAACTGGAAGAGGCAAGGGAGGATTCTCCCCTGGAGTTTCTGGAAGGAGTGTGGTCCTGTTGACACCTTCATTTCAGACCTCTGGCTTCCCAAACTGTGAGAGAACAAACCTAGGTTGTTTTCAGCCATCATGCTTATGGGTGGGTACTTAGTTACAGCAGCAACCAGAAACCAAGACAGAGAAGTCCTACAAAATCCTGGCTATAGGATGAGAGTATGGAGAAGAAGCCAAGATTAAAACCCCGGTTCTCCAAGTGACCTGCTCCTAATAGGAAAATGCTGATGGAAAAGCCAAGTTACCTAGTTTGGAGGTTCAGCCCTACCCTGAGCTGTGTGACCTGGCCTAGGCAATTGATGTTCCCTTGCTTTGCTTTTCCCATGAGACCCAATCAGTATGAATCTGTTCCACAAATGTCTGCCAGGGATCAGGAAGGGTGCTGGGTGCTGCAACACAGAAACAAGGTTCAGGGCCCGTCATTTGGGAGATTATCATCCACAGGGTAGAAGCAACAGACGTTCAAGAACCAAACTCACTGACATTCTGATTCTGATTCCTGGGGATATTATAGGATGGAATAGAACTGGTCCCTGGGGTTCCTCAGAGTAGAAACCTTTAGGGAACAGAAGCTCCATCTTTTCCCTGAAGAACAGAGGGGAGATGACAATGGCTGATTTTGCAGTCTGCAGCACGAGGCACCATCCACTGTGCCGCCAGGGATTCTTTGCGATATGATTCAAAGGGCTGCCTCCAAGTGGACCTGGACTAGCTGAAACGTCCAGGGGACCTGGACTAGCTGAAACGTCCAGAAGCGATGCAGTGAATTTAGAACTAAGGATTGGGTAGCGTTATCTAGATGGAGAACCTTGGTGGCGCTGTGGGTTAGGCTCTGGGAGGCAGAGGACAAGGAAGAGGTTCAATTCCAGAAGCTGCTCTGTGAGAGAAAGATGAGGTTGTCTGCTCCAGTGAAGATTTACAGACTTGGCCTTGGTGGCAGTAACTTTAGTTTATGGCTTAGCCAGATCAGGAGATGGGGGCAGAAATAAGGCTAGGGAGGGGCCTTGGCCCTGATTCAGGCCAGGGTGCCTGGAGCACAGGAGGGAGGGTGTGTGAAAGGAGGGGAAGCTAGGACATCTGGAAGAGGCCACCTCTGCTCCTGCAGGCCTGGGAGACCACGTGAAGAACTTGGGTGCTATGGGATTTACTATTTTCTGATTTTTATGACTTCTGCTTTTCTTCTTTTATCCTAAGAACCGGTTCGATTTTCTCTAAAAAGATGTTGAAGGTATAACCTTGCTCAGTAACTTGGTCTCGCTTCTGACCACTTGTGGTTGCTAATTGTCAGTGACCAGCACCAGTGAGGCCCCAGGAAGCAGCCACAGTGAGCTAAACCTTATGCTCCGGCCTGAGACAGAAAGACATTGGATCCTTGAAGACTTGCCAGGAAGGCCTAGCCGCTAGGGCCCTCAAGTGCTGAAAAGGAAATTACCCTCAGGCAAAAACACAGGACTAGGTGTCAGGCCCTTACATTCTCTGCCTAGATAGTAATCTGCTTCGAGACACAGGCCTGCAGGAGACAAAGGGCAGGGAGCTACTTGTGTCATACTGAGCCTCAGACCCTTTTTTAATACTTTGATGAAGGATCCAGGCTGCTGAGCTCCAGACTTAATCAGATTCATTCCGCTTTGTTCGGCAGGGCTACTCTGTGGTGACTAAGGGAATAAAGCTGATGAATAGAGGGCAGGCTCATCCTTTATCAGCATGGATGGGCAGACAGATCCCAGTAGTAATTAATCCCAGGATGTTTACACATTTTTTTGTCTTTGTCAACCACAAGTCCAAGGGTTTGTAGGAGTTGCCATAAAGGAAGAATGGAGGCTAAACAAAATGACATTCTTCTCATGGACAGGGACCTAGAGATGACAGATTATTGATTAATCATTCCATGGTGCTTCATAAATAGTGCAGGGTCATAAATGCCAAGATGAGAGACAGGCTTGTGGGACCTTCTTAGGAAAGGCTAGAGAACCCTGTTGCATAAGTCGAAGTGAACACTCATTGTTTTTGGTTTCAAGTAGGAAAAGGAGGAGTACACAGCAGACAGTATCTCCCCACCCCCACGCCCCAGCCCCCAGCCAGGCAAACAGCTATAAAAGCACATGGAACTTGGGTTGTTTCAGGACTTTTGTGAGTAATGAAGGGTCAGGCCAACAACCCTTTGGTTCCAATCTCATGATTGTTCAACCTCTTTCCAGAACTTCCAAGTTCTCTTTCTTGCCTAGTTAGGACTGGGTAGTGGCTTAGGAGCAGTCATTCTGGGATGGGGCTTTGGGGACATTCTTATAAACATCAATGCCTTTTATGCTCTGGCCCAGAGCAGGTGATTCAAGTGTTGGTTCTGACTCCATGAATCAGGCGCCATATGGCTTTGGAGAAGCCATTTCACCTCTCTGAGCCACAGTTTACTCATCTACAAAATCAGGGCATTAGAGTTTTGAGTAGCAGGAGTTTGTATCCCTGGAATTATAGTGATTTAGGATACTGGGCAGAGTGTGTCATCAAGCCGCCATTTTTCATGCATTTTGGATGGAAGAATGTAGGTTGTGATGTTAAGAGTGGTTTTAATCATTTCTTCTTAGAAACTGTTGGAAAACTTAACAAATAGGCAGTTAAGAATCATTTGGTAGGGATTCAGCAAGGGCAATGTAACCGAGATAAATTATTAAAACACACATGAAGGCTGAGCATGATAGTGGGACAAGAGGAAAGTAAAAGGAACTAGAGGAAAGAACTAGGAGGCAAAGGGTATTTGTAGAGGTCTAATACAGGCATGTACACATGTAAATATATTTATATAAGATGAGGGGGAAATAGATATACGTGCTTATATTCATAGGTTTAGTATTAAGGCTGCAGATGGACATTGGTCATCCACTCAAGTACTTCTTCAATACAAGAACACTTTGTTCTATTAAATTGGAATTCCGTGATACACACTTCCTGGCACAATTGCTGAAGAAAAATGTGTGTATAAGCAAATGTGGTGAAGAAAGCTGATGGTGCCCAGCTATAAAAAGATATAGCATCTGGGTCTTAAAGACTTGAAGGTAAATAAGCGGCCATCTAGCTCAGAACCAACAATGCCCACATGGAAGAAGCACACCAGACTGTGTGACCACGAGGTTTCGAAGGGATCAGGTATCAGGCATCAAAGAACAAAGAAAATCATATCATTGTAAATGAGGATGAATGCAGAGTGGAAACCCAAAGCTCTTCTGTAGGCAACTGGACACCCCTTACAGAAGGGTCATGAGGAGATGAGCCAGTCAGGGTGCAGGGTATCAATGATGAAACATACAACTTTCCTCTAGTTCTTAAATGCTTCCTCCCCCCACTATCATGATCCCAATTCTACCTTACAAATCTGGCTAGACCAGAGGATGTACACTGGTACAGATAGCAACACAGGGAATCCAGGACAGATGATCACTTCAGGACCAGTGGTGTGAGTGGCAATACTGAGCGAGTGCAGGAAAGGTGGGTAGAAAGAGGGAACCGATCATAAGGATCTACATATAATCTCCTCCCTTGGGGATGGACAACAGAAAAGTGGGTGAAGAGAGACGTTGGACAGTGTAAGATATGACAAAATAATAATAATTTATAAATTTTCAAGGGTTCATGATGGAGGATGGACCAGGGATGCGGGGAATATGAGGAGCTGATATCAAGGACTCAAGTAGAAAGAAAATGTTTTGAAAATGATGATGGCAATAAATATACAAATGTGCTTGACACAATGGATGGATGTATGGATTGTGATAAGAATTGTATGAACCCCCAATAAAATGATTAAAAAAAGAATCATTTGTAATTTGCACATTAGATATATGGGTATTCCTAGAGGGTTCCATAATGCTGCAAACAGCTTGATCTTGTGGGGACTTTAATTACATTCTTCCATGTTTTTCTTTTGCATGTATTCTCACTTTGTTTTTAGATGTTTTATGCCTAAAAAATAAAAGTGTTCAATGGCAAGGTCAGCTTCAACCAACAGATTCTGGATCCACATTGCTTGAGTTTAAGTAAGCTTCTTGCGCTTTCTGAAGCTGTGAGTGTCAGAAGAGAGTTCTGGAAAGCACCAAATCCATTTACCGAGGCAAGGAGAAAAATACCCCAAAATGAAACCACAGTTCATGGAAAGTATCCCAAAGAGAGTTCTCCTGCCCTTCCAGCAGGCTCCTGGTCAACACTCGTCCGTGTGACTTGACATGGATGCCGCTCAACATGCTCTCCGCTCATGAGAAAATGGCCAAGAAAAGCCTGGCGTCTTAAACAAATAAACTTGACCTCACTGGGAATGCGCATGATGTGTTAGACCACCAGGCAAAGCTTATGTTGCCAAAGAGTAAACAAACAAAGGGGAGCACAAGGTTTATTTAAAGATTCAAGTAGAAAAATAAAAAGTGCAACAAAAAACAATGCACCATTTTTTCTCTTTCTAGGGACTTAACCTCCACCATGAACCAAAAGACGGGAATTTGCCACACTAATATTATAAACCTATTGAACCAGAGCAAAACCTCTCTGCTGCCAGCTGAACCTGAACAGGGCCAATATTTCATTTGGTTGAAATCCCTGTTCTTTTTCCTGCTCACAGAGTTACCTAAGTGATTGGGTTGCCAGCATTTTCTCACTTGGAGAGTCTTCTGAAAGGTGTGTGCCCGTGCCATGAAAGATTAGGATATTTTAATTTTTAATAGAATATCTATTTCCAAAGCTGTAGTTCAGATCTTCCTTATCTGTGGTATGTGGCAAAACAAAATTGTGCAGAGAGGAGGATTTCTTGTGTGTCCCTCCTTCTCACTTATCGCCCCACCCCCTTTCTTTATTCTTCAGAAAACCAACACAGCTGTGAGGACCTTCACATATGAGGACTCTAGATCATTCTTGTGTGCCTGGTTCCCAGATAAAAGAAAACAAAACGAATGTGGGGCTTTGTGAAACAGGATACATTTTTCCCATGTTCAGATCCGAAAATACTCAACTCTAATTTAATCTACCTTTATTAGATTATCCAGTTATGTCCATAAGATTGTGGAAACCATCTTAAATTAGTAAGGTCAGGGAAGTGGGCTGGATGTGAGGATCCCCACAGCTCCCACTTGACTTGCCATCCAGAGAAATGGAGAGGCAAGTTGGCGTGTGGAAGGACCCCTTTCGGAGTTTGCTGTCCCCTCAGCAGGAGCAGAGGAGCTCAGTACCCCACTGTGTCCCCAGCAGGATGTCAGCCTTCTGCTTTCTCCAAGATGATGTGGGAGTGTGTTGGATGCCTGAAGAGCGGATCAGGAATGGCCAGACCATCTAAAAGTTATCCTTGAATGACAAAAAAAAAAAAAAAAATCACTCAGCTAATAAAGCTCTCCACAGGGTTGCCAGCTGGAATAAAGGGCACTCAATTACATTTGAATTTAAGAGAGAATTTTTCAGTGTAAAGTATGCCCCAACTATTGCATGGAACATAGTTATACTTAAAACAGTGTTCTTCCCATATGTGGAATTCAATTTTCGCTGGGATTTGTCTTTACTTATTTGCTAAAGTTAGCTAACAATCACACGAAAGGCCCCAGCATATTCCTAATAGCCAAGAAATACTAAGATGAAAGAATGACCTGTGTAGCACTTATCAATGTCAGGCCACATAGTCAAGTGCATCAGATGGATTCTTTTCATTTTTCAAAAGAACAATCCTGTCTACTTCAAAGTGCCAAAGTGGTAAATTTAATTCAGTCATTAAGGGCCCTGAATTTCCCAGCACGTGCACCAATCCAGGAACCTTAGTGCCCAGAGAAGCGAGCTAGGTCTTCAAACTCCAACCTGGCATTGCAGCCAGTGTTGTCTCATGGCTTCGAGCTCAGTGCTGCTTTAGATATGGTGGTTCGACTTTGAACTCCCTGGGAGGCTGAGGGAATTTTTGTTGAGACCAAGCATTTCCGCCAACATTTTAGTTGATGGTTTCCTGTGCTTGCAATGATCTCTCTTAAACTCTATTGTGACCCTTTCTTTCCCCTCTGTTTAACTTCCAAAGAATCCTTTTGCTTCCAATTGATTATAGAGGTGGTTTCTTAACTCTCCCCAGCACTCAGATAAACCCTGAGGTCATCCCTGATGGGTCTGACTTCCTACTTGAAATAGGAGATGAAAAAATGTGGGAATGGTAGTGGGTTTGATGATTGTTCAATAAATGCTCTCTTCCTCTTTCCCCACTGTGCCGCCATGACACACTGATGGTGAACCTTGACATGTGACTTGATTTGTCCAATGAGAAGCTGGTGAACACAACCAAGCGAGGGGTTGAAATGTGTTTGTGAAGTTAGTGGTGTGGCCGCTGGCACCTCTGCCATTACTGTGGACAGGTAATCTCCGGCAGTCACTGGTCTGAGGAGAATGAAAAGCATACTGAGGAGACTTGGACCAACTCCAAGCTTGGAACCAAGCACAGTCAAGTTCAGAATAGATCAGTTGAACTCCAGCCAAAATTTAGACACAAGAATGAGAAACAAACATTGATTATTATGTGCTACTGAGTTTTGAAGTTGTTTGTTATGCAAAATAACTCACAGATACAGGAACAAATGAAAATTCATATTTAAGTAAATTAGCAAATTGTCTTGACACAATGCTCAATTGTGATATTAAAATGTACCATTCAAAAATCCCATGGCATAAGGCTGTTTGTTATGTCTCAGTGTGTCTCTGTTTTTTCTTTCACTCTCTTTATCTGTATATGTACATAGAGCTTCAAAAAGTTTGCGAAGAAATGGAATAGAAAGATAAACATTTTTTCCATGATTTAAAAAAAATCTCCTTTATATATAAAACAACCAACAGCATTGTGTTAGGTCAGATTTTCTGGAGAAACAAAAACCAGTGACATTCAAATCTGTATAAGAAAGGAATTAATCCAAATATAGCAAAAGGCCCATACAGCTTCAGAGTAGGCGAGTCCAGTCCAGCTCATGTCCATGGATCAGATGCTGTGCTGGACACTCTTCCTAAGTTACACAGCTCCTGGAACTGCAAAGTAGGATGACGATTAGGGAAGTGGGAAGATCACAGGCTGGTGGGAGCAGAATCAAGTGGATCCAAGCCAGGAAACACAAGATTCTGCTGGTAGTTCCCAGGGCTGGTAAGCCACATGGAGGGCTGCCAGCCCAAGGCCTAAGAAACCAGATGCAGGGTCCAGGTCAGCAGGAAGAAGAGGAAGAAGAAGAAGAAGGAGGAGAAAAGAGTTCTTCACAGCCTCTATGCTGATATAAAATAGGCCATGTGCCCAGAAGATATCAGGCTTAGACCTGTGACATGAATCGGGCCACCCTTGTAAAAGGGTCATTTGACCCCCCAAAGGGGTTGAGACCCACAGGTTGAGAATCGCTGCCCTAGACAGTAATCTCCTAGTGGGTTAAGCATTGAGCTGTTGACTGCAAGGATGGCCGTTCAAACCTGCCAGCTGCTTGTCTGCAGAAAGATGAGGCTGTTTTGGAAGTCTCTGTGAGTCAGAATTTATTCAACGGTAAAGGTTATCGAGTGGATGGCAGTGGGGTTGGTTTTTGTTAATCTTTATGGAAGGATCCCTACTGACACAAAGGAAAGGGTAAATAAATTTGGGGGCTGCAACCCCAACAGCCCCTCCACTGGAGAAAGATGAGGCAGTCTGCTTTCATAAAGATTTACACTCTTGGACACCCTGTGGAACAGTTCTACTCTGTCCTACAGGGGTGCTATGAACTCAGACCGTCTTGCAGTCAGACAGGGATTAACCTTTATGGGAGCAGATTGCCAGACCTTTTGATTTGGAGTCACCAAGTGGGTTCAAACTTCCAACCTTTTAACAAGCAGTAGAGTACTTAACCAGGCATTCTACCAGAGTGTTCTACATCCACATCCATATCATCTACATTTACACTGAAAGAGAGAGAGAGAGAGAGAGAGAGAGAGAGAGAGAGAGAGAGAGAGAGAGAGAGAGAGAGAGAGAGAGAGAGAGAGAGAAGAGAACCACCATAATATCTAGTGTCATTTTCAAGGGTAGTTAGCCTTTATAATCACTGTTGTTAGATGCCATCGAGCCAATTCCATCTCATAGCAACCTTATGTACAACAGAATGAAACACTGCTCAGTCTGGTGCCATTCTCACAATTGCTAGGTTTGAGCCCATTGTTGCAGGCACTGTGCCACTCCAACTCATCAAGGATCAATCTTCTTTAAAAAAAATCATTTTATTGGGGGCTCGTAGAATTCTTATCACTATCCATGCATACATCCATTGTGTCAAGCACATATGTACATTTGTTGCCATCATCATTCTCAAATCATTTGTTTTCTACTTGAGCCCTTAATATCGGCTGCTCATTTACCCCCTCCCTCTCCACTCCCCCCTACTTCATGAACCCTTCATAATTCATAAATTATTATTTTGTCATATGTTACACTGTCCGATGTCTCCCCCTCCCCTCTTCTTTGCTGTCCATCCCCCAGGGAGGAGGCTATATGTAGATTCTTGTAGTTGGTTCCCCCTTTCAGCCCTCCATTCCCTCTACCCACCAGGCATCGCCACTGTCACCACTGGTCCTGAAGGAGTCATAGCTCCTGGATTCTCTGTGTTTCTAGTTGCTATCTGTACCAATGTACATCCTCTGGTCTAGCCAGATTTGTAAGGTAGAATTGGGATCATGATAGTGGGGGAGGGAAGCATTTTAAGAACTACAGGAAAGTTATATGTTTCATCGTTGCTACCCTGCACCCTGACTGGTTCATCTCCTCCCTACAACCCCTCAGTAAGAGGGTTTCTTGTTGCTTACAGATGGGCTTTGAGTCTCCATTCTGCACTCACCCACATTTACAATGATATGATTTTTTTGTTCCTTGATGCTTGATACCTGATCCCTTTAACAGCTCATGGTCACACAGGCTGGTGTTTTTCTTCCATGTGAGCTTTGTTTCTTCTGAACTAGATGGCCACTTGTTTATCTTCAAGTCTTTAAGACACCAGACGCTATATCTTTTGATAAATTGGGCGCCATCAGTTTTATTCACCATATTTGCTTATGCACACATTTGTCTTTAGTCACCATATTTGCTTATGCACACATTTGTCTTTAGTGATCGTATCAGGAAGGTGGGCACCCACTGATATGATTTTTAGTTCTTTGATGTCTGATAACTGGTCCCTTCTACACCTCATGGTCAGACAGGCTGGTGTGCTTCTTCCATGTGAGTTTTGATGCTTCTCCGCTAGATGGTCACTTGTTTATCTTCATGCCTTTAAGACCCCAGATGATATATCTTTTTGATAGCCAGGCACCATCAGCTTTCTTCACCACATTTGCTTATGCACACATTTTTCTTCAGCAATCACGTCGGGAAGGTGTGCATTCTGGAATGCCAATTTAATAGAACAACGTGTTCTTGAATTGAGTAAGTGCTTGAGTGTAGGCCCAATGTCCATCTGCTGCCTTAATACTGAGGGTGATTTCCTTCTCGAAGGACTTACATAATGCTTTGCAGTTGACCAAATTGCCCCACATCCATTGTATCCTTAAGTCTTTTGGACAATTCAGTAGTGAAACAAGGTTGATCTGATCACCAGACAGCAAGAGATCTGGAGCTGGAGGAGCCACATGGAGACCCACATCAGCACTGAGATGCTTGTACCACCACTGAATCCACAAGACCTTCCATCCACTGCCCTGTGATTTTCCTGCATTTGGCATCATTGCGTGTGTTTCATGAGTCTGAAGATGACTTTATAGATTGATATCAGACCTATGGGCTAATAGAGGACTTGTGGACTTGATCTAGAGTCAGCTGGGATGTTTTCTCAATATTCAACTGTGCTTGTATATAAAGCTCTTTCTTATACACATATGAATGTCTCTGGATTTGTTTCTTTCATCAACCCAGACTAACAAACAGTTGCAGAAATAGATAAGTCCAGTTTGGTTCAAATCAGGCTTCTCTTGACTCATGGAAGATGGTGAACAGGAAGCAAGATGATGAAGCAGAGATAGGAGGAGGCACAGAGTGGTGGATGCAGGGGTCTGAAGTCGGCTGAATGAATTCACCGTTGGTAGTCTGCTGAAGGCTCCTGGGATGGGCAGGCAAGGCAACAGAAAATGGAGAAACCAGATGAAGATCCTGCTCCAGTCGTAGGTGAAAGGCCAAAGAGGATTGGGTCTCTTTTTCTCAGACAAGAAGGCTCATGACATCCTGGAGGTGGCATTGACTGTGACCCAATTGCTATAGGTTGAGCTCTGTCCCTACCCTTACACAGGTATGTCTACTTGACATGATCCCTAACCCTCACAAGGTCCATTCCCAGAGTCTCCAGTAATGCGTCTCCAAGTCCATGATAAGTTCATCAGAGGGCTTCTAATGTTGGCCACCATAATAGTCCCCTCCTTCCCACCTTGGAGCCAAAGAAGGAAAAGGTACATGGTGGCAGGGAGAGGATTAGTCACTATTCAATCTATTTAGGTGATTTACGTTTAAATGAATTAAATGTTTATTTGTTTCAGGTCTTTTAAGTGCATTAAAGACTTTCCTTGCATGACTTTCTAGAAGAGGAATTCTGTGTGCTTGTGCTGCATGTCTCACATTGACTTGACAAGGGGATATTTTTTTTCTAGGATCATCATTCTAGATTAAGGTTCCATAACTCCCAATTTTGGAAACCCCGTGCTACAACATTGAAATGCCCCATGCTCTGTCTATAGCATCCAAGGCTGTTTGTACAGCAGACCTTCGGGTCCCTTCGAGCTGTTGTTAATGACTATTCAGGTCTGATTCCAAGAAGCTTTTTTAACTTAATGGAAAGAAAACTTGATGTATTATTTAAGATTCCTTTGGTTGCAAACTCAACAAGGCAACTCTAGCTAGCTTAGTTGATATTAGGCAAATTCACAGAATCAGAAACTGTTAAGAATTGAAAAGAGTGAGAATCAGGGGGCCTTACGGGGTTTCTCTAGAGCCGCCTTGGAAATGACGGCTGCATGGTGTCTGGACCTCTCCACTGAGGTTCCAGGCTCCTGGGAGGAAGAATTGGATGATCCTGGCTTGAATTAGATGCCTCTGCCCAGGGATCAATTACACTGGCCCACTGAGGCCACTGCTGTGCTCTGGGCAACTGCTCCTAGTCGTATCACCAGCATCCGGCCCACGGTGGAGTCGCCTTCTTTGGAAGAATTGGCTCTGAAGCTGGTGCTCACAGCAGAGGTCACGGTTCTGAATCCACTGCACTGCCCCTGCAGGGCTGGAAACCAGAGCTGCTTCCTCATTTTATCGTCGAGGAATCTTGGTTCGAGTAAGAGACTCATGCTATAAACAACCCAAATGTATAACCCAAGACCCACACTGGGCCCGGGCCCGGGCTTTTTCAGTTAGAGCCTCCACCTTAACCAATGCACAGTGCCTCAGGGGTTGATTCACGCTCAGCAGCTTCTCTCCAGCTCTTTTCCCTTTTGCCAAGTGCATGAGGCTGAATGGACAGAGTTCAGTATGCATATGAGGCAGCCCCACTGCGCACCAAGATTGATTTGTATAATAATTCTAAATAAACCTCAGAGGTAAGCGGCTAATATCCTCCTTGTTTGTTAGTGAATAATAGATGAGGTCTACAAGAATGAAATCCTGGGTGAAGAGGAGCATTTTGAGGGGTATTCTTTGGTGTTGATTCTAAAGCAATTCAAACTTCTACCTTTTTCAGCAATTAAAAGTGAGGCATTAAAATGAGGCATTATAAAAAAAAAAGTCCCCAAAGACACCACCACCTACCACTACACTACACTGTAGGACTTGATTTGACTATATTTTGCTTTTATTGCTTTGTTCTCTTCCCTCATTATGATTTACAAAACAGTGTGGGAAAATGGTTAATGCAGTAAAAAAGTTAAAATTAAAACCACTTTTTCCACTATGGCGCTGTCTGCTTCCAACTCCCTTCTCCCTAGGGTCCGTTTAACCACGTTTAGTAGCACAAAGGCTACTGGGTTCTATAACCATATCCACAATCTACCAAAGTGGACTTATTTTCTAGCTCTAGCATGCAAGAAATGATTCGTTGATGATGCAGAGGGAATTGATAAGCTGTGGAACAAAATCATTCTAAGACGACTATGCAATTCTGGAGCCCCTGAATGACGCACACAGTTAACATTGACAGCTGTTAATGAAAAGTTGGTGGTTCCAAGCCTCGAGGATGACATTCCTACACAGAGAGGACCATGGGGCTGGCCCCACTGTGAGACACGACACCCCCTCACTGAACCACAGTGCTAAAGGGGACAGCACTGGAGACACAATGCGGGTATTGTGTCTGGTCTGACCACCCTCCCCCCACCACCACTCCCCCACCCCCAGCAGAGGGAAACACAAAGGGAGTGCAACAGAGCAGCAAGGGGAGCAAAGCAATGAAGTCCCCAAGGAATCCCGAAAATAGACTTCAGAATGGGTGGGCAGGGTGTGCCCCTTCACCAGATCCGATTGGAAAGCAGACATACGGGTGAGCAGACAGACCTGGGACTATTTATAGGCTCTCCCCTCCCCCTTCTCTTTTCCTTTTCTCATGTCTACCCATATGAGAGAGGCAGCATAACCAACCCTGAGAGGAAAATAATGGGGCCGATGGCTCTGGGGGGACATGGGAGAGGAGGAGGTAAGAGAATGGAAGGAGGGAGCCCACGAATCCAGAGACAAGGGAACAGTAAGAGCTCTACAATCAATGGTGAGGAGGGTGGAGAATGCCTGGTGGGTTTCGATCCAGTGCACAGCAGCCGAGAGAAAGTACTGAGAGTCAAATGAAGGTCGAACATGGCAGTGAGACATGAGGAAAGTAAAAAGAAATAGAGGAACGAACTACGAGGCAAAATAAATTTATAGAGGTTCAAATTTAGGCATGCACATATGTATATATACTAGTATGGATATAGGTCTATGTGCATATATTTAAATGTTAAGTATTAAGGTGGTAGATGGACATTGGGTCTCTAACAAGTACTCTCTCAACGCAAGAACACTTTGCTCTATTAACCTGGCATTCTGTGGTGGTCACCTTCCTGACAATCGCTGAAGTCAAAATGTGTGCATAAGCAAATGTGTGGAAGAAAGCTAATGGTGCCTGGCTGTTAAAAGACATATCATCTGGGGTTTTAAAGGCTTGAATTTAAACAAGTGGCCAACTAGCCGAAAAGCAAGAAGTCCACATGGAGGAAGCACACCAACCTGTGTGATCACGAGGTTTTGATGGGATCACACAGGTTGGAATCAAAGACCTAGAACAAAAAATCATATCAATGTGAATGAGAGGGAGGGTGGAGTGGAGACCCAAAGCCAATCTATAGACAGTTGTACATCTCTTCACAGAAGTGTCACAAGGAAGAGTTGAGCCAGTCAGGGTGCAGTATAGCACCGATGAAACATATGACTTTCCTCTAGTTCTTTAATGCTTCCTCCCCTCCACTATCATGACCCCAATTCTACATTACAAATCCGGCTAGACCAGAGCATGTACGCTGGTACAGATAATAGCTCTTTACACACGGAATCCAGGATCAATAAAACCCTCAGGAACTGTAATGGGAGTATCGGTACCATGAAGGTAGGGGAAAGGGGGGTGGAAGAACGGGTTAAGCGGGGAACCGACCACCATGATGGACATATTAACACACACCCCTCACCCCAGGGGGATGAACAACAGAAATATGGGTGAAGGGAGGCAGCGGACAGTGTAAGATATAATAATAATTTATGATTTATTAGGGGTCCATAAGGGTGGGAAGGTGGGGAAGGGAGGGAAAAAGAGTATCTGATACCAAGGGCTCAAGTAGAAAGAAAATGTTTTCAAAGTGATGATGGCAACATATGCACAAATGTGTTTGATTCAATTGATGTATGAATTGTTGTAAGAGTTGTAAAATCCCCTAATAAAATGATTTATTAAAAAATAAAAAAAAGTTGGTGGTTCAAGGGCCTTCAGAAGAAAAGCCTGGCAATATACTTCCAGAACGTCCCACGGACACATGCCATGTCGCCACAGCCAGGGCTGGCTTGGTAACAATCAGCTGTCCCATGTACTATTCCAGACATTGGTGGCCTTTTATTACACTATTAAGAGTTAACCCAAATGACTTTATGCTTGAATATGAGACTGGTCTAGGTCCAAATAATCATCAAGGGGAATAACTGCCGCTCACAGCCCAGTGACATCAGACGCCCAGACTCAGTTTCTCCTGCTCTTCCTAGTCCACCTGAGGATGACACCTAAACCTTTCCACTGTGTGGAGAAGGGCCTTGGCAAAGAGACCTCCTCTCCTCACTAGTGACCAGCCGACGCCCTGACAATCAGCCAGGCCTGTGCCGAACATTTCCTATGTGCCAGGCTCTGTGCCGGCCAGGCCCACGTGCACTATCTGGTGTACTCCATATGCTACTTTATAGATGGTGTCAAAATCCCTCTCACAGTAGTTGTGAGAATATCGCAGGTTTCAGTGATTGAAATTCATCTATTGCTCAACTCCCCCTCATAACTGGAATCATCACCCCCATTGGCAGCAGAGAAGGCTCACGGAATATGGGCTTGAGGTGGAGACTGAAGTGGTCGCCAAGAGAGAATGGGTTAAAGGCAGTAATGGCAGAATGAGTGAATGAGGCAAGGAGCGACGTCTCCTGGCTACCATGCTTGTTTGTTTGTTTGTCAGCCATCACACTGACGCTATGATGTGGGTAGCAACACAATTCTCTTTTAGAGGTGGGGAAATGGAGGGTTCAGGGAGGCTAAATATTTTGCTGGTAATGGATCACGGCGCTTTGGCCGCCATGCAGGCACGGCTTGAATAACACAGCAGATATCAGTGCAAAGGATACTGAGATAAGTCAGGACAACTGCAGACTGCAGGCAATGACAGAAAGACTCCAAGCCGGGCAAAAGGCCTTCCACTTCAGCAAGTAAATAGAGCCGTGACACAACGCAGCCCAAGTGTGTGGGCACAGGACTTGGACGTTATCTCTGAGTCACGACACTGTGGAAAAGTTGAGGGCGGGAGGCTGGATGGTTGCCACCAAGCAGGGCGCTTCTCTAAGAGAAACAAGGCAAGGTGCATTCCCCTTTTCGCTCTCTAATGCCAACCTAGCCTCAGTTTTCATGGCGAAGTCGGAGCGCCAAAGCGTCTGAGGATGAATAAGTCACCATTATATGTGACCTTTTTCTCCTCCACTACTTTGCGACAAACAGAGGGATTCTATTTTTAAGTCAAACTGTGCCCTGAGTATCTCTGTGAAACACAAGCCATGCTGGTTTTTTACAGGGATCAAAGCCTTGCAATAATAATAAAAAATAAAAAAACGAGCGTGAAGGAGCCATTTAGCAGATGGGCAGCGATGGGAGAAGAGGGACAGTGAAATTTGGATAGCCGTGTCTCTCCAAGATGCTGGAAAATATTGTGTAAGCAGGTGAAATTGTAAGATGTCCAGCATTTACTTAAAAATATACTAAAAGGCAAGTAGAATGGTGGAATGGGATAGGGGGTGGTAAAGATAAAACTATAATATCTATAAAATGATAGTATTGAATCTGTGTGATGGGATTTGGGGGGCTGATTGTACTCCTCTATGATATATTAAAGTTAAAACAAGAGAAAGAAAATGGTACAGATATGGGCTACTGTTCTGTTTCACGGAAGAGTCAATCTAACTGGGAATCCTAATATGATCTGGGGAGTGACCTGGGTGTTATACACAAAACTGGACGCCTCTCCTCCCTGGCCCCGATCGGGTCCCTAGTCTCCAAGCCCTCCTGTTCCTCTACCCTCCCAAACTGGCCGCAGTTCTGTCCAATTCTCTCCATCCCCACTTCTACAACCCTAGGCTGTTCTTGCCCCTCCTTTTTTTCTTCTTAAAAAGAAGGGATAAAATGACTTTTTAAAAATGCTAACCTGATACTCTTACAAGAAAAAAAGTAGGTGCTAAAGAATATACAAAATTTTTATTCAAGAAAGAGTGGGACTTACACATAAATACATATGTATTTACTATTTGCTTATATTTATTTTCAAGTAGTAGTCAATGAAACAATAACTAAATAAGCAGCAATAAACCAGAAGAGAGGTTGCAATGGAGGGCTTAGGGTGGGGACAAAACTTCTCTGAAACGGTTCTCTTATAAAGTCCTGACTTTGGGACTATGCAAATGTTTATACCTCCTAAAAATAAGCCCATGAAATAAATTCAGTCAAGACATTACTAAAATTTAAATTAAATTAAAGTATTTAAAAATCACTTCGTCAAATTGGTGACATTCACATTAAGAATAAAAGCATTTCAAGTCACTCCAGTACAAAGTAGGTTGACTTTAAATTGTCATGAGTTATACTGCCAGATGAAAAAACTTGAAAAAATGTCTTAGATTTTATTCAGTAGTAATATTGTTCATATTAAATTGAACATGAGATTGCTGATATTCAACCATGTTTGACTTACCAAAATGACAGTTTCTTATGTTCAAAACGTATAATGGTATTT
Organism: Tenrec ecaudatus; assembly: GCF_050624435.1. NCBI lineage: Eukaryota > Metazoa > Chordata > Mammalia > Afrosoricida > Tenrecidae > Tenrec > Tenrec ecaudatus. Next base: position 171,153,773 of record NC_134531.1, on the reverse strand, counting down.
TTGTTTAAAAATTATTTTGCATTTAATTTAAGTTAAAACAAGTAAACAATTATTCTACTTTCTTCTATTAAAGAGAAAGATTATCAGTAAGATAAAACAATAGATATAATTTTAGAAGTTATAAAAATCTTTTTTTTCTAAGTAATTTTACTGGGTGCTCTTATAACTGTTATATATCAATTGTATGAAGCATATTTGTACAATGTTGCCGTCATCATTTTATAAACATCTACTGTCTATTCCAGTCCTTGGTATTAGCTCCTCTTTCATAAAAATCTTTAATGTTAAATCGGTTAAAAATAACACTAAAAACTCACAAATCTGTCTTTAATCTGTCCTCTGACAAGACCTAGACACATCAAGAAGAAACTGTCCCGTCCTGCGGGACGTTCACCGTGGGTCCTGGAGGAGAGAGTGGGAATTGGGGGAGTACAAGAGGCACGGAGAATGAGGACAAGACAATATCCTGATCAAGTCCTGTTTTAATGAACAAAGAGTCACAGCTTATAACGGCCAGCCAAGGGGGCAGCCTCAGCCGCACATGCAGATTAGGCTACCTTGGCAACAGGTCAATCAGGGAGTTCAGGGGAGCGTGCCCTGCCCATGAGTCAGTAAGGGCTTACAGTCTTCAATTAGGTACGCTGAGGAGTGGCATGTACATGCAAATCAAGCATAGCGGAAGACGATCTTTTACCCAATCAAGGGGATGCAGGACACGGGTGCTTATCTAAAGAACATTACCCCTTGTTTGCTCAAGCTTTACAGCTGCAGTGCTCTGTCACATAGGCTGGGGTAGAAGAATGCCCAGAGCTCAGGCTAATAAATTCCAAGTAATGGCCAGGCCTCATGGCTCCAGGCAAGTCCTAATAAATTCCAAGCAATGGCCGGGCCTCATGGCTCCGGACAAGAAACAAAAAAGAACTCAAGGATATAAACTGTGTTTTCTAAATGTGTTTCTACTAAGGAAGAAGCAGAGATTTTGGAGAAAGGGTAGGATGTAGAAAAGTTGGGTTGAAGATAACTACTTATGAAAGGAAATAAGAAAGTCATGGAAGAATAATGGAACATAGTTAAAAATACAAAGAGGTTGAAGTTGACGCGAGGAGTTTTCTATTGGAAAAGGCCAGGGAAATTCATTCATCATGTAAAATGATAGCTAAAATCAATGGAAATATGTTGGATGTATAAAACAATATATTCATAGTAACAATAAAAAGAGGAAGGAAACAAAAAAAAGAGAAGGAGGAATAAAGGAAAGTCTAATAAGTGGTCCCTTCTATACCTCATGGTCAGTCAAGCTGGTGTGCTTCTTCCATGTGGGCTTTGATGCTTCTGAGCTAGATGACCGCTTGTTTATCTTCAAGCCTTTAAGACCCCAGACCCTAAATGTTTTGATAGCCGGGCACCGTCAGTTTTCTTCACCACATTTTTCTTCAGCAATCATGTCAGGAAGGTGTGCATCCTGGAATGCCAATTTAAGAGAACAAAGTGTTCTTGCATTGAGTAAGTGCTTGAGTGGAGGCCCAATGTCCACCTGCTGCCTTAATACTAAACCTATAAATATATACACATAGATCTGTTTCCCCACACTCATATAAATATATTTACATATGTACGTTCCAGTCTTTGGACCTCTATAAATACTCTTTGTCACCTAGTTCTTTCCTCTATTTCCTTTTACTTTCCTCTTGTCCCACTATCATGCTCAGCCTTCATTTGGGTTTCAGTAATTTCTCTCGATTACCTTGCCCTTGCTGAATTCAGTGGGTGCCCACCTTCTTGATATGATCACTGAAGACAAACGTGTGCATAAGCAAATGTGGTAAAGAAAGCTAATGGTGGCCGGCTATCAAAAGATATAGCGCTTGGGGTCTTAAAGCCTTGAAGATAACAAGCGGCCATCTAGCTGAGAATCATCAAAGCCCACATAGAAGAAGTACACCAGTCTGTCTGACCACAAGGTGAGAAAGAACCAGTTATCAGACATGAAGAACTAAAAATCATATCAATGGGTGCCCACCTCCCTGATGCGATCAATGAAGACAAATGTGTGCACAAGCGAATGTGGTGAAGAAAGCGGATGGTGCCCAGCTACCAAAAGATGTAGCGTCTGGGGTCCTAAAGACTTGAAGATAAATAAGTGGCCATGTAGCTCAGAAGCAACAAAGCCCACATGGAAGAAACACACCAGCCTATGTGACCACAAGCTGTCAAAGGGATCAGGTATCAAGCATCAAGGAACAAAAAATCATATCATTGAAAATGTGGGTGAGTGCAGAGCGGAGACTCAAAGTCCATTGGTAGCCAACCGGACACCCCTTACTGAAGGGTTGTGGGGAGGAGATGAACCAGTCAGGGTGCAGGGTAGCAACGATGAAACATATTACTTTCCTATAGTTATTAAATGCTTCCTCCCCCGCCCCCCTACTATCATGATCCCAATTCTATCTTACAAGTCTGGCTAGACCAGAGGATGTACATTGGTACAGATAGCAACTGGAAACACAGGGAATCCAGGACAGATGACTCCTTCAGGACCAGTGGTGAGAGTGGCGATGCCTGGAGGGTGGAGAGACTGTGGGGTAGAAAGGGGGAACTTATTACAAGAATCTACATATGCTCTCCTCCCTGGGGAGGACCAGCAGAGAAGAAGGTGGGGGGAGACTTCGGACAGTGTAACATATGACAAAATAATAATAATATATGAATGATGAAGGGTTCATGAGGTAGGGGGGAGTGGGGAGGGAAGGGGAAAATGAGCAGGAGATATTAAAGGCTCAAGTAGAAGGCAAATGATTTGAGAATGATGATGGCAACAAATGTACATATGTTCTTGACACAATGTATGTATGTATGGATTGTGATAAGAATTGTATGCGCCCCCAATAAAATGATAAAAATAAATATAAAAAAGAAAAAAATAAAGGGAACAAAAAAAGGAGAAAAAAACCCAACTTCATTTGACACTTTTAGAAGCACCCAGGTCATAAATAACTTATTCTTAAAACTGCTCTTCCTGGAAAAACAGTATTCCAGAGCAGCAAAATAGCCTTACTTTATATAAATGCTCTTAACCTTTTCCCAGAGGGATTCTAACTAACAAATGAGTTAATAAGGATCACATTAGAAATATATATATTTTTCAATCCCTGATAAATAATTGACTCAGAAAACAATCACCAGTAAATTAAACCATTACATGAAAGACGAATGAAGAGCATTATACCAGCAGGGTTAGGTTCTTATGCCCTGAATGTTAACTAACTATCATTCCTGGATGAATCCCACTCCGTCATGGTGTCCAATCCTCTTTTATGCTACTAGATTTGACTTGCTAATATTTGGTGGAGATTTTTCATGTCTATATTCATGAGGGACCTTGTAGGTCTTTTTGTGTGATGTTTGGATTTGGTATCAGAATAATGCTGGTCTCAGAGGATAAGTTGGGAAATATTCTTGCATATATTCTTGAAGAATTTCTATTTTTCAAGTTCTTGGAGAATTGCTATTATTTATTTAAATATCTGATAAAAATAATCAATGGAGCCATGTAGGTATGAATTTTGTTTTTGTTTTTCTAGCAAGAGATTTGTTTGGTTGTTTAAATTTCACTGTGCTATAATAAATGAAAAATATTTTGCAATTTTAACCATTTTAAGTGTACAACTCAGTGACATTAATTATATGTTGTATTGTTACCACCGCTATCTACTTCCAAAAGCTTTACACCACTCCAAAGAGAAATCCAGAGCCCTTCCTGATGTTGCTATCACTCCCTTCTAGCTCCTAGCAATCACTATGCATTTGCCTATTCCAGATGTTTCACGTAAATGAAAGTGCATATTTGCGTATTCATTTTGCATTTGCCTATTCTGGATGTTTCACATAAATGAAAGTGGATATTCTTTGTCCATGATTTTTATTTATTTACTGCTTCCCCCTCCCTCTTTCTGCTTCCTCATCCCTGGCCCCCATAAAGATAGGGACAATTCCACTCTTTCCTGTAGGGTTGCTTCAAGTCAGAATAAACTCCATGGCAGTGAGTTTTGAGTAAGAGGGACAAGGTGAAGGGAAGCTGGTGGCACAATAGTAAGTCCAGGGCTGATGACGTAAAGGTTGGTGGTTGCAGGTCACCCAACATCTCCATGGAAGAAAGACCTGGTCATTTGCTCCTACAACAGATACTGCTGAGGAAACCCTCTCCGGTAGTTTCAATGTCACATGGGGTTACTGTGACTGAAAATGTGACAGGTTGCCACAACAAGGACGGGCTCACTGACCATGCACCAGGAATGGGAACGGAAATGTTGGTGAAAATCACTCGTGACTGAACACTGCAATGAAATGCTATTCTGGCCAGAAGATGTTGAACTAAAACATAATCAAGACTGTAGGACTAACTGCCAATTTACAGACAAACTGGCAGAGAGGAATACAAAAAGGTACCCCTCCTAAAACAAAACAAGACAAAACAAAACAAAAAAAAACCAGGAAAAGAGCTCTGCCGGTACTCATTTCTTGGTACTCATTTTTCCCACTAGGTGAACTTTGAACAACTCACTCTGAGTTAGTGTATCCATTGGTGCCACCTGGGAAAGTTCTCTGGTCACAGAGAATTTTTTCTAAAAGCAGTTTCACTTAAACCTCCTTTTCTTGTGATGTCCAGTGAAATTTTGTTTCCTGCTCACAAGGAAAGCACAATGGGAAGAACTGAAGTGTATGAGTGGCTTTCTCATTTCAAAAAAGGTGAAATGTCGATTTATGATAAACCTTGTCTGGATGTCCGTCAACTTCCCAAACAGATGAAACTGTTGACTTGTAGTGCATTTGGAGTTCGTTCCACCAGGTCAGACTGTTAATCAAGTTTTCTAGTTAGAGTTTCTGAAAAGGTTGCGTAACTGAGTGACAAAAAAGGTTTAAGTTGTGGCAGACAGGGGACTGGTTTTGCCACCACGACACTGTACCAACTCACACAGCCATCTCAGTGCAACAGTTTTTGACAAGAACATCATACCTCTCTTGCCCCATGCAGCTGACTCACCTGACCTCACTCGTGTGACTTCTTTTTGTTTCCAGGATATGAAAGGACAGAAAGGAAATTTGTCAATGTAGAAGAGGTGAAGAACAAAAAGAGGGAAGTGCTGTCAGCCATCCAAACAGATGAATTTGAAAAATGTTTCCAAAAATGAAATCTCAGATTTTGCAAATGTATTAAATGTAATAGAGAGTACTTTGAAGGGGATAAGCTTGTTTTGTTCACACTGATATGATTGTTTTGGATCTTCTGATACCTGATACTGTTGATAACTTGTGGTCACACAGGTTGGTGAGTTTCTTCCATGTGGAATTTACTGCTTCCCTGCTAGATAGCCGCTTGTTTAACTTCAAGCCTTTAAGACCCCAGATGCTATATCTTTTAATAGCTGGGCACCATCAGTTTTCTTGTCTACATTTGCTTGTGCACCCATTTTGTCTTCAGCAATCATGTCAGGAAGGAGAGTGTCACAGAATGCCAGATTATTAGAACAAAGTGTTTTTGCATTGAGGGAGTACTTGAGTAGAGGTCCAAAGTCTGACTGCTGCCTAATACCTAACATTTAAGTATATATATACATAGACTTATATCCCTATTAATATATTCATATATTTACATATGTGCACACCTATATTTGTACCTCTATAAATTTATTTTCCCTTCTAGTTCTTCCTTCTATTTGTTTTTATTTTTCTCTGTCTCACTGTCATGCTTGACCTTCATTCGGCATTCAGTAATTCTCTCCTATATTGTCCTTGATCAAACTCCACCGGGTATTCTACACTCGCCTTGCTATTGAATTTAGATCTCTTGTTCCTTTGTCCCTGGTTTTGTTGGCTCCCCCCTCCCTTTCACCCACCTCTCTCTGTCCCCTGTTCTCCGAGACAATCGGTTCCATTGTTTTCTCCTCAGGATTGTTTTTCTTGCCTATCTTATATAGATAGACATGGGAAAAAGAAGAAGAGGAAAAAAACCTTCTAAATAGTTCCACGTCTGTCTGCTGACCCTTATGTATGTTTTCTGCTCAAAGCTTATGAGGTGCCAAGCCCTGTCCTCTGGGTCTAAAGTCTATTTTCGAGATTCCTTGGGGACTTCGTTGCTTTGCTCCTCTTGTTGCTCTGTTGCACTTCCTTCATGTTATGCCCTGGTGTGTGGGGGTAAAACCTGGCACAATTCCCACACTGTCCCCTGCAACTCCCAGTGCTGTCCCCTGCAGTGCTGTGGATCAAAATATTTTAAGCAAAGAGAAAAATGATAGGGAAAGAAGTGTGACAAAATGTAAATTGTTGAATCTGAGTGCATGTGTGTGAGAGTTCACTATATTATGCTTTCTACTTTTTGCCTTATGTTTACGGTTTTAAAGTACAAATATAAAAATATTCATTCTGATAATGCCACTTCTTTGACTGAAACCTTACAATGATTTCAATCCCCATTGCCTTCATTGGATGAAGCTTAAACTCCTTACAAAGAGCCTCAAGTTCAGCACTTACTTATCTCACTGACCTCCTTGCTCACCCAAACCTCTTAGGAATTTTGAACTGCTTGCTGTTTTCTGGAGATAATGGAGTTCTCTCCCACATTCACTCCTTCCTGCATGTTGCTGCTTCACCTTTTGGACTGCCAGCCACAAGGTCAGTTGTTCAAACCTACCAACCACTCCACAGGAGAAAGTTGAGGCCGTCTGCTCTCATAAAAATGTACAAAGTCTCAGAAACTCTCTCCAGCATTATTATGTAATAAAGTTAACATGATGGTAATTGGTGGGAATTCCTAGTTGTCATTTAGATCACACCACAGATGTCATTTCTGTGAAGCTTTCCCTGAAGTCCCAGGATAATGTTATTACCACTGTGATAGTTAGATTATATCAATTTATCGGGCCAATATTCTCGGTGGTTTGACTGTTAAGACCCAGTAATTCCATGATGATATGCCCTAACACCAGGTGAACAACATCATCCTCCGTGAAGAGATTAAGAGTATAATCAGCTGTATGGTTAGATTGGAATGGAACACACTCAGATCATATTCTTTTAAATTCTTTTATTTAATAAATCTTTTTATTGAAAATTCTTAAAGCTTTTATAACAATTCATACATCAATTGTATCAAGCACATTTGAAAATATGTTGCCATCATCATTTTCAAAACATTTTCTTTCTCCTTGAGCACTTGGTATCAGCTACTCTGTTTTCCTTCCCTCCCTCACCTTTCCATACCCTCCCACCCTCGTGAGCCCTTGATAATTTATAAGTTATTATGAGTTTCATTTCTTACACTGTCCGCTGTCTCCCTAAACCCACATTTCTATTGTTCATTCCCCTTGGTGGGGGTTATACGTCAATCATTGCAATTGGTTCCCCCTTTCTCCCTTTTCTCCTCCAACTTTCCCTCTACCCTCCTGGTATTGCTACTCTCATTACTGTTCCTGAGGGGTTTATATTCTTTATATTCCGTGTGTTGATATTCTTGATGTTATCATTCGAGAGGTATGTTCCCCAGGAGTGTTACCCGTTTCCTATATAAATGGATGTTGTAGTAGAGCCTGCCTACTTTTTTGCTGAGTTGGGAACTTTCATCCGGCTCATCAATTTCTTTCTCTTTTTTTATTTGAGCCAATTGCCTGCCATATTGCCTGCTAATTCTGGGAGTCATCAGCAGCCTGCCATTCTTACCTGTTGACTTTGGGTTTAGTCACCACTGCAGCCACAAGCCTAATCTGTTGACTTGTATTCATTCAGTTCTGCATCCACCACTGTGTTGTCTTCCTAGTAATCTTTGGATGATCACACCCGGAGCTACTCAGGTCAGGAGAATTGTCCAGTCTAATATATTACCCACCAGCTTAGAACCTGCCAGGACTCAGATTTATCCATATCTACACCTGTATGAATAATTTTATAAAGAAAAATATAGCATCAGGATTGGTGAAGGGCTTATTAACATTTTATAATATGCAGATGACACCCTTCTTGCTGAACGTGAGAACCTCAAGCAATTGGTGATGCAGAACAAGGAATGAAGCCTTCAGTGCATGTTACAAATCAGTGTAAAGAAGATCCAAATCCTCCAAGTGGATCAATATAGAACATCATGATCAATGGAAAAAGAATTGCCTAGGATCTATAGTCAATGCTCATAGATGCAGCAATCAAGAAATCAAACCATGTTTTTGTATTGGGCAAATTTGCTGCACAAGACCCCTTTAAAGTGTTGAAATGCAAAGATGCCACTGTAAAAACTAAAGTGTGCCTGACCCATGCCATAATATTTTCAATTGCTTCGTATGCATATAAAAGTGAGACAATGAATAAAGAAGAACAGATGAATTTGCATTATGGTGCTGGCAAAGAAGATTGGAAATACTGTGCACTGACAGAAGAACAAATAAATGTCATGTAAGAGTAGTCAGAATCCTCCTTAAAACTGAGGGTAGTCAGACTTTCTGAGAATAATCATGATTAGGCCACACCCGCAAGGAGACATCTTGAGGGTGTGACCTGTCAGGCTAGACTCCACTCCTCCTTTATCAAGTAGACTTGAAGTTGGGTGACAACCACACAGATGATTTGTTTTGGTCATGTTTACGATGCAATAGAGGGGCTTCTATTTGAATTCAGTCTCTTATTCTCCTAGGAACTAACGCAGGTAGGCTGACTCTGTCATTCATGTCTTTACTTGTCCTCTTACATTCTCTGAAATAATCACAGTGTGTAGCACGTGGGAGGTGCTCTCTGGAATTTTGCTAAATGGATACTAATAGCTGGTTTTTAATAATTTTTCAGTTCTTTTATTTTCAAGTATCCTTTTTAACTAGTCATGTTTCCGTTGATATTCCAATGCTATCATGATGACCATACGCACTCTCTGAAAATGAGCATTACAAGCACAGGGGAAGATGACCCACAATGGTCAAGCTCTCTTCAGCACAGCCTTTTGTTATGTCTCTGCTTGGTTGTCTCACTTATTATTGCTCTTAACACTCTGTAATGTAATTTTTTCTTTATATAATTGCCTCATGTCTAGTCTATGAACTCTGAGAGGTCAGGGACTGTGTCTATGTATCTCACATCCTGCAATGCCTAATAACAATTGGCATGATTTGTGTATTAGGGCTTAAATTCTGAGTATTAGGTTTTCAGAAGGGGTTATTGTGGGAACCAACAATCCATTTTGAGTTTCACATAGATTCAATGTTCATGGAGTTTTTCCTGACCTTGGACCAGCAACAGGAAAATCTTTGCCCTCAGGCAGAATGTGTTTGCTGTTACTCCTTTGGACAGTCCAGGGAGGGGGAGCCTACCACTCAGGGGCTTGTCATAATGTATGCATCCCCATTATGGTACCGTTCACCCTTTCCTTGTCCTGCATGAGAATGTGAAGAATTAATCGGCTGCCAACCATGATTCCTTTACATCCTATTTAAGGATTCATGTGGCTGTGAAATCCTTGGGACATCATTATGACCTCATGACATTGTTCTTCCTCATTGAAATGAATTATTTTTGTCTTTGTCAGGTTCAGAGTGGTCTCCTGAAAATATATTTGAATTTGAGGTTGTAGGAATTACTTATTTGGGCTGCAAAACATGAAGTCAGCAGTTCAAAACCACCAGCCGCTCTGAGGTAGAAAGTTGGTACTTTCTCCTCTGTAAAGAGTTACAGTTTCAGAGACCCACAGGCGTAGTTCTACCCCTTCCTAAAAGGGAGTCATAAGTCAAAATGAATTTGATGGCAGTAAGTTTGAGATTTCTTTTTTGTTTGTTTGAGTTTGGAGTGCTAGAAAGTTAGCCACACGAAGAAGTGTACAACAGATACCAAGGAACACTTCCTGTCTTCAAGGGTTAACTCAGATGTTGCTTCTAGGAAAATATTTCTTGCCACCTTCCAAAGGAAATGGAGACCCTGTGTGTACTCTTAGGACAGCATGCATGCGTATCTACGCCCACTTAGGTGGCCCTGGACATTTGTCTGTGTGTGTCTGTGTGTGCTTCTCTGTCTTCCCAACCAGACGGTATTTTACAAACCAGAGACTGTGCCTCATCCTTTTCTGTCTTACCTAGCAACACACCTGTCTTAGAGGGAGGGTGCCAAGCAATTTGTTCAAATCCAAAACTGTACATTCTTTCAAAACTATTAAAATACAAAGCTATCATTTTATTTGTGGATTTTCTATAGCTTGATATAGCAAATAAAAGAATGTATTACATTCTGGACACTAGGAAAATATGGATGCTGTTTCTTTTTTATGTGACTTAGGAATGAGGAAAAGTCATTAAGAGAATAATACCATCTCTATCATTTTAAGTCTTCCTGCCACCCTTTGTTACTTGCTTTTGTAATGTAAGCTAGTCATTGTCATTTTGTGTTTATACTGCCTCTTCTCAACAGAGATTGCAGCATATCACATAGCCAGTCATTTATTAGTTATTCTTCAAAAGATTTCTGCATGGAAAGATTGATCACCAGAACTGAGGAGATAAAATAAGGGGAAGAATAAAGAAATGAACGAGGGGTTATGAAAAGACTGACAGCTCCCATTTTCCTCTGTCACTCCGACAAATCATTTTCCCCCTTTGAACTTCAGTTTCCATATTTGTAAACTGGAAGCTCACTAGACAATCCCAGAAGCCTCACTTAAGTTGCAGACTCTGTAGTATCTGTACCTTAAAGAAGTCAAAGGAAAGACAAGAAGAGGCTTCTGCAGTATGACTAGCTTGTGTACTGCAAAGGGTGTGCTTGGCAAAGCGATCATCCCCCTGTGAGAGGAGGATGTGTTGGGAAGCCCGGTGATGTTGTTGGGCTGCCAATCACAAGGTCTGCAGTTTGAGGTTACCAAACTCTCCATAGGAGGAACATGATGCTCGTTGCTCCCATAATGAGTTACAGGCTCATAAAGTCTCAGAGCAATTCTGCTCTGTCCTGTAGGGTCACTCTGAGTCAGAATTGACTCTGAAGCAGTGAGTTTTGTTTCTTTACTCTCACCCCTGCCACAAACACCATGCTGCAACCCAGTATTTAAGGTCAGCAACAAATGGCAGACAGGACTCCCCCACCTGAATCTTTCTTAAGATGGACATGACTGCTTGTATGACTCTTCTGAGGCAAGTTTTAAAGTCTTTCTCAATATAGTGTGTCCCAAACATCAACAGCTGGTTGAAGTTTTCCTGCAAGCTGAAAGTAATCGCTTTGCCACCCAGGCTTCAAATTTCCAATGGACACAATGAGAGAAAAGGAATGGAGAGTTTTTAATGTAAATGACATGGGGACATTGAGCAAGTTACCTACTTTGGATACTGACTTGTCCACTGAAATTTTCCAGGCTCACTCTCGGGAGATAACCTGCACTTTTCAAATTCTAGGAATCTGGGAAATGGGGAAATAGACATGACATTACTATCCCACTTCTACCCAAAGCTCCCACTTCTTCATGATGAGTTAGAGTGGAGTTGGACACATTGACATGGTAAGTGAGGTGCTCAGCGACTGCGGTATTTTTAATTAGCCCTCCTCAAATTCCAGACAAATTCTTTGGGGGTCTGAACAATCAGATTAAGTTTAAGTGAAGCTTGGCTGGCAGTGTCAAAGACAACCCACAGGGCTGGCATCTGCTAAGCAGTCTTGGCTAACATCGTTCTTGGCAAAAAGCAACTTTTTCTTCTGTTATTTCAGGCTAAAATTGCTTTTGTTTGTCCTGGAGTCTAGATCAATAATCTCAATCTCAATCTCTCTCTCTAGCAGATATGAAATAAAGCATTATCTATGGGTAAGGGAAAGTAGGGCAAGTGACAGAGCAGCAGAGGGTGGTGTGTTCAATGCTAATAGAAAGAATAATAACCAATATTTATCAAGTCCTTTCTGTGTGTCAAGCATAGTTATCACACTGCACCTGGACAACTTATGAGAAATGCATGATGATTAACCTTTCGTCTTGAGAAAATTTAAGTCTGGAGGGAAGACTTTAATGATTTTTTTCCTCTCTAGAGCCACACAGTGAGTCTGTGCATCACTCACTCACTCACTCACTCATTCACTCACTACCACTGAGTTGACCCTTTAGGAAAGAGTAGATCTGCCTCTATGAGTTTCCATGATTGTAACTCTTTTGTAAAAATATCATTTTATTGGGGGCTCATACAGCTCTTATCACAATCCATCCATCCATTGTATGTCAAGCACCTCTGCACATTTGTTGCCCTCATCATTCTCAAAACATTTGCTTTCTACTTCAGCCCTTGATATCAGTTCCTAATTTTCCCCCTCCCTCCCCGCACCCCCTCCTCATGAATCCTTAATAATTTATAAATTATTATATTTTGTCATATCTTACACCATCTGATGTCTCCCTTCACCCACTTCCCTGTTGTCTGTCCCTCCAGAGAGAAGGTTAGATGTAGATCCTTATAACCGGTTTCTCCTTTCTACCCCACCTTCCCTCTACCCTCTGGTATCAGCTCTCTCACCACTGGTCCTAAAGGAATCATCTGTCCTGGATCCCCTGTGCTTCCAGTTCCCACCTGTACCAGTGTACATCCTCTGGCTAGCCAGATTTGTAAGGTAGAATTGGGATCATGCTAGTGGGGGGTTGGGGAAAGAAGCATTTAAGAACTAGAGGAAAGTTGTATGTTTCATCATTGCTACCCTGCACCCTGACTGGCTCATCTCCTCCCCATACCCTTCTGTAAGTGGAAGTCCAGTTGCCTACAGATGGGCTTTGGGTCCCCACTCTGAACTTCTCCTCATTTATAATGACATGATATTTTTGTTCTCTGATGCCTGATACCTGATCCCTTCTACACCTTTTGGTCACACAGGCTGGTGTGCTTCTTCCATGTGGACTTTGTTGCTTCTGAGCTAGATGGCTGCTTGTTTACCTTCAAGCCTTTAAGATCCCAGATGCTATATCTTTTTTTTTTAACATTTTATTAGGGACTCATACAACTCTTATCACAATCCATACATAAATCAATTGTATAAAGCACATCTGTACATTCTTTGCCCTCGTCATTTTCAAAGCATTTGCTCTCCACTTAAGCCCTTTGCATCAGGTCCTCTTTTTTTCCCCTCCCTCCCCGCTCCCCCTCCCTCATAAGCACTTGATAATTTATAAATTATTATTTTGTCATATCTTGCCCTGTCCAACGTCTCCCTTCACCCCCCCTTTCTGTTGTCCGTCCTCCAGGGAGGAGGTCACATATAGATCCTTGTAATTGGTTCCCTCTTTCCAACCCACTCACTCTCTACCCTCCCAGGATCGCCACTCACACCCCTGATCCTGAAGGGATCATCCGCCCTGGATTCCCTGTGCCTCCAGCTCCTATCTGCACCAGTGTACATCCTCTGGTCTAGCTAGATTTGCAAGGTAGAATTCCGATCATGATAGTTGGCAGGGAGGAAGCATTTAGGAACTGGAGGAAAGCTGTATTCTTCATCAGTACTACATCGCACCCTGACTGACTCATCTCCTCCCCTAGACACCTCTGCAAGGGGATCTCCAGTGGCCGACACATGGGCTTTGGGTCTCCACTCTGCACTTTCCCCTTCATTCACTATGGTAAGATTTCTTTTTCTGATGATGCCGTATACCTGATCCCTTCGACACCTCATGATTGCACAGGCTGGTGTGCTTCTTCCATGTGGGCTTTGTTGCTTCTGAGCTAGATGGCCACTTGTTTACCTTCAAGCCTTTAAGACCCCAGATGCTATCTCTTTCCATAGCTGGGCACCATCAACTTTATTCACCACATTTGCTTATGCACCTGTTTGTCCTCAGAGAGTGTATCATGGAGGTGTGCACCCAATGATATGATTTTTTGTTCTTTGATGCCTGATAACTGATCCCTTTGGAACCACATGATCACACAGGCTGGTGTGTTCTTCCATGTGGGCTTTGTTGCTTCTCAGCTAGATGGCTGCTTGTTTATCTTCAAGCCTTTAAGACCCCAGACGCTATATCTTTTGATAGCTGGACACCATCAGCTTCCTTCACCACATTTGTTTATGCACCCGTTTTTCTTCAGTGATCCTGTCGAAAACATGAGCATTATGGAATGCCAATTTAATAGAACGAAGTGTTCTTGCACTGAGGAAGTACTAGAGTGGAGGCCCAATGTCCATCTGCTGCCTTAATACTAAACCTGTAAATATAAGCACGTAAATCTACTTCCCCATCATCAAAAATAAATATATTTACATATGTATATATCTGTATTTTGACTTCTATAAATGCCCCTTGCCTCCTAGCTCTTTCCTCTGTTTCCTTTTATTTTCCTCTGTCCCACTATGAAGTTCAGCATTCATTTAGGTTTTAGTAATTCCTCTCGTTTACATTACCCTTGATCATGCCCCACCAAACCTCCCACACCCTCCTCACCACCAATTTGTATCACTTGTTGTTCCCTTGTCCCTGGGTTTGTGAACACCACCTCCTTTCCCTCTACCTTCCCCTCTCCCATGTCCCCCTTAGAACCATCGGTCCTGTTGTTCTCTCCTCCAGATTGTTCATCCAGTCTCTTATTTAGACAGACTTGCAGAGATAATAACATGCACAAAAACAAGACAGAGCAAAACAAAGCAACAAAAGAAAACAAAACAACAACAAAAAGCCAATGACCAAAAAACCCCAAACCAAAACAACAACATAAAAGAAAAGCCTGTAGTTAGTTTAAGGACTGTTTGTTGGTCTCAGGAGTATTTTCTGATCGAGTATGATGGGGTGCCAAGCCCTGGCCCCAAAGTCTATTTTTGGTATTCCCTGGGGACTTTATTGCTCTGTTCTCCTTGCTATTCTGTTGCATGCCATTAGTGTTTTGCCTCAGTGTGGTGAGGTGAGGTGAGGTCAGGTGAAATTCCCACTCTGTGTCTCCAGTGTTGTCCCTGGTAGGACTATGGGTCAGTGAGGGATGTCCTTCTCATAGTGGGGCTAGCCATATGGTCTTCTCTGTGGATTGCCTGCTCTGAGTGGGACCATCATCCTCAAGGCTTGGTAGGCCATTATGTGCTCCACTCTCTCTTCCTCCCCCTTCATTTGCTCCTATGTGCTCTGAGTTTTAATTTGCATTTCTCTTATGGCTGATGATCAGGAACATTTTCTGATTTGTTTATTGGCCATTCAGATTTCTGCCCCTGTGAAACTTCTGTTCAGGTCCTTTGCCCACCTCCTCAATGAGCAGTTAGTTTTTCTCTTATTGTAAACTTGTAAAGTATTATAGATTTTTAGTAATAAGGTTTTTGTCAGATGTGTCATTGCTAAAGATATTTTCCCAGTTGGTGGGCTCTCTTATTGCTCTCTTGATGAATTCTTTCAATGTACGCAGGTGATTTATCTTCAGTATATCCCACTTGTCAATTTTCAACTTCTCTGTATTATATCCTTCCCTATTTCCAACAGCCTATGTATGCCCTATGCCAAGGTTCTCAGATTTGTTCCAATTCCCTCATTAATGGCCTTAATTGTTTGGGGTTTTACCTCAAGGTCTGTGATCCACCTTGAGTTTATTCTTATTCATGGACTGAGGTAAGGGTCTTGCTTCATTTTTCTGCAGATAGATATCCATTTATTCCAGCACCATTTATTGAAGAGGGTATCTCCTACCCATTTGATATTTTTGTGCCCTTATCAAAAATCAGTTAACTGTGTGCTGATGTTTTAATTTCTGGGCCTTCAGCTCCTTTCCATTGTTCTATCTGTCGTTATAGCAGTACCACACTGCTTTGACTACTGTGGCCACATAATAAGTGCTAAAATCAGGTAGAGCAAGCCCTCCCTCATTGTCCTTCTTCCTGAGGAGTTCTCTGCTAATTCTGGGCTTCTTCCCTCTCCATATGAAGTTGGTAATTAGTTTTTCCAATTCTTTGAAGAAGAATGGATGCATTCATATTGGGATAACATTAAACTTTTATGGTGCCTGTGAAAAACTGACAACTTTACTATATTGAGTCTTCCAATCCACAAGCATGGGATTTTCTTCCATTTGTTGAGGACACTCATAGTTTCTTGTAATAGTGTTCTATAATTTTCCTCATACAAATCTTTTGTGTTTTAGTCAGGTATATCCCTAGATATTTCAATTTGTGCTTGGCTATTGTAAAGAGTTCTACCTTTTTAATTGCCTCTTCTGTGATCTTGTCTGATATTTATAGACCAATAGGCTTCTGTTTGTTAATTTTGCATCCTGCCACTCTGCCATATTCCTCTATTGCATCCAACACTCCACTTGTAGAGTTTAGGGGATTTTCAATGTATAAAATCATATCAACTGCAAATAATGATAATTTCGCCTCTTCTTTTGCCAGATGAATACCTTTGATGCCTTTTCTTTGTTTTATGTTGTTAGCTAGGACCTCCACTATGATGTTAAATAACAGTGGGGACAAGCAGCATCCTTGTCTGGTTCCCCTTTTCAGTGGAATTGCTTTCTTCTTTTCTTCATTGACGACCACATTGGCTGTTGGTTTTTCATATATATTTTGTATAATATTGAGTAAATTTACTTCTACCCCTATCTTCTTGAGTGTCTTAAACAAGAGATTGTAACTCTTTACAGTAGTAAAAACCCCTTCTTTCTTCTGAGGAGTGGCTGGTGACCTTGTAGTTAGCAGTTCCAGGAGTAACCACTACACCACTAGTGTTCTGAGTCTATGTATATGTTCCAGAATTTATTTGACCTACCTCTTCCCTTTCAGAAAAAAAAATTACTCAGGAGAGACTCCAGGAAGATGGCTGCCATATAGGTAGCTCAAGCCCCGACCTCTGAGATCAGTGAATGGGGAGAGTTGGGAGTGGAGTAGGGGTATCGAATATGTCTGTTCCATTCCCAAGACCACTCAGAGAATCCCTTGAACCCAGAGGTAGACTCCTACCTGATTGCCAGGGCTCTTGGTGGAAACCCATGGTCTCTGGTGCAGCGCTCAGGACACCCGCTCTGCTGGTACTGGTGCCACAGGGCAGCCAGGGGCACTGCTGAGGCTGCGCCCACCTCGGTGCTCTGTGCAAAACAGCCAGTCAGTACCTCCCACCCCGCCTCAGGGTGTCCGGGGTCTGTGTGTGTGCTCCAGCCAGCATACTCCCCGCCCCCTGCAGATTCGGATCCCACCCAGACACCCCTCGCGGTACAGCGGGCCATACCCTACCCCCTTCTCTCGGGAGGTGCATGCCTGGTGCCACAGCCAAGTGGAAGGCAGAGGCTGGGGTCCTGCCTTAGTGCTCGGCGCGTATTGCCAATCACTGTGCTCCTTGCAGACCCGCCAGCCAACCCCTCCCTGGGCCTACCCCAACCCCACCCCTATATACATGCATACCGCATGGGGACACACACACAGCCACGCAGAGATTCCTATCCTGCCACACCGCTTCAGGCCTGCCAGGCAGAAGACCCAAGTCTGGCAGAACTTTCTGCAGCTGCTCATAGGAACCCAAGCTATTGGGGCTTGCTCATTCCATTGGCCCTTCTCCCTACTCACTCTGTCCCACACTTTGGGCTCCAAGCAGTGCATCTGCACACCAGTCACGGGCTCCCTTCCCACTTGCCTACCTGAGGGAAGTTCCCCTAACCAGAAACAGATCACCCTATCCCCAACTCATCCTCTAAATATGCTCCCCTGCACTGGGGCCAATACTTTTTTATAAGACTGTAGCATGTACAGTGGCAAACAGCCCCTAAGGGGACCTAAAGGTGACTGTAACACAAACCATAGGCCTAGGTGAAAGGGAATCCCCAGCAGGACAAAGGTGAAACAGAACCCCGCAAGACAGTTGGCTAAAGGCAACCAGCTGAAACACCAACACTAACCTCCCAAATAGAGAGCCCGGGGATCTGAGACACTCAGGAAAATGGCACCAATTTCCAACAAATCGACCAAAAAACAGCAAGCTGCTTCCACAGTTTCAACAAGAAAAGAGAAACAAAATCCAATGCCAGAGGACCACCTGGACCTAACAGCAGTCATAGAAAAGGCAGAAGTTGACCTCCCACAGAAAATCTTCAGAATGCTGCTTGGCCCCATACAGGACATGACGGAAGCATTACAGAAAAAGGATTAAATGATAGAGGAAATAAAAGCCTTGCACCAAAGGGAAAATCAGGAATTCAATGGTGAGATAACAAAAACTAATAGCAAATTCACGAACTTTGCCCAGAGAATGGAGGAGGCAGAGAACCACACCAGTGACCTAGAGGATTCACAAGCAGAAATTAATATACGTGAGAAAAAGTCTAACAAATTCATCAGAGAAGCTGAAGGGAACCTCAGAGCTATGTCTGACGCTATGAGAAGGAACAACGTCAGAATTATCGACCTGCCGGAGGAATGCACATCAAGGAAACCAGCATCCAAAATAGTGATGGAATGCTTGGAGGAAAACTTCCCTAACTTAATGAATGAAAACCAGGCAACTATCCAGGAGGCCGAAAGAACGCCAGATAGACAGAATCCCCAGAAGAAGTCACCAAGACATAATTGTTAAACTATCCAACTTTGATGAAAAGGAGAAAATTATGAGGGCAGTTAGGGAAAAATGGGCAACCACATATAAAGGCAAACAGGTAAGAATATGCTCAGACCTTTCAGCAGACATTATGAAGAAGAGGAGACAGTGGAACAGCATATTCCAAAAATTGCAGAAAAATAAGGCAAACCCAAGAATACTCTATTTGGTCAAATTATCTATCAAAATTGATGGAGACGTGAGAGTCTTCCTGGACAAGGAAAGCCTCAAAGAATATGCTAAAAGGAACCCAGCACACAAAAGAACCTCACTGACCCAGTATAGGCAGAAGAACAACACTCAACAAGCACATATAAGAGGCTGCCACACAGAAGAATGCCACACAGAGACCATCAAAGGGAAAACAGCCCCCAAGATAGAACTGGCTCAACGATGGAAAGAAGGCAAGAATGAACCACAAACACACATATACACAACCCACAGAAAAGATAGGGAGGTAGGAAAACACCCAACACAAGAGAGATAAAATGACATCACAGTGTCCACAGATAACCCTGAATATTAATGGCTTGAACTCCGGCCTTAAGAGACAGAGGCTAATAGACTGGTTTGAGAAACACAAACCCTTGATCTGCTGCCTACAGGAGACACATCTCAACATTACAGTTAAAAACAGGCTGAGAATCAAAGGCTGGAGACAATAACAGGCAAACTCTAATTCAAAAAAAGCAGGGGTTGCAATCCTAATCTCAGATAAAATTGACCTCGAAATGCAAACCATAAAAAGAGATAAGAATGGACGCTATATAATGCTCAAGGGAGCAGTGCATAAAGAACCAACAAGCATTCTAAACATTTACTCGCCAAACAAGCATCCAGTAGAATAAGTCAAACACTGCAAAAGATGAAAAAAGAAATCACAGCCTCAATTATTATAGTAGGTGACTTCAATACACCACTCTGTAAAAAAGATAGATCACTCGGAAAGAAACTCAACAAGGAGACTAAAGATCTAAACACTGCTATTGACAAATTTACCTGATAGATATCTACAGAGCTCTCCACCCAAACAAAAAAGAATTCACATTCTATTCAAGTCCACATGGTACATTTATGAAAATAGACCACATGCTGGGGCATAAGTCGAATCTACATAAATTCAAGCACATTGATATCACACAGACCTCTTTCTCTGACCACTGTGTCATAAGATTGGAAACAAACAAAAGGAAGATAAAGAAATCAATGGGAAACCATTGGAGAATGAATACCTCTCTATCGCAAAAGGAGAGCGTACTGGATCAGATCAGAGATGAAATTAGGAAATTTCTAGAAACCAACGAGAATGAAAACATGACATACTAAACTTATGGGACACAGCAAAGGCAGTCATCAGAGGAAGTCTCATAGCATTACATGTACACATAAAGAAGGAGGAGAGGCGTATGATTGATACACTGGCACAAAATTCACAGCAACTAGAGTGGAGTCGGCAAGAAAATCCAACTAACAGGAAAAAAAAAGAAATAATAAGAATTGGATCTGAGATTCAGGAGAGAGACAATAAGAAAACTATGGAAAGATCAGTGCTGCTAAAAGTTGGTTCTTCGAACGGATAAACTGAATCGACAAACCTCTAGCAAATTTGACCAAAGAAAGGAAGGAACACATTTTAATAGCAAGGATGAGGGATGAAAGAGGGAATATTACAATGGGCGAAAGTGAAATCAAAAGTATAATTACACAGTAATATGAAGAACTGTATTCTAATGAATTAAAAAACTTGGAAGACATAGAAGAATTCTTGGAAAAACAATCCCGCCCTAGATTTTCCCCAATGGCCATCAAGAATCTCAACAGACCCAAATCAATAGAAGAAATAGACAAGGCTATCATAGAATTACCAACCAAGAAGACACGGGGACCAGAATTCAGGGAAGAACCGACACCAATCCTACACAAACTCTTCCAGACCATAGAAAAAGATGGCAAACTCCCAATTCCTTCTGTGAAGCTAGTATAACTCTGATACCTAAACCGGGAAAGGATCCCACAAGAATTGAGAACTACAAACCAATTTCCCTAATGAATATCGATGCAAATATACTTGACAAAATACTAGCCAAGAGAACACAAAAATATATAAAACAAATAATTCACCATGACCAGGGATGCAGGGATGGTTCAACATACAAAAGACCATTAGTATTATATGTCACATTGAAATGAAGAAATATAAGAACCCCATGATAATATCAGTAGATGCAGAAAAAGCATTAGACAACATCCAACACCAATTCATGTTTAAGACACTCAAGAAGATAGGAATGGAAGGAAAATTCTTCAATATAATACAAGCTATATATGAAAAACCAACAGCCAATGTGGTAGTCAATGGAGAAAAGATGAGATCAATTATTCTGAAAAAGGGGACTAGACAAGGATGTCCCCTGTCCCCACTTCTATTTAACATCATGCTGGAGGTCCTAGCTAACAATATAAGGCCAAGAAAGGACATCAAAGGTATTCATCTAGGGAAGGAAGAAGTGAAACTATTGTAATTCGCAGATGATATGATTTTATATATGGAAAATCCTAAAAGTTCCACAAGAGGAGTACTGGAAGCAATAGAGGAATATGGCAGAGTTGCAGGTAACAAGATCAACAGACAGAAGTCTATTGCACTACTGTACACATCGGACAAGGACACCGAAGAGGGATAAAAAAGGGGGTACCCTTCACAATAGCCAAACACAAATTGAAATATTTAGGGATATACCTGACTCAAAAAGCAAAAGATTTGTATGAGGAAAACTATAAAACACTATTAAAAGAAACCGAGGATGGCCTCAACAATTGGAAGGAGATCCCATGCTCGTGGATTGGCAGACTCAATATTATAAAGATGTCAATTCTACCGAAGGTACTATACAAGTTCAATGCTATCTCGATCCAAATTCTAGCAACTTTCTTCAAAGAGTTGGAAAAACAGATTAGCAACTTCATATGGAGAGGGAAAAAACAGATAATTAGCAGAGAACTCCTCAAGAAGAAGGAGCAAGTCAGAGGGCTTGCTTTACCCGACTTTAGCACCCACTACACAGCCACAGTGGTCAAAACAGCATGGCACTGGTATAACAATAGATACTCAGACCAATGGAAAAGGATTGAAAACCCAGAAATAAAATCATCAGCATACAGACAACTGATCTTTTATAAGGGGCCCAAAAAATATCAGATGGGAAGTGGATGCCCTCTTCAATTCATGGTGCTGGAAAAAATAGATACATAGCTGCAGAAAAAAATGAAGCAAGACCTTTACTTCACTCCATTCACAAGAATAAACTCAAGGTGGATCACAGACCTTGATGTAAAACCCCAAACAATTAGGGCCATCAATGAGGGAATTGGGACAAATCTGAGAACCTTGGCACAGGAATTACATAGGCTATTGGAAATTGGGAAGGACACCAACATGGAGGAGGCGCAAATTGACCAATGGGACATACTAAAAATAAAACACTTATGTACATCGAAAGAATTCACCAAGAGAGTAATAAGAGAGACTACAGAATGGGAAGACATCTTTAGCAATGACACATCAGACAAAGGCCTTATTACTAAAATCTATAATACACTGCTAAACTAGAACAAGAAAAAAACCAATTGTCTACTCAGGAGGTGGGCAAAGGACCTGAGCAGGAGTTTCTCAAAGGCAGAAATCCAAATGGCCAATAAATATATGAGAAAATGTTTCAGATCTCTAGCCCTAAGAGAAACACAAATTAAAACTACTATGAGATACCACCTAACATCCTCAAAAATAGCCCAATTCAAGAAATCAGAAAGTAACAAGTGTTGGAGGGCATGCGGAGAGATAGAACTCTTGTATACTGCTGGTTGACCTGTAGGTATGTACAACCATTATGGAAGTCGATTTGGCGATATCTAAACCAGTTGGAAATTGAGCTACCTTATGATCCAGCAATCCCCCTACTGGGCATATTACCAGAAGAGACAAAAAAACAAACCACAGCCAGACTTCTGTGCCCCAATGTTCATTGCAGCAAAGTTCACAATTGCAAGGAGTTGGAAACAGACCAAATTCCCATCAACAGATGAATGGATTAAAAAACTCTGGTATATACATACAATGGAGTATTACGCATCCCTAAAAAGCAATGATGAACACATGAAGCATATCACCACATGGGAAGAATTGGAGATAATGATGCTAAGTGAAATAAGCCAAGCACAAAAGGACAAGTACTACATGAGTCCGCTGAGGTAAGCTCCAAAAAAAATAAAAAAGGGGCATAGGGAAGAAGATGCTGTATACATACGTCCCTGAGGTGAGGCCCAGGTAATATGGCAGGGGCCTGATTAAACTCAGGGATATATATGGAATACATGTGGTAGCCCATTAAAAGGGAGGATGGAAAAAGGTATGGGTAACTGGGGGGACAGGGCACTAACCCATACAGGGGGAGGGCGTTGATTGTGTTTCCACAGGGAAAGAGAGACAAGACTTCAACCCAGAGCTCCAAGACAAGTACGCAACACACAGACATGAAGCAGGGAACCGATAGATAGGCCGGAGGGGCCAGTCCCATTACTGACTAAGTGGACAGCACCATCCTCCCTCCAAGAAGAATTCACTTCAGAGGACAGCTCAAGAAGAAGGGAAAAGGGACTGGGCTACAGCTCAAGAAGAGGGGAAGAGGGACTGGTCTGGTTAGAGCACACAGGAGCCAACAAGGGAGCATAGGGAAAAAAAGAGAAGAGTGACGTGCATCCTGCTCACCAAGCCCTGAGGATAATGTTCCTGCTCAGAAAAGCAATGCACAGAGATGACCACAGGGCAGCCCCACCATGGGACACAGTGTTCCTCATTGACCCATAGCACCTTTGGGGACAACACTAGAATTGTGTCCGCCATGAGCTCACCGGGCCTCTGGGGGCATGCAGCAGAGCAGCGGGGGAAGCAGAGCAATGAAGTCCCCAGGGATAGAGGTGGTGCCAGGGCACGTCACCCCATCAGACTTGACTGGAAAGGACCAGTGAAGGAAAACAAACAGACTCTTAACTATTCATACATTTATATGTGTATGCATGTGTGTTGTTGTTGTTATAGCTATTGTTTGACTTTCTGTTGTTGCTTTGTGGTACTCAGTCTTGTGATGGTACATAGCATGTCTACCTGGAAGGAATAGGCGGAATAAAGAAGCCAGAAGAGAGAACAATGGTATGACAGTTCCGGGGGGACCTGGGAGTAGGAGTGGTGGGGGAAAGGAAGAGGGTGTTAAAAAGCCCAGGGACAAGGGAATAACAAGGGATCTAAAATTAGTGTCAAGGAGTGTGTGGGAGGTCTGGCAGTGCTGGATCAAGGGCAATGCATCTGAGAGGAATTCCTAAAACCCAAATGAAGGCAGAACATGATAGTGGGACAAGAGGAAAGTACAAAGAAACAGAGGAAAGAACTAGGAGACAAAGGGTAGTCATAGAGATTTAAATACAGGCATATAAAGATGTAAATATATTTATATACGATGAGGGGGATATAGATCTATGTACATACATTTATAGGTTTAGTATTAAGGAAACAGATGGACAGTGAGCCCCTGCTCAAGTACTCCCTCAACACAAGAACACTTTGTTCTAACAATTCGGCAGTCTGAGATGCTCACCTGCCTGGCATGATCGCTGACGACAATGGGTGCACAGGCAAATGTGGTGAAGAAAGCTGATAGTGCCCAGCTACCAAAAGACATAGCACCTGAAGTCTTAAAGACCTGAAGATAAACAACCAGCCATCTAGCTGAGAGACAACAAAACCCACATGGAAGAAACACACCGGCCTATCCTGACTCGATTGCTGAGGACAAAGTGGGTGCATTAGCAAAAGTTGTAAAGAAAGCTGATGGAAAAAAAAAAAAAGAAAGCTGATGGTGCCCGCCAATCAAATGATATAGCTTCTGGAGTCTTAAAGGCTTGGAGACAATTAGGCAGCCATCCAGTTAAGAAACAACAAAGCCCACATGGAAGAAGCACACTAGCCTACCCCTACACGAATGCTGAAGACAAAGTGGGTGCCTAGGCAAATGTGGTGAAAAAGCAGATGGTGCCCAGTTATCAAAATATATAGAATCTGGGGTCCCATCGGCTGGAAGATAAACAAGGGGCCATCTAACTGAAAAACAACAAAGTCCACATGGAAAATTCACACCAGTCTGTGAGATGACAAGGTGTCGAAGGGATCAGGTTTCAGACATCAAAGACCAAACCCCCCACTGCCCCCAAAACATAGCATTGTGAATGAGAGGGAGTGCAGAGTGAACCCAGGGCCTATCTTGGGGAAATTGGACATTCCCTTGTAGATGGGTTGTGGGGAGGTGACGAGCCAGTCAGAACGTAATGTAGCAAAGATGAAATATACAATTTTCCTCTAGTTCTTAAATGCTTCATCCCCTCCCCCCACTATCATGATCCAATTCTACCTTACATAACTGGCTGGACCAGAAGATGTTCACTGGCACAGATAGGAACTGGAAATGCAAGGAATCCAGGACAGATGAACCCCTTAGAATCAGTGGTGAGAATGGCGATATCGGGGGGGTGGGGGTGTGGGGGTGTGGGGGGGTGGAGAGAGGGTGAGGGAGAAAGGGGGAACAGAAGACAAGGTCTACATATAACCTCCTCCCTGGAGGACAGACAGCAGAGAACTGGGTGAGGGAGATGTCAGATGGTGTAAGATATAATAAAATAATAATTATTTATAAATTATCAAGGGGGAGGCGGGAGGGGGATCAGGAAGGGGGGAGAAATGAGGAGCTGATACCAAGGGCTCAAGTAGAAAGCAGGTGTTTTGAGAATGATGATCGCAACGTATGTACGAATGTGCTGGACATAAATGATGTATGTATGGATTGTGAAAAGAGTTGTATGAGCCCCTAATAAAATAGTTTTTAAAAAATTACTCAGTGTTCCACCCACTACTGCAATTAAAAGCTTTTTTCTTTTTGCATTATTTGAGCTTGATTCTCTCTCTCTCTCCCTCTCTCAAGCATTTTATTACGAGCTCATACAATCCTTATCACAATCCATACATACACCCATTGTGTAAAGCACATTTGTACATTTGTTGCCGCCATCATTTTCAAACATTTTTTTCTACTTGAGCCCCTTATATCAGCTCCTCATTTTCCCCTCCTCTCCTACTCAACCCCCCCTCATGAACCCATTATTTTGTCATATCTTACACTTACCTATGTCTCCCTTCACTCACTTTTCTGTTGTCCATCCCCCTGGGAGGGGGTTATATGTAGATCATTTGTGATCTGTTCCCTCTTTCTCCCCCCACCTTCCTCTTACCCTCCTGGTATCCCTAGTACCAATATTGGGCCTGAGGGGCTTATCTGTCCTGTGTTCCCTGCGTTTCCAGATCTTACCTGTACCAGTGTACATCCTCTGGTTTAGCTGGGTTTATAAGGTAGAATTGGGGTCATAATAGTGGTGGACAGAGGCATTAAAGACCTAGAGGAAAGTTGTATACTTCAGCAGTGCTATACTGCACCCTGACTGGCTCATCTCTTCCTTGTGACCCTTCTGTAAGGGGATGTCCAATTGCCTACAGATGGGCTTTGGGTCTCTACTCCACACTCCTCCTCATTCACAATGATCTGATTTTTTTGGGTCTGGGTCTTTGATGCCTGATACCTGATCCCATCAACACCTCATAATCACACAGGCTGGTGTTCTTCTTCCCTGTGGACTTTGTTGCTTCTCAGCTAAATAGCTGCTTGTTTATCTTTAAGCCTATAAGATGTCAGACATTGTATCTTTTGATAACTGGGCACCATAAGCTTTCTTCACATTTGCTTATGCACCCATTTTGTCTTTAGTGATCGTGTCGGGAAGGTGAGTATCACGGAATGCCAGGTTATTAGAACAAAGTGTTCTTGCATTGAGGGAGTACTTGAGGAGAGGCCCAATGTCTATCTGCTACCTTAATACTAAACCTATACATCTATGTACATAAATCTATTTATCTATCATTATATGTAAATCTATCATTATATGTAAATATATTTACTTATATACATGCCTGTATTTAGACCTCTATAAATGCCCTTTGCCTCCTAGTTCTTTAAAAGCTTTTGTGCTATAGCCCATAATGTGGGATAAAATGTGCTTATGTTCTTTTGCAGCCCTCTTGGATCTTTCCAGTGCCCCCAAGGGCAGTACTTCCCATTTTGGGAGACATTGGTTTGTAGAAAGTCACCCCAGGGCATGACTTCTCTAGTGTTTTCCATCAAGTGAACTCTTCCAATCCCAAAATATAAGACTTCTCTCAAACCACCTGTGATGGTTGATCTTACTGTGAACATGGTTAAGGTGTGATTCTCAGTGGTTTGCCAGATACTGTCTGATCACTTTCCATTTTGTGATTTGATGGGAGCAGTCAGTTGACAGGCAAGTTTCCTTGGGTTGCCTCCAAGGTGAGACAATGCTTCCAGTATATAAAAGGATGTCTGACAAAGCGTTCTTTATTTTCTTAACCCTGGTTCCTTCTTGTCACTAAACCTCTGATTTTCAGGGCGTAAATCTGCAGAGGCCTCTAACTTGCTGCCTGATTGGCAGATTTTAGATTTGCCCACCCCTGCACCTCATGGGCCAGCAGAAGCATCTAGCTTATCTAATCTGCAGATGTAAGTTGATAATGCAGGTTAGACTCTGAAGCCATGTGAGCCAGAACAGATCTTCAGCCTGTTGTCTGACCTATGGATTTGAGACTTGCCAGACCCAAGAATTGCATGAGCCATTTCTTCACAATCGTGTGAGCGAATTTCTTTGTGTTTTTATTTATTGTCTTGACTGCCTTAGCCCCTCTAGAGAACCCAGACTAGGCAGCACCTTGAGTGCATATTCAAGTCTTTTGAGTCAATAACAGAATATCCATCATCAGGAGACACTCCCTCCACCTACTGACGCTGCTTTTGGCTCCCTTCTCAACCAGATTCTCTCTTCATAGGGTGGGGCGAGCACCACAGATGCTAGGATTATGTTTTATTCATCTCGGCCACTCCAATAGGAGAAATGATTCTCTGGTTACACAATTCTAGTCAAAACCCGGGGTTGTGCACTTCTGTTCTGGAGTGCACCCAAGGCCCATCCCTTAACCCTCAACAAGAAGGTATTGACTCATCAGACCTGGGTCAACTGCCCATCCCTGGAGTTAATAGGAGAAAAACTCAACCAACCACAAGGTCTGAGAGTTGGAAGGGAACATTCTTTAAACTATATCCTCGTGTGGTGTCCTGGAAAAGAGTGAAAGGATATCATCAGTCAGACAAGAGCCAAAGAGGTCTACTCACTAAACTTTTGCAGGTGCCACGTTCAATACATTCCCCAAGAACTAGCCCACCTGCCATGCTTGACTCATCTGTGGAAAGATTTGTCCTGGAACTTTTCCTGGGACCTGGGCCTGGGCTGTGTGTCAACACTGGGATCCCAGGCAGCCTCTCACTGTCCATCTTGCAGCATCTCTAGCTAATGCTCCACCAAGTCTTCACAGATTTCATGGGCAGAAGCAAGGGCGGTTCCATTCCTTCATTTGTAAAAGACAGGACCTTTGCCCTCAGAAAGCTTTAAGTAATGTCTGGGCACTGGGCTAAGTGGTAGGAGGGGCCCCCACCTCCTCTGGGATCACTCACCCTTCAGATTAATTTTACTGTTCTTCAAATTCTGTTTGTAATTCAAGGCCACCCTTTCAGCTAAGCTCTCCGTGAAGCGTTTTCCTGTTCTTCCACTTATTCAATATCTCTTATGATTCTGAACTTTCTTTTTAAAATGTTTTCAACATGTCAACGTGCTCTATATGTTAGAGTTGGCTTCAAAAATTTCGTGGAAAGCTAATTAGTGGAATGAAAGGTAACGAGTTTTTTCCTCCAAATTTGAAGTCCAATTTGGTCATATGGGTGACTTTTATGTTGTTATGATGCTGGAAACTACAATACTGGTACATAAGATACCAGCAGGTTCATGCATGGTGAACAGATTTCAACAGAGCTTCTAGAATAAGGTGTGCTGGTCACATAGTGGTGATGTGCTGATAACCTCAAAGTCTGCAGTTCGAAACCACCAGTCACTCCATGGGAGAAAGATGAGGCTTTCTATTTTTATAAAGAGTTACAGTCTCAGAACTTATCACAGTTCTACCCTACCCTGTATGGTGAGTTGGAATTTTGATTCTAGAATAAGACAGACTAGGGGAAATGTCTGGTGATCTA
The DNA here is from genome assembly GCF_050624435.1 of Tenrec ecaudatus. Classification (NCBI taxonomy): domain Eukaryota; kingdom Metazoa; phylum Chordata; class Mammalia; order Afrosoricida; family Tenrecidae; genus Tenrec; species Tenrec ecaudatus. The sequence goes on along the minus strand of NC_134531.1, from coordinate 171,125,000 downwards.
GTTTTGAAAATCCACCCACCTCAAACCCACTGCAAAACTGAGTTGATTCAAAATCATAGCAATTCAAAAAAGACAGAGTTAGAACTTCTCCCTAAGCTTTCCGAGTCTGTACAACTTTGTGGGAGTTGATAGCCTCATCTTTCTGGCAAGCTGAATTTGGACCACTGCTTGGCAGTTAGCAGCTGAACACTTGTGCCAATAAACACATACGGGATTAATTGAAGGGCGGAGAGATAAATTGCTCGGGGAGCCTCACCTTTCTTGTCTCTTGCTCTTTGATCATCGAACCAGTGTGCAGCTGCCTTGCTTGTTCTGTGCTTCATTTTGCAAGCTACACTACCTGTGGGACACCTAACCCATGGACTGTGTTGCTTTAATTTGAGATTAAAATTAAAATTAATTAATTAAAATTAATTCGCCACACCATTGGAATTTACATCTCTTGAACTGGGGACTGTTGGACCCTGTCATCTGACTGACTGTTGGCAACCTGCCTTGCTGTTTGCTGCCTGTGCCTGGGTAGCCTGAATTACTCTACAGAGGACAACCCGGTAGCTCTCAAGACTTAAAGGACTGCCAGTGTCTTACAACTGTCTCGTGGGAGTGAGTCGCATTGAGCCATTTGTACTGCTTTTTAATTTAATTAACTGCTTATTTTTATGTTATTATCTATCTATCTGTATGAATAGATATGAAATTATTAGCATTCTGGCTTTGTTTCTCTAGAAAACCCTGTCTAACACAACATGTAGCCCACTGCACCATCAGAGCTTAACCAGTGAAAACTCAATGGAGTTTTTGTTTGAATTGTTTACTTTGGCTGCATTATCAGGAATAAACAATACCTGAAAGGGAATAGTCCGAGAAATATACAGTCTGAAAAACTGTAAATGGTCAGTCTCAGAAACCCACAGGGGCAGTTCTACCTTGTCCTATAGGCTCACCATGGGTTGGAATTAACTTGGAAGTGAGTATGTTATTTGTGAAAGTTGACCAGATGGCAGGAAACAACAATAATATATATATATGTAATTTATAAAGCAAGCTCCTGAAACAAATGTCCATTAACTGATCACCTGACATAAGAACTTCCATGAATGAAGAGACATGTGCGCTCTTCCCCAATTCTATTTCCCTCTTCCTCAGGGAACTACTATCCTGAATGCCTTCTTTGTATTATCTCTTGCTCCTTAAGAACAATTTATCATACCAGCCAATCTAAAAATTATATAGTTTAGTTGTGATTTTACATGCTGAGAAAACATTATACTCTTCATAGGAGTCTTTCATCATTCGCTATTGCTCTAAAATGTATTTCCTAAATTTTTCCACGTTGCTGTGTGTACCTGTATTATTCATTTATTTTTCACTGTTGCAGAATATTTCACGCATTGATATATAGCAATTTACTAATATGTTTTATGAGAATGGACATTTGGTTTATTTCTAGTTGCAGGGTTTTGTTAATACACACACAGGCATGATGGACGATCTTGTAGATGTCTTTTGTTGTACGTGCATAAGAATTTCTCCATTAGTCCATCCCATGTTCACAGTGGATATGAATACGCTTATGCACAAAATGATGCTTAATTGTTTCACGACGTGGTTATAGACACATTATATCAATGTTATATAGAAAGTGTTTGGTTCAATTCCAGCAGCACAATATAAATGCTCCCATGCCTCTGTTTATCAGCATTTGATACTGAGTGATGTAAAATTTAATTTTTGTCCATCTAAGGGGTGTAAAGTTGTATTTTAATGTGATCTTCATTTGCATCTCACTGGTTGCTAAAGAGATGAGCTATTATTTCATATGTTTTTCTGTTATCCTTATTGTGTGAAATGCTTGCTTATATTTCTTAACTTTGTCCTCATAGTTTATTTAGTTGATTAAAACATTTAGGAGAAGTAGTTTTTATCTTTAAGATATGAATCCTTTGCAAATATCTTTTCTGAGTTATATTTTGTCTTTTCATGTTATAGTGAACAGAAATTAATTTCGATTTTAATAAAGCAAATCTTGCCAATCATCTCTTTTATTATGGAAGCGGTTGGTAATTTAATAATAAATTATTCCCTGAACTGTATCAAGAAGATATTCTTTTATACATAAAGTTTCTAAAGCTTTTGCTACTCATTTTGAGTCTTAATCTATTGGCTAATAGATTTAGTCTATAATCTTACATAATGCATCCAATTTAACTTTTCCTTGAGCCCAGTGCTGCTTACTTCTCATACCAGTGACATTCAATGCCAAGTCTGTCTTATAGAAGATGTATAAATGCATATGCAACTTTGTATGTATATATGTATCTATGTTCAGGGACTCCATAGTTTCTTCCATTTGTCTAATTTTCTATCTCTGCCATGACTACACTGTATTTTAAAAATAAATCTTGATTATCTGTTTAGCACAAATTCTTCCTCTCCTCGTCCTCCATGTCCTCCATTTTCTTCAAGTTTGTTTTGTCTATTCTTGATGTGAAGCTTTGGTAGATAAGAGGGTTCTGAGTTGGGCTGCTAGCTGCAACGTTAGCAGTTCAAAACCACCAACCGCTCTGCAGTAGAGAGATGAGGCTTTTTATTCCTCTCAAGAGTTACAGTCTTGGAAACCTACATAGCCAATTCTCTTCTGTCCCACAGGGTCACTATGAGTTGAAATTGACTCAATGGTAGTAAGTTATTTTATGCTTTTTGGTATTCTTTATACATTGTTCCTTCATACAACATTTACAAAGCAGCTACTGAAAGAAAAATCCATGTTTCAACGAATTTTTACTACCCCTTAATACGTGATATCTTTCCATTTATTTAGCTCTTCTTTAATGTATTTCCATTTATCTAGGGTTTAAAACCATCTTTCAGTAGAGTCTATTATTTTTTCTATAAAGTCATAAATAATATGAATGAGGGGACTTTAAAAAGTTTGTGGGAGATCCCCCTGACTTTTTTTTCCAGGGACTTTCTGAAGCTCCCTGTGAGTATGTGTGTGTGGTCTCTTGTGTGTAATAAACCCTACTTGTTTCATCGGGAAGGTCTCCCAGTAGTACACTGGGTGAAGTATTGGATAGCTAAGCACACAAGACTGGCACTCCACCCACTGTTAGAGGAAGATGAGGTTAGCTCATATTGCTTTAGACTCTTGGAAACCTGTGAGGAACGTTTTTACTCCATGCTATTGGGTCTCTGAGCGGGAATTGACTAGCCAGCACTGGGTTCCTGCTTTCTGGTTTTAGCGGGTGTTTAGAAAAGCCATTGGTTTTTACATTTTAATCTCATTCCTGCCACTTTTTGTTGGTGTTGTTGTAAGGTGCCATTTAGTCTGTTCTTACTCATAGCCCCCTAGGTAAAACAGAAGGAAACACTGCCCTGTTGTGTGCCATCCTCACCAGTGCTGTGTTTGAGCCAATGGTACATCTACTGTGTCCCTCCTGCCATTGAGTCTTCTCTCTTTTGCTGACCCTCTGGTTTACCAAGCAGGACGTTCTCCTCCAGATTCCTCCTAATAAGATGCCCAAAGTGTATTAGACCACGTTCAACTAGTCTCATTTTTAAGGAGCCTTCTGATGGTCATTTTTCCAGGACTGATTTATTTGTTCTAGCAGTTCAGGGAGAAAGATGGAGTTTTCTTCACCTGTACAGAGTTACAGGTGAAGAAACTTACAGAAGCAGTCCTACTCTGTCCTGTAGGGAAAGTATGAGTTGGCATTGACTTGATTGAAGTGAGTTTGGGTTTGTTTTTTTCTAGGAGTTCAAAGTATTCTTTAAAATCAATTTATTGGGGGCTCATACAACTCTTATCACAATCCATACATCCATCCATTGTGTCAAGCACATTTGAACATATGTTGCCATCATCATTTTCAAAACATTTTATTTCTACCTGAGCCCTTGGTATCAGCTCTTCATTTTTCCCCTCCATCCCCCACCCTCTCTCCCTCATGAACCCTCGATAATTTATAATTTGTTATTATTTTTTATGTCATACACTGACAAATCTATCTCTTCACCCACTTTTCTGCTGTCCATCCTCCTGGGAGGGGGTTATATGTAGATCATTGTGATCAGTTCCCTCCAGCTTCCCCTTCCCCTCCTGGTATCGCTATTCTCATTATTGGTCCTGAGGGTTTTATCTGTCCTGGATTCCCTGTGCTTCCAGTTCTTATCTGCACCTGTGTACATGCTCTGATCTAGCCAGATTTGTAAGGTGGAATTGGAGTCATGATAGTGGTGGTGGTGGGGGAGTATTAAAGAACTAGAGGAAAGTTGCATGTTTCTCCCTGGTGGGGTGGGGTCAGATCAGGTACAGTTCCTGCACTGTGCCTTCAGTGCTGTCCCTCATAGCACTATGGGTCAGTGAGGGACATCAGGGCTCATGGTGGGGTGCCCCTATGATCCACTGTGTTCATTGGCTGCTCTGAGCAGAAATATTGTCCTTGTGGTCTGGTGGGCCAGGATCTGTTCCACTCTCTCCTTCCCTCTTCATTTGATCCTTTATGCTCTGATCAGATGCGCCCCTCTCCCTGAGCTATAGCTTCAGTGCTGTCCTCTGAAGTACACTTTTATGGAGGGAGGGGGGTGTCCATGTAGTTGGGATTGGGGTTGGTCTGCAATCTCTATTGGTTCCCTGCTTCCTGCCGGTATGTTGTGTTCACGTCTTGGTGCATCTGGTTGAAGTCTGGTCCTTCTCTCCTTCTCCTGTGGAGATATAAACAACACCCTGCCCTTGGGTGGGTTCGTGCTCAGTTCCCCCGCTACCCATGTCTTCTCTCTCTCTCTCTCTCTCTCTCTCTCTCTCTCTCTCTCTCTCTCTCTCTCTCTTTCTTTTCCCCTCCTTTTTATTTGGCTATATGGCAGCCATGCATCCCTGGACTGGCTCTGGCCCTTGCCATAGTATCTGCATCTCATCGTGGGAATATATGAAGTTCGAGGTATTTTAATGTTCTTTGGCAATCCTATCATTCAAATGCATCAATTCTTCTCCATTCTTCTTATTAATGATTAGGACCTGGTGGACTTTAGTCCTCAAAGTGACATCATTGTTCCTTAACACTTTAAAGAAGTTTTATGCAACAGGTTGCCCAACGCAAAAGCATTGTTTGATTTCTTGACTGCTGCTTCCCTGAGGATAACTGTGGATCCAAGCAAAATGCAGTCCTTGACAACTTCAATCTTTTCTTCATTGATCATAATGTTCTCTTTTGATTTATGTGATAGGTAGGTTCATTGTGCCAACCTGGCCAGTAGACACATAAGGGATTAATAAGGTTGCAGTTTAATTGAAGTGCAGGCAGATAAATGGCTCAGGGACCCTCACCTTTCTGTACTTTGCTTTCCGATGCTCAGAGCAGTGTATGGCCACTTTAACTAGTTTTCTGCCTCAACTTGAGAGCTCCACTACTTGTGGGACATCTAATCCATGTACTGCGCTATAGGTTGAGACAAGATCCAACGCTGACACATTTGTGAATTTAAACCACACAGTATTACCTTGCTCTGTTCAATGTCTGGTCTATGTACAGGTTCTGAATAAGCACAGTTAAATATTCTGGAATTCCCATTGTTCACACCGTTATGTATAGTGTGTTATGGTTTACACAGACCAATAACTTTGCATAGAAAATAAGACACAAGAAAGCATCTTCCTAGTGTTTTCTGCTGTCAGCTAATATCCATATGGTGCCAGAAATGCTATCTCTCATTTTCATGTCCTCTTCTGAATTCAGTTTGTCTTTCTGGCAGCTCCCTGCTAATGTACTGCTGCAACCTTTGAAAAATTATCTTCAGCAAAATTGTGCTTGCATGTGATATCAATGATACTGTTTCATAAATTCCGTGCTATGTTGGATCACCTTTCTTTGAAGTGGACACCAATATGAACCTCGTCTTGTCAATTTCCCATGTGGCTGTCTTCCCAATGTGTGGGATCGACTAGTGGGTATTCCAGCTCTACACTCTCAGTGGAAACACTTCAATTGTTACTCTGTCAGATTATGAATCTTTTTGGACAATGCCTCCGTTCAACTTGGGCCTCTTCCTTCAATGCAATTGAGTCTCAATCATATGCTATCTCTTAAAATGTCTAAATGCCAATCAAGTCTGTGTGGTATATCTTATTTAAATTCCCCCCCCCCCTCATTTTATTGAGAGCTCTTACAAATCTTATAACAATCTATAGTTCCATTAGATTGAGCATATTTGCACAATTACTGCCACCATCATTTTCAAAACATTGTCTTTCTACTTGAACTCTTTGATATCAGCTCCCCTTTATCCTCCTTCTTCCCCCCCGCCGCCGCCCCCCAGGAACCCTTGTTATTATATTATTTATTATTATTATTTTGCTGTATCTTTCACCATCCAATTTATCTGTTCACCTACCATTCTGTTTTTCATTCCCCTAGAGTGGGGCTATATAGTCAATCTCCTTGTATTGCTCAACACTTTGCTCACAGAATTCTTAAATATTGCAACTCAAAGCTTGAATTTTTTTCTTCAGGTCTTTCAGCTTGAAATACACTTAGTGTCTTCTTCATTTTTTTGTCTTTCTAGCCTGAAGTTTCCAGATGATTTCTTATAGGACTTCACTTTGTCTTATAGAGCTGCCCTTGGAAATTTTGTGTTCATCTCTTTTACTCTATCATTTGTTCCATTCATTTAACTAGACTTGTAGCTGCTCTGTGTTTGAGAGCCACCACTCATCTGTCCTGGTTTGTCACACTGTGGTGGCTTGTGCATTTCTCTGATGCTGGAAGCTCTGTCACTAGTATTTCACATGCAAAGTGAACAAGTTTCAGTGGAGTGTCCAGACTAAGAACAGACCATGAAGAATGAATTGGCTGTACACTTCAGAGGAAGTAGCCACTGAAAACCTTATGCAAAAAACCAAAACAATGTCGGATACTGAAGGCCTAATGAATGAAAACAGAACATTGTCTGAGGATGGATCCCTGAGGTCAGAAGGCACTGGACATGTGACTGAGGAGGAGGAGCTGCCTTCTCAAAGTAGAGTTGACCCCGGTGACATGCACAGAGTGAAACTTGGGAATAAAGCCCTTGGGATCTTCATTTGCTGATGGGGCACAACTCAAAATAAGAAGAAACAGCTCAAAATATGAATAATAACTGGAATTTAGAATGTATGAAGTATGAATCTAGGAAAATTGGAAGTTGTCATGAGTGAAGTGGAACACAAAAAAATTCAATGTCCTGGGTCAAGGGTAGGTAAACTTTTAAGATGAAAGAGACAAACACATCTATCAACCATCAATGAAATAAAATCAATGAAATTATTATTCAAATTGATACACCAACACAAATGAAGAAACTGAAGAATTCTACTAATGTCTTCAGTTGAAAATTGAGCAAACAGGTAATCAAGATGCACTGATAAATATTGGCATTTGGAATGCAAAAGTTGGGAACAAAGGGGAGGGACATTAGTTTGAAAATATAGGCCCGGGGATAGAAACAAAGCTGGAGATTACCTGGTTGAATTTGGCAAGACTGAAGATTTATTCATAGCAAATACATTTTTTAAACAACAAAAATGCTGAATATACACATGGACTTCTCCAGTTGGGACACAAAGAAACCAAATTGGCTGCATCTCTGGTAAGAGACAATTGAGGAACTCAATATCAGCAGCTAAAACCATAAACCAGCCTCAATTGTTCATATGCAAGTTCAGGTTAAGAGCCCTGATGGGGCGGTTACATTTTTTGCTGTTAAATAAAAAGCCAGGAATTCAAACCACCAGCTGCTTCTCAGGAGAAAGACAGAGCCTTATACTCTATTAGGGTTACAGTCTCAGAAACTCACAGGGGCAGTTCTAACCTCTCTTTAGGGGTGCTATGAGTCAGCATCAACTCAATGATGACAGTGAGGTTTTTTTTGTTTTTTGGGAAGTTCAGGTTGAAACTGAAGAAAATAAAACAAGTCCCTCAAACAAGAAACCCAAACTCACTGCCATCCAGTCGTTGTTGACTGCAGCAACCCCATAGGATGGGGCAGAACTGCACCTGTGAGGAATAGAAAGTCCCATCTTTCTCCCAAGAAGTGACTGGTGGATTTGAACTACTGACTTTGTGGATCACAGCTCAATTCGTAACTACTACATCACTATGGCTCTTAAAACAAGTCCATGACAGCCAAAATTGGAGTTTGAGTCTATTCCCTCTGAATTTTGAAAACAATTCAAGATAAGATTTGCTGCTTTGAACATAATAACAGAAGACTGAATGAGCTGTGGGCAGACACCAAGAAATTCATTCAATCATAAAGAAAGCAAAAGGTCATGAGAAAGACAGGAGAGAAAGAAAAGGTCATCATGGCTGTCAGAGAGTCTCTGAAACGTGCTTTTAATTGTAGAGTAATGGAAGCAAATAGAAGAAATAATGAAGTCTAAGAACTGAACAGAAAATTTCAAAGGGCAGCTTGAGAAGACAAAGCTGAGTATTTTAATGAAATGTGCAAAAATCCTAGAGTTAGAAACCCAAACAGGAAAAACACACTTACTATACCTTAAATGGAAAGAACTCGAAAAAAATTCAAGCCATGAGCTTCAATATTTAAAAGTCTATGGGCAAAATATTAAATTATATAGGACATATCAAAGAAGACAGAACGAATACATGGAGTCACTGCGCCAAAAAGAACTAGCTGACAGCTCACCATTTAAGGAGGTAGCAGGTAAGTAAGAACCAATAGTACTGAAGGAAGTAGTTCAAGCTGCATTGAAAACATTAGCTAAAAACCAGGCTCAAGGAACTGATGGAATATCATTTGAAATGTTTCAACAAGCTGATGACACACCAGACACACACATCTGTGCCAGGAAATTAGGAAGACAGCTATTTGGTCAACTGGAAGAGATCTATATTTCTACCCATTCAAAAAAAGGTGATACAAATTAGAAGACAATATCCTAATATCACATATAAGTAAAAATTTGCTGAACCTCATCCAACAACAACATCAGTGATAGGTTGACAGAGAGCTGCCAGGTGTTCAGGCTGGATTCAGAAGAGGACATGGAACAATGCATATCAGTGCTGATATCAATGGATCATGACTAAAAGTATAAAATAGAAGTAAGATGTTTTCTTGTGTTTTATTGACTATGCCAAGACAGTTGGCTGTGGATCATAACAAACTATGGATAGCCATGAGAACAATGGAAATTACAGAATACGTCCTTATGTTCATTAGGAACTTGTACTTGGCAGCTGTGTGAACAGAACTAGGGAAAGATTTAAAAATCAGGAAATATGTGTGTCAGTTGTATCATCTCACCATATTTATTCAATCTGTATGCTAAACCGGTCATCAAAGAAGTGGATTATCTGAAGACAATGGCCTCAGGATTGGGGGGAGTCTGACACACCACCCTCATTATACAGAGAACACAACTTGGCTTGCTGAATTGAGGGGACTTGAGGCACTTGCTGATGAAAATCAAGGATTTCAGTATGGATTACAACTCACTGTAAAGAAGACCAAAATTCTCACAACTGGACCAATAGGTAACATCGTGATAAATGGAGAAAAAGTTGATGCTGTCAAGAATTGTGTCTTGCTCGACTCCACAATCAATGCTCATGGAAACCACTGTCAAGAGATCAGAAATGTTGCATTACGGAAATGTGGTGCATAAGACCTCTTTAGGGTTGAAAAACAAGGATGTTACTTTGAGAACTAAGGTGTGCCACACATGCCACGGTATTTTCAATTGTCTCATATGCATGTGAAAGTTGGGCATTAAATAAGGAAGACTGAAGAAGGATTTATGTGTTGAATTGCAGTGCTCAAGAAGAATATTTAAAGTACCATGGACTGCCAAAACAACAGATAAATATGTCTCGGAAGATGTATGTATGGTTAGTGTGTTCTGTAGAGGCAAGGATGGTGAGGTTTCGTCCTACATACTTTGGACATGCTGTCAGGAGAGACCCGTCCCTGGAGAAGGACATGTTTGGTAAGAGGAGTAGTAAAAAGGCAGTGTTTTCAACAAAGGGCATGGCAGCAACTGTGAGGATGGTGAGGTCTGCACAGTGTGCAGTGCTGTGTTCTGTTGTGCATACGGTCACTGTGGACTAAATCTGGCTTGATGACCGCTGAGGCTCATCTCAGTTCCAGTGTTCTCTCTGAGGTTTATTGAAGTCTTTTTTGGGGTGGTTTCTCAGATCACTTCCTTCTTTGCCCAAGCTAGCTTCCTTCTCTTCCTTCCATACATATTGATCCCAACCAAACTCCCTAGTCAGCATCTTATATGCTAATTTGTATTACAGTGTGCTTCCTGTGGATAACTGCCTGTGGCAGCATCCTTATTTATCAAGATACTGATTTTAATATATTACCACTATAAATAATGTTAACATGTGGATCAAGACCCCCAAACCACCCTTTCACAGGGGTTGCCTGAGACCATTGGAAAACACATACATATTTCACAATATATAATTACATATTGTTTTCTGATTAATAACTATGCTCTAATTATGTTCAATTTGTAACAATGAAAATACATACTTCATATCATATATTTACATATGATCCATAGCAGTAGCAAAATTACAGTTATGAAGTAGCAATGAAAATAAATTTCTGGTTGGGGTCACCACAACATGAGGACCTGTATGAAAGGAAGGTTGAGGACCACTGCAGTAGAGGTTTTAAAAGATGTCCCTTATTTGATTACAAAATGTCCTTTGTATCTGCCATATGCCCAAAGTTTTTACTATGAGAGGGTCATTTTGTACCTCTACAATACTCTTTGAAGTTATTTGAGGACGATATGCTGGATGGAGGCCAGTGACTCATTTTATTTGATTAAAAAAATTATCATTCTTGAAAGATAGCTTTTCCATAATTTTAGGCTGATAATTATTTGCTCTCAGCTATTTTGAAGTTATTTACCCTTGTAATTTGAAAACCATGGTTGCTATTAAGAAATCAATGTATGTCATGAGTGACAGGTGTTTTCTCTCTGACTGCTTTTAAGATCTTTCCATTGTCTTTCACCGTTCTTCAGTTTTATTACAGAGGATCTAGATGTGTTTTATGTTTATCCATTCTACTTAATACATGTTGTGTTGTCTACATCCATAGATATAGGTTGTTTATTAATTCTTAGGGACATTCTTTGTCATTGCATCTATGAATAATCTCTCCTCTATGATCCTCAGTATATGATGGAAACAATGATATATTCTTATTCCATCCTTCATGTGTTTTAATCTCTTAAAATTTCCATCTCCTTGAAAAGAACAAAATGTAAATTCCTAAAAAGTCCAGATTTTTTGGGCTGATTGAGACTAGGGCAACCCTTGAGACCAGCCACGAGCCTTTAATACAGTTCCTCATGTTGTGGTGACCCCCAACCACAAAATTATTTTTGTGGCTACTTCATCACGGTCATTTTGCTCCTGTGATGACTCGGGCGACCCCAGGTTGAGAACGGCGGCTCAAGACCATCACCTTCAGACACCTTTTAAACTGGGACCTGAAGCCACTCCTGAAGTCATCATTCAGCCGAATACCAGATGGGCCTATCAAATCAGCAGGATTACCCATCAGCAGTGAATGAGCCGTATGAGACCCAAAGGTCAGCATTTACCCAAGAGCAAAGCTGGGACAGTAGAGATGGGCGCAGAATTTAGAGCAAGGGGAACAGAACAAACAGAGGGAAATCATGAGGACACACACACATTGTGAAATTTATAACCAATGTCATGGGACAATTTACATAGAGTTTGTTAACTGGGAACTTAATTTGCTGTGAAAATCTTTACCTAAAAGATAACTTTAATTTTAGGTTTCTGCTACTCACAATTGAATTTAATTTTCATGAATAATATTAGCTTCCTCAATACTTTGTGAATCAGGTGATTCTGTAAGTACCTAGTACCATGTATTGAACAGAGTAAGTGACTAAAAATATAAATATAACTATTTTAAGAGTTTTATTGAGAAAAGTGGGTGAAGGGAGACATCGGACAGGCCAAGATATGACAAAATAATAATTTATAAATTATCAAGGGTTTGTGAGGGAGGGGGGAAATGAGGAGCTGATGTCAGGGGCTTAAGTGGAGAGCAAATGTTTTGAGAATGATGAGGGCAACAAATGTACAAATGAGGGTAACGAATATACAACTGATGTATGTATGGATTGTAATAAGAGTTGTATGAGCCCCAATAAAATGATTTTTAAAAAGAAAAAAAAATTTCCATCTCCTTGTTTCTTTTTAGTATATTCTGGGTGATTTTTTTTCTTTCTTTTTCTTTTTTCGGTTTTGTTTTGTCTTTCCAGGCAATTTCTTTGTCTTTATTGTCTAGTTTACTTATTCTCTTAAACACTTTGTGTGCTTTGTTACTTGACTCTTACTTCAGGTTAGTGTTTTTAGGTGATATTGAGTCAGTTCTGAATCACAGCAACCTTACAAACAGCAGAATGAAACACTGCCTGGTTCTGTGCCATCATCACAGTTGTTCTGTTTGAGCCCAGTGTTGCAGCCACTGTGTCAATCTATCTTTTCAAGGACCTTGCGTTTTTTCACTTTACCAAACACGATGTCTTTCTCCAAGGACTGGTTTCAATCTAGTGACGTGTCCAAAGTAGGTGAGATGAAGTTTCTCCATCCTTGCCAATAAGGAGCATTCTGGCTGTACTTCTTCCAAAACAAATGTGTTTGTTCTTTGACAGTCAGTGATATTTTCCATGGTCTTCACGAGCATCATAATTCAAATGCATAGATTCTTCTTAGGTCTTCCTTATTTGATGTCCAACTTTCACATACATATGTAGTCATTGAAAATACCATGGTTTGAGAAGAAAGATGAAAGGAAATACATGAAAGAAGTAGGAAGCAAAAGCTATTTATAGAGGTATAGATATAGGTATGGATATATGTGAATATATTAATTTATAATGAAAAGGATAGAGGCCAATGTACATATATTTGTATGTTAAGTATTAAGATAGCCGACGAAAATTGGGCTTTGACTCAAGGCCTCCTTAAACACAAGAACACTTGGTTCTAATATCCTGACACTCTTTGGTACTCACCTTCCGACATGATCTCTTAAGGCAAAATGGGTACATAAGCAAATGTGATGAAAAAGTGGATGGTGTCCGGCTATCAGAAGATCTAGTGTTTGGGGTCTTAAAGGCTTGAAGTAAAACAAGTAGCCATATAGCAGAAAAGCAAATAAGACCACATGGAAGAAGCACATACGCCTGTGTGATCCTGAGGTGTTGATGGGATCAGGTATCACAAGATGCAAAACAAACAATTATATTGATGTGAATGAGGGGTAGAGTGAAGACCCAAAGCCCATCTGTAGAAAATTGGACATTCCCCCCCCCCCCCCACAGAAGGGTTCCAAGGAAGGGACAATTAAACCAGGGTGCAGTATAGCACTGACAAAACACGCATCATTCCTCTAATTCCTGAATGGTTCCTCCCCCCACAATCATGACCCAGTTCTACCTTACAAATCCAGCTAGACCTAAGTACACACATTGGTACAGATAAGATCTCTCAACACATGGAATTCAGGACAGATAAAACCTTCAGGAACAATAGTGGGAATATCAATACTATGTAGGTGGAGAGATGGGGGGAAGAGGGGGAGAAAGTGGGAACCCATCACAAGTTTGGCTATATAGCCCATCCCCCAGGGGGACGAATAACAGTGGGTGAAACGAGACAATGGACAGTGTGAGACATGAAGTAACAACAATAATATATAATTGATCAAGGATTCATGCAGGTGGAAGGTTGGGGGAGGGAAGGGGGGGGGAAGAGGAGTTGATACCAAGGGTTCAAGTAGAAAGAAAATGTTTTGGAAATGTTGATGGCAACATATGTACAAGTGTGCTTAATACAATTGAATGATGGATTGTCATAAGATATAGGAGCCCCCGATAAAATGATTAATAAAAATGCAATAAAATCTTAAAGTAGTTTCGACTCTTTAATTATATTTAATAAATTTTAAAATGTTATAAATCAAGTGAAAGAGAAAGACAGAAAGAAAATACCATGCTTTGGATCAGGTGTTCCTTAATTCTCAAAGCAGCCTCCTTGCTTTCCAACACTTTCAGGATGTCTTGTGATGCAAACTTACCCAGTGCAATGCTTCGTTTGACCCCTTGACTTCTGCTTCCATGAGCATTGATTGTGGGTCCAAGCACGACGAAATTCTTGACAATTTTTTCCCTCCATTTACCATGATGTTATCTTTGGTAAGATGCAAGGATTTGGCCTTCCTTACAGTGAGTTGTAATGCATATTGAAGGCTACAATCCTTAATCTTCATCAGCAAGTGCCTCCAGTCCTCACTTACAGCAAGGTGTGTCATCTCCATACCACGGGGTGATAGTAAGCCTTTCTCCAAAATTGATGCTATATTCTTCCCATACTCCAACCTCTCTGATCATTTGCAATATTTATATTTATCATTTCTAGAATTTTCATATTAGTTTGCTTATTTTTCTAATTTAGAAAGATACATTTTAAATGTTACTGTTAGTTTTCATTGAGTCAGCTCTAACTCACGGCCTTATGTATGACCAAATGAGAACTCGCCTGATCCTGCAGCATCTTCATGCTGAGTCCATTGTGGAGCTGTTATCTCATGCCTCCCACTTAAGGGGCTCGTCTTTTAGCACTGTATCAGGCAATATTCAATGTGACCCAGAAGGATTTCGCTGGTTAATCTTGGGAAATTTATCACCAGACTTTTCTTCCTAGTTTGTCTCAGTTTGGAAACGCTGCTGTATTTGAAATATTGGTGCCATAGCTTCTGATATCATAGCAGCACAGAAGCCACCACAATATGACAATCTGATGGATGGGTGGCAGATTTCATACATAGTTATTTTATGTCATGTATCTGATACTTTAAAAATCTAAAGTCATTGGGGATCTAATTGTGCTGCTTGATATTTTTATTTCACCCTCAGTGGCCTGTGTCCTTGTGATTTGGGTGATCTTTTAACAATTGTGAGTTTATCTTTGGTTACATTTAATCAGTGAAAATCTTGCTGGTCTAACATGAGAGTGCTTTTCTCCAGAGAAGATCTGTGTCTGTCTACTGAGTGTCAAAGGTCATTGCTGCCCTGACCAAGATGACTCCTGCTCCTTCACATGGTTGCTGCTCCCAGACATCTCAGCTGCACCTTCAGTTTAGCCACCTGGTGGGCTTATCTCAGTACCCTTATTGCCAGTTGCCCTCCAGGACAATATTCACGTACTCAGTGTCTTACTGCTTTTACTGCTCACCATTCTACGGATTTAATTCTTGGTTTGGGTTTATGTCCATTGAATAGAAGATAAATTAAAATCCATTAAAAAGTGAATTGGTAGCAATAGATCTAGAATTGTTTTGGTTAACGATTGCCACCTAACTTCAAGCTTACCATTTGTGAATGTTGAGGCCAGGGCTTGGCAAACTCCATTTTCCTGTTGGGCTTTTCCAATAGGAGACCCTGGGGGTAGGCTTGAAGGTTGAAGGAGAGTCCCTTTCAGCAATTCCATAGCAACAGTCCGTTACCGTGCAGTGCCAGTTGACTCCAATCTCCAGTTTTTTTTCTGTAGTCCTAGAACCAGCTTTTGAGTCCTCCTGTGGAGGGGTGAATACCAGCCTCACACTGCCTCTGATCCAAGTTGCTGTGGCATAGCCTGGCAGCACCTGCTAGATGGTTTCAGCTCCCAGCTTCTGGGCTCCTCCTTCGAGCTTCTAAATGCTGACAATTTTAACCTCTTTCCTGTAATCCCCTACCCCTGCAGGGGATATCTGCCTCCTGCAGTTGCTATCACTCTGTTACTTCACTGTTGCCTTCGCACTTTTTCAGTATTCCAACACTAACCCGATCTCTAACCCCTTCTATTAAATCATCTACAGTGAGATTTTCAGTGGGGTTTCTTTTTCCCCTAACTGGGCTCATTCTGATACAAGAATCTGGCTACAAACTAGTTAGAGGGGTGTGGTGGATTATCTAGAAGTGTATGCTACTAATACCACCCATTCTTATGCAAGCTTGGCACTTGTCCCATCAAGAAGTGAACTAAATTTCTGGTTCCCTCTCTTCAATCTGAGCCAATTAAAAAAAATCAGAGCCAATTTTGTGAGTTGCAATGCAGTGTGACAGAATTTACAGTGTGTCAATTCCTAGTCTGAGCCTTAGTAAACCTGGGGCTTCTGTTTTCGTTCTCTCGGAAGCCTGTATCCACCATACGAGAAGGTTAGTATAAATTGCTGGAAAGGTCTTCTTAAAAGTTCTAGATCCACGGGAAGGTGTAGGATACGGCAATAGTGATCATATAAAACATATTAAGGGTATAATATAATAATGGGCGTGGTAGTTTGGGGAAGGGAGGGGGTAAAGATGAACTGATACCTAAGAGTTCAAGCAGAAAGAAAATACTTTGAAAAAGGTGGTGGCAGCAATTGTACAACTATGCTAGATCTAATTGAATTATGGATTGTTATAATATCTGTAAGAGCTCCTAATAAAATGATAAAAAATGCTCTAGGTCCGGTTGAACTCCCAGTTAAATGCAATCATATGCATGACCTAGAGGACACCATGTCGAACCAAAGAACTGGCATGTGTAGCCCAACCAACCTATAAGATCGTGAGAAATAGTGAACCACTTGCTGCCCTAAGTTGTTAAATTTGGGGGTGCGATGTGGGGAAGCAATCTATTACTGTCACAAGGCTCTTCAGAATATGTCAACCCAAAAAGTGCTGGCAGTAGAAGTCCTATTTACAATTTCCTCCTAGATTTATAGTTCTGTTTCAGCTGTTAGAATTGCAAAGTGGTGAAGTACTTAGAGTTGCTGTTTCAGCTTGCCACTTACTGACTGTGTGACCTTAATCTCTTTGGGCTTCAAACTTTCATTTATAATATGAAAATAATAGTAGTATCTAAGTATCATGGGTTGTTATATAGCAATGGAAACTAGTTATACAGAGCCTGGCATAGTTTAAACACTCAGTAACAATTTTCTGTTATTGTTCATCCTGGCATTTTAAATAATACCTCACTTAGTAAGTAGGCACTCAAATATAATTTTTTAGATCAATGGCAATGAAGGAATTTGTGGATTTTTCTATGAATGTCCCTTGCCTGGCCTTTCTTCAACACTGTTTATTTCTTTCTGCCCCAGGGCTTTCCCCTTTCCCAGGCAAGAAACCCTAGCGTTAGGATGCAAGATATCATTCTTTTGTTGTCTTCTCCCCCAGCACCGCCCCCTTGCCCACAACTGATCATTACCAATTTCAGAGTTTAAAATATTTTCATCAGGGCCTAGATCTGCTCCACGCAAAAAGTAATTTCTGTCATATCTTTCCAAGTGCACATCCAAGGCCAGCGTTCATATAAAGACCCAGTTAAAAAAAAATGTCTTCCCTGGCTTCCTCCCAGGTTGAGGAACACTCATTTTGGGAAGCATCCCATGTAAGTCTCAAATCTGATAGCACACTTTGAAAAATGGCACTTGAAAAAAAAATGGCCTGCTTTCACATGGGGCCTGCTGAAGTATTGATTATGCTGGCTGGTGAAAAACAATTTTTATGATTTCATAATGGAAGCCTTAAACAAACAAACAAACAAACAAACAGTGGAGTAAAGGAGGAACAATAATTGTCCAAAGAGACAATGTTGATGGGGTTCAGTTCTTTCAAGGGCATTGGGCCCTTGTGGCAGTGTGAGTCCGGCATTGGAATGCTAAACACAGGATTATAGTTCAAACCCACTTGAGATTGCCTGCTTCCTTAAAGGTTAATAATCTCAGAAACTCTATTTAGGGTCCCTATTAGTCAGAATCACCTCAATGGCCCTGGGTTAGTCTTAGGGGGTGGGAGAGAGCAGATGGCTATGTGCTCAGCTGTTAACCAGAAAAAAAAGGACAGTTCAAGTCCACTTAGCGGTTCCTCCAAAGAAAGGCCTGATAATCTACTTCCAAAAGATTGTAGCCATTAAAGACCATATATAGTACACATGGGTCTGACATGCATGGCCACCATGAATAAAGCTCAACTTGAGACCACTGTTTGGATATTTGTTAACAATTGCTGTCTGGTGGTTTCTGCAATAGGAATTGGTGTGCTCCTGCAACGTCCTGCTGGAAGGAAGCAATAGAGCTTGGCCAAGTTGCTGACCTATTTTCTAATGGCAAATTGCTCCACTGCGTTGCACACTCAACAGCTAGTTTCTTAGAGTAGGCAGTAGGGTGGGAAAGTGCAGGAAGGAGAGCGTGCCCTCTTGTTTTCACTCATCAAATTTTTGCTTAGAGCCCATATCTTTTTTTTCCCAACTATAACCCATCCATGTTAACAGAACTTTTGATCTGATTAAAATAAGTACTAAGAACTTGTTTCTCTTCAGCCTTTTCTTGGCAGACCAGAATTGTTCAGAACTTGGCTAAGATTTGTGGTCTACTCTTGTTCAATCAAATGAATGGCCTCTACACTGGTGAGTCTGCTGGCATCAATTGTATAAAGCACATCTGTACATTCTTTTCCCTAATCATTTTTTTCTCCTCTTTTCTTTTTTTACATTTTATTAGGGACTCATACAACTCTTATCACAATCCATACATATACATACATCAATTGTATAAAGCACATCCATACATTCCCTGCCCCAATCATTCTCAAAGCATTTGCTCTCCACTTAAGCCCTTTGCATCAGGTCCTCTTTTTTTGTTGTTGTTGCATTTTATGCATCACAGTTGAGGGGAAAAGAGAGTGACTCTGAGTTCGGTTGAAAATGGAATCATATCACCTGGCAAAGGAAGAAACTAACCAACCAACTGCCATCAAAGCAATTCAGACTCACAGTGATACAATAGGTTTCTGAAACCATACATCTTTATGGAAGGGGATAGCATCATTTCCCGCCCCCCCCCTTGGTGGCTTTGAACTGATGACCATAGTATTAGCAGCCCTACTAATAAAGCACTATAGTCCTAGGACTCCTAGACAGAAGAAAAGAAGGCAGAAAACAAAAGACAACCAAAGGTCCAATGCCATGGTTAAACTATGAAAGAGAATTTGTAGGAGGTTGAGGCTAAGTTGAAAAGGAAATTAAAAAAATAAAACTACATTGCCATTCTCCTTTTGTGACTTATTGTGCCTGTGTGACTTGAGAGAAAATATTGAATCTATCTGAGCCTTACTTTCCTCTTCTATATAAAGGAATATTAATATCCACCTTGGGTTTTTGTTGTAAGACAAGCCCATTGCACAGCACATGATAATCCCTTAGTTAATGTCTATCTGTTGGTGTTATGATTAACCTTTCTTCTTACCTTGGACCACTTGTTTTTCTAAGATTATGTGCTGTCTACACATCATAGGTATCGATATTGTCATTGGTAATTTGGGATAAAATGGGGCTTCCAGCAAGTTGGTGACCGAGTAACACATACCAGAAGGACTCCGCGTAAATCAGCACAGGAGAGCAACTAAGAGGGAAATTCCATGCTGCCGGGCCACAGGAGGAACACCATAAAGATAAGTAGACGCAGATCCACTAGGTTTTGAGGAGCTGTGTACTTTTGGCTTACCACTGCAAAGGGTGGCTAAGGCTTAACCTTATGCCCGCCACAGTCTCCGCCAGAGCTAGGCTCCTTTGGCTGGCCCAGGGGCTTTATTGAACACAACGACAGCTTGCTGCTGCCTTTGGGCAGGGTTTAAACCCCTTCAGCCCCACAGTCAGGCAATCAGAGCCCAGCTATGTCTTTACTTTTGTTTCTCTCTCTTTTGTCCCCCCACCCCATAGTCTCAGCGGGCTCAGTTATTTTTCATCTCTTCTTTCCTTTCACACATCACTGCCAGCCTCCAGACCACTCCACTTTGCCTAGGGCAACTACATCCACCCTCCACCCATCTGGGGAAAATCCCGCCCACCTCCTGACTCAGGGACATTCCCACCTACTGCCTGCTTACTCTCTGAGGCCTTGAAAGCAGCTGAGAAAATCCAGCTCTCTTTCCACCACAGGGGAGCTACTGCCTACCTTACAAAGCTCTTTAAATGGCTGAGGGAACTCCCATCTGCCCTTCGGGGTACTCCACTTGGTTGGAGAAACCTCTGCCAGGCTTCCACACTGCTCCACATGGTTGGGGGGGCCCTGCCCATCCTCCACAGTCCCACGTGGCTGAGTGAACTTCCTCCCACCTGCCACAGTGCTTCACATGGCCTAAGGCAGCTCCAACAATCCTCTCCAGTGCTCCACACTGCCGTGGGAGCCTCTGCTCACTAGGGAAATTCTGCCAACAATCCATGGTGCTCTACACCAAAGTGGGTACACCCAATTGCCATCCGCAGCACCCTAGTTTCAGCAGGCATCACTGTACACCCTCTGAGGCCCTTCAAGCTGTCATGGGACACCCCCTCACGGCTTCCTGTGAGATCATCCAGGGCAGCGCTATTCTTGTGGGTCCTTAACCACCCAACCAGCTTCTCTTGAGAGGACCATCCAACCTGCCATCCAAATAACAGATTACTGGTTGACAGGCTACACACCAAAAGGAAATACAAGACCTAAGGGACAAGATAACAAGAGGCAGTAGAAAATCACAGACTTTGCTAACAGACTTAAGGAGCCAGAGAATTGCATCAGTGACCTAGAGGATAACCAGGCAGACTTCAACAAACGGGAAAGGCAGTCAAATAAGATAATCAGAGATACTAAAGAAAACCTGAGAGCCAAGACTGATGCTGTGAAGTGTAACATTAGAATAATTGGACTACCTGAATAAGAGACAACAAAAATAATAAGGGAGTTCTTAAAGAAAATCTTCCCCAGCTTAATGAATGGAAACCAGGCAACCATTCAGGAGGCCGAAAGAACACAAGCTAGACTGAATCCCAAGAAGTCTCCAAGGCATATAATAGTTAAACTATTCAACTTTGAGGAAAAAGAAAATCATAGTGCGTATGGGAAAAGCAAGCAATCACCTCTAAAGGTACCCAAATAAGAATATGATCAGATCTATCCGTGGACACTATGAAGAAGAGAGTGGAGTAACATATTCCAAAAATTGAAGGAATATTCCAAAAATTGAAGGAAAATAACAAACCCAAAAAATACTCTATCCAGATAAATGATCTATCAAGATAGATGGAGAAGTAAGAGTTTTCCAAGACAAGGAAAAATTCAAAGAATATGTTAAAAGAAACCCAGTCCTACAAAAGATCCTTGACGACCAAAAATGGACAGTAGAACAGCACTCGCTGAACACAAATAAGAGACTGCCCCATAAAAGATTCTACCCAGAGGGCAACAAAGAGAAAACAGCCCCCAAGATAGCATTGGCTTCCGGGTGGAAAGAAGGCAATAAGGAAGCACACACACACACACACACACACACGCGCAAACACATACATATGCACGATACACTGATAAGAACAGGAAGTACACAAAAGGGTACAAGATGACATCACGGAGTGCACAAATGGATGTAATAACCCATATCAATGGACCTAACTCAGGCATTAGAAGGGAGAAGCTAGCAGACTGGTTTAGAAAACACAATCTGTCAATCTGCTGCCTACAGGTGATACAGCTAAAGATTACAGACAAAAATAGGCTTAGAACCAAAAGCTGGAGAAAAATATACCAAGCAAATGTGAATTAAAATAAAGCAGGGGGTGCAATCCTGATCTCAGACGAAAGTGATCTCAAGGTATAAACCATAATGAGAAATAAGGAGAGGCAATATATAATGTTCAAGGCAATAGTAAACCAAGAACAATTGAGCATAACAGATGTGTACCTGCCCAAATAAAGACTCATAAAATTCATTAACCAAATGCTCCAAAAGATGAAGAAAGAAATTACAGGCTCAACAATTATAGTAGGTAATTTTAACACACTACTTTCTGAGAAATATAGATAATAGGGAAATAAGCTTAACAAGGATGCTATGGAGCTAAACATTATGATTAGAAAAACCACATGATAATATCAATAGATGCTGAAAAAGCATTTGACAACATCCAATGAAAATTCCTATTAGGACAGACGATAAGATAGGAATGGAAGGAAAATTCCTCAATATAATACAAGCTATATATGAAAGACCAACAGCCAACGTAGTAGTCAATGGAGAAAAGATGAACAAAATCTCACTGAAAAGGGGGACCAGAAGAGGATGCTCCTTGCCCCCACTCTTATTTAATATTTTATTGGAGGTCCTAGCTAACAACCTAAGGCAAAGAAAAGACATCAATGGTATTTGCCTGGAAAGGCACAAAGGAAGAGGTGACACTATAGTTATGCACTGATGATATGATCTTATATGGGGAGTACTGGAAGCAATAGAGGAATTTGGCAGAGTGGCAGGATACAAGATCAACAAACAGACGTCCATCACACTGCTATACACTTCAACCAAGACCACAGAAGAGGGGATAAAAAAAGGTAGTACCCTTCACAATAGCCAAGCATAAATGGAAATATCTAGTGATATACCTGACTAAAATAACAAAAGATTTGCATGAGGAAAACTACAGAACACTACTATAAGAAACCAAGAAGGACCTCAATAAATGGAAGACTATCCCATGCTCATGGATCAGAACACTCAATATAGTAAAGATGTCAGTTCTGCCCAAGGCACCATATACATTTAATGCTATCCCGATACAAATACCACCATGCTTCTTCAAAGAATTGGAAAAACTGATTACCAACCTAACTTCATATGGAGAGGGAAGAAACCCAGAATTAGCAGAAACTCCTTGAGAAGAAGGACAAAGTGGGAGGGCTTGCTATACCTGACTTTAGCACCTATTATACAGCCACAGTGGTCAAAACAGTGTGGTGTTTGTATAATTACAATCCCCTGACCCATGGAAAAGAACTGAAAACCCAGAAATAAAATCATCAGCATACAGACAAGTGCTTTTTGATAAGGGTCCCCAAAATATCAAATGGGAAGCAGATGCCCTCTTCAACAAGTGGTACTGGAAAATTGGATATCTAACTGCAGAAAAATGAAGCAAGAACCTTATCTCACTCCATGCACAAGAATAAACTCAAGGTGCATCACAGACATTGAGGTCAAACCCCAAATTATTAGGGTCATCAATGAGGGAGTTGGGACAAACCTGAGAATCTTAGCACAGGGAATACATAGGTAATCAGAAATAGGGAAGGACACAAACACAAAGGAGGCACATATGACAAGTGGGATACACTGAAGATAAAACACCTGTGTACATCGAAAGAATTCACCAAGAGGCTCTCCCCCTCCACGTGGACCATCATGCAGGACAGAGGAACTGGTTTCCATTGACAACATGTACCAAGCACCTAAGACGAAATCTCATGATCCTGGCTTCTAAGGAGCATTCTGGCTACACTTCTTCCAAGAAAGATCTGTTGATTATTCTGACAGTCTATACTAACTTTAGACTAACTAATTATACACGTGGACATCTCCAGACTGAATACACAGATATCTAAATGGCTACATCTATGAGAAGAGATGATGCAGAAGTTTAATATCAGTAACTAAAATCAGGCCAGGGCTGTCAGTAGAAGAAACCATCAATTGCTAATATGTACGTTTAGGTTCAAGCTGAAAAAATTTTGTTAAGTCTTCAAAATATGAAGTTGCAGATATCCCACCATAATTTTAAGAACATCTCAAGAAAAAATGTGATTCATTGAACACTAGTGACAGAAGACCTGATGCGCTATAGAAGAACATATAGAATATCATTCATGAAGAAAGGACATGAGTATTCTTTATGAAGAGTATCATTTAATTACATTAAAATACAGGAGAGAACGAAATGTTCAAAGTGAATATTAGAAGAGACTTTGAAACTTGCATTTAATCATAGACAAGCTAAGGCACATGGAAAAATGATGAAGTCAAGAGTTCAATATAAAACCTTAAAGGGTAGCTTAAGAAGACAAAATAAAATACTTATTCATAAACTTATAAAAAAGAAAAAGAAAGAACTCACCAAGAGAATAATAAGAGAGCCCACGTACTGGGAAAAACATCTTTAGCAATGACACACCCAATGAATGCCTTATTATTAAAATCTACAATAATCTGTTAACTTACAAAAAATACCAAAACAAACAAAACTAATAGCCCACTGAGGAGGTGGGCAAAGGACCTGAACAGAAGTTTGACAAGGGCAGAAAACTGAATGTCCAATAAACATAGGAGAAAATGTTCCAGATCGTTAGCTATGAGAAAAATGCAAATTAAAACAACTATGAGATAACCCAATTAAAACTCAAAGATAACCCAATTAAAAAAATCAGAAAGTAACAAGTGTTGGAGGGACTGTGGTTTCATAGGAACTCTCATCCACTGCTGGTGGACCAGTAGTTATGTACAACCACTATGGAAATCAACTTGGCTCTATCTGAAACAGATGGAAATCACGCAACCATCTGACCCAACCATCCCCCTACTGGGCATATACCCAGAAGAGGTAAGCAACAAGCCACAGCGAGACATCTGTGCTCCAATGTTGATCGTGGCACAGATCACAATCGCAAGGAGTTGGAAACAGCCCAAATTTCCATCAGTGAACGAATGGATTAAAAACCTGTGGTACATACACACAATGGAGTACTACACATCCCCCCAAAACAGTGATGAATACATGAGGCACATAGCTGCATGGAAAGGACTGGAGGAAATCATGCTAAGTGAAGTAAGCCAGGCACCAAAGGGCAAGTACAACATGAGTCAGCTGAGGTAAGCTTGTAAATTCAAAAGGGCCATAAGGGAACAGCTACTGCATACACACATTCCTGGGGTCCGATCCAGGTACAACGGCAGGGGGCAGACCAAATGCAGGGATGCTTTTGGCAGTCAACTAAAAAAGTGGAGGAAAGAAAGAAGAAGAAGAAAGACATCATTAATGGGGAAACAAGGCACTAACTCACTGAAGGAGAGGGTAGTGTTTATATCTCCACAGGAAGAGTGAGAGAGGGACCAGAATCCAACCCGATGCTCCAAGATGTGAATGCAACATCCTGGCATGAAGCAGGGAACGAAAAGAGAGGTCTATGCCCCAGCCCAATCCTAACTACGTACACAATGCCTCCCCGCACACCACCCCAGAAGAATTCACTTCAGAGGCCAGGACTGAAACTACAGCTCAAGGAGGGGGAGCATCTGATCAGAACACACAGTGACAAACAAAGAGGGAAAGAAAGAGCGTGGAGAACATCCTGGACCACAAAATCTGAGGATGATATTCTTGCTTTGAGTAGCCAATGCACAGAGAGGACCATAGGGCCGGCCACACCACATTACATGACATACCTCACTGCCCTATAGCGCTACCAGGGACAACACTGGAGGAACAGTACAGAAATTGTACCTTATCTGATCCCACCACACCGGGGTGAAATGCTAAGGGCATCCAACAGAACAGCAAGGGGAGCAAAGTAATGAAGTCCTCAGGAAATGCCAAAATTGACCTCGGGCAAGGGTGTGGCCCACTATCAGATTGGACCAGAAAACACTCCTAAAGGTCAGTAAACAGAACTGGAATGATTTATAGGCTTTTCTTTTTTTGTCGTTGGTTTTGTTTTTCTGGTTTCTTTTATTGCCTTATTTTGCTCTCTCTCTCTCTCTCTCTCTCTCTCTCTCTCTCTCTCTCTCTCTCTCTCTCTCTCTCTCCTTATTATCATCTCTGCATGTCTCTCTAGATAAAGTAAGTGTATGTTTGGTTCAGGGCGGACACAGGAGAGGAGGAGGCAGGGGAAAGACAGGGGGTTGTCAACCAACCCAGGAACAAGGGAACAACAAATGATCTAAAATCAATGGCAAGGATGGTTTAGAATGCCTGGTGGGGATTGTTCAAGGGCAATGTAGCTGAGAGGAATTACTGAAATCCAAATAAAGGCCAAAGATGATTGTGGGACAAGAGGAAAGTAAAAGGAAATTGAGTAAAGAACCAGGAGGCAAAGGACATTTATAGAGGTCTACATAAAGGAATATACATATGTAAATATATATAATTATAAGGAAATAGATCTAAGTACATATATTTATAGGTTAAGTTTTAAGATAGCAGACAGACATTGGGCCACTACTCAAGTAGTCCCTCAACACAAAAACACTTTGTTCTAATAACCTGGCATTCTGTGATACTCAGCTTCTAGACATGATTGCTGAAGACAAAATGGGTGCATAAGCAAATGTGGTGAAAAAATCTGAGGGCAGACTCTTAAAGGCTTGGAGATAAACAAGCGGCCATCTAGCTGAGGAGCAACAATGCCCACATGGAAGAAGCACACCAGCCTGTGTGATCATAAGGTGTTGATGGGATCAGGTATCACACATCAAAGACCAGAACAAAAATTATAGCAATGTGAATGAGGGGGAGTGTGTAGTGAAGACTTAGAGCCCATATGTAGACAATTGGACATCCTCTCATAGAAGGGTCACAGGAAGAGACAAGCCAGTCAGAGTGCAGTATAGCACTGATGCAACATACAACTTTCCTCTAGTTCTTTAATGCTTCCTCCCCCTCAGTATCATGCCCCCAGTTCTACCTTACAAATCCGGCTAGACCAGAGCATGTACATGAGTACAGATAAGAGCTGGAAACACAGGGAGTCAAGAACAGATTAACCCAAGACCAATAATGAGAGTGCTAAAACCAGGAGGGGAAGAGGGAGGTGTGGGGGAAAGAGGGAACAGATTATAATGATCTACATATAACCCCCTCCCTGGGAGACAGACAACAGAAAAGTGTTGTTCCATGAAAAGACACAGTGGTCAGTGTAAGACATGAATATATATATATATATATATATATATATATATATATATATATATATAAAAATTATGAAGGGTTCATGAGGGAGGGAGGGAAGGAGAGAGAGGGGGAAATGAGCTGATAACAAGGGCATAAGTGTAAAGAAAATGTTTTGAGAAAATGTTTTGAGAATGATGATGGCTACATATATACAAATGTGCTTGACACAATGGATGGATGTATGCATTGTGATAAGAGCTGTAAGTAAATAAAATGATTTAAATGATTTTTTTTTAAAAATTGGAATAATACAAGGATCCAGAAATTCCATCATTGCCACTGAATGTCCCATCATCTTCTTGGTGGTGAGGCCTAAATTCCCCGGATGTGAACTGATCTTCCAGGCCCAGAGGTTTATCCCATTTCCTACCCGTCGTCTGCTGTTAACATGTTATTAAGGAATGTGTATCCTCAAATGTGCGAAGGAAACCACATGTTGTATGGCTTACTAGTTCTTTCTTGGATGGTGGGAGGAGCTTCTGTGAGCCCTCAGGAAAGCAGCCCAAAGTGCCCTGGTCTTGTAGTGATGATACATAGTCTCACTTAATCCTCAGAAGTCAAAACTACACTCAGATTTGGCCCCCACTCACACCCAAATTAGAAAAGGGAGCCTGGGAAGGGCACCAGTTTTTCTTTCTCTATTCTTTCCCAGTACTCACCTTCTTGTCACTCATGCCCCATATGTGGTCTCCAAGAACTCCTTCACCCTGGAAAATCTGGTGTGTACTTCCTCTGAAGCGCACTCATGGGCCACACTTTAGAATTCAGTCTCTGCTGCTCAGACAACAGCAGGCCCATGGTCTCTTGACTGGCTTTTAAAGTTCCTGCCAAAGGAGGATGTCGTGCAAAGCCCAGCTCTCTCAGAGAAATACCCTTCACAAAGTCTCTTCTACCATGGTTGACATGTTTCAGAGTCACCTAACTGTGATAACTAGGTTTATGTGTGCCAACTTGGCCATTGGGAACAGGTGGGATTAATGGGGTCACAGTTTGATTTTAGGCCAATGAGATAAATGGCTCTGCAAGGCCCATCCCCCTCTCTCTTGTTCTCTTGTGCTCAGATCAGCATGCTGCTGCTTTAAGTAGTTGTCTGCCTCAACCTGTGAGCTACACTACCTGTGGGCCAAGACAACCAATGGATCGTGTTTCTAGAGCTTGAGCCTCCTGCAAGTCCTGATTTGGCAAAAAAGAAAAAGAAAAAAGAACTTGCTTTGCTACATTGCTGGTGAGTATATCGCTTGAGCTTGCACTGATGGATCATGTCACCTTGCACTGCTTGAGTTCCTAGCCATCCAGGCCTGAATCACTAAGCTCCTGAGCTTCTGCCTGTTGCTGACCCACCCTGCCGTTTGCTGCTTCTGTCCAGGCTCTGCCTGACTTGCCCCAGAGAGGACTCCACTGTCCGCCTCCTTGACCTTGGACCTGGCAGCCTACATGAGTTGAAGTACTTCCACTATATTAACTGTTCCACAAAAGTGAGTTGAACTGAGCCTTCTGTACTGCTGTGTGGACTAGTTAGCTGTTATAGTCCTTCTCATTGTATAAACATATATGTATGCACACACACATATATACATATATAATCATAAGTGTCCTGGTTTTGTTTCTCTAGAGAACTCTACCTTACACACTAACCATCAGAGGGAGCTTACTCACCATGGTGTTCCTCAACTCACTTTAGTATTTGCTATTTTGGGATCTTGGGACCTCAGTAAAAACTTATACTTTAGCATCTTATTACATAAGCCTATTCCCAAGGGGATGTTGCTAAATGCATCCATGATAAACATGGTGTATCTTCTTAGAGAAAGCATTCCACTCAAAGATTTGTGGTGGGGAGGGGGGAGGGTTGGAGAAAATATATGAAGCCTCCCTTTCCTCTAAAACACACACACACACACACACACACACAGACACACACACACAATCAATCCTGTTTCAGTTTATTTCAACTCATGGTAACCTCGTATGTATCAGAGGAGACCAGTAATCCATAGGCTTTTCAGCACCTGATTTGGGGAGGTAGATCATAAGGCCTTTCTCCAGCGGCACCTCTGGTGGCTCAAAGCTGCAACTTTTGGGTATCTTAATGATTTGTACCACTTAAGGACTCTGTGGCCAGCAGATGGTTTAAGCACACAAAGCAATAAGTCAAACTAGAAATTAAAAGAGATTGTAGCATGGAGTTGAAAACAGAACTGAATATATTTTAAAGTTCCATGAGACTTCAGAGAAACAGCTTATTTAGGGCGACTGGAACCTGATAACTGCTCAGATGCTAACAGACAGGTCACAGGTTCAAACCCACCCACTGCTTTCAGGAGGAGCATATGGTAGTAAAGGTTACAGCCTAGGAAACCCTATGGGGCAGTGCTACTCTGTCCTATAGAGTGTATGTAAGTTGGAATTGACTCTAGATCAATGAGTTGTTTGTTTGCTTTCTTTTAGTTAAGCACCCAGCCACCCCACCCTCCCACACCACCTGATGTAGATATTCATGCTCCTCTTTCATTAGGCAAGTTCCCTTGGTGGTGGTGTGTATGTGGGGTTGTTGGGAGGGTGCGGGGAGTTGGTGGTGGTACAGGTTTTGAAGCTTGGCATGAAGACATTATCAGCTATTCTAATTGCAGTGGAGATATCAAGTCACTTGGAAGCTACATTGACCTATTGCCATTCATTATCACATATTTTACAGACTTACATGGTAAACTATCAGGGATGAGGAAACAGGACGGCAGTGCTTTACTTTGTATTTTTAATTAGAATATGAGGAGTAGGTGCAGTGTTCAGAAAGAACCTCCTAGAACTGCAGTGTTTAGTACAAACTGCGGAAGCCTCATTACCATTGATTTGGCCTGATCCCAAATCAAACTCACTGCCATTGAGTTGATGCTGACTCATAGCAACCTTGAAGGACAGGATAAACTTGCCCCTGTGAGTTTCTAAGACATTAACTATTCACAGAAGTGGAAAGCTCTGTCTTTCTCCTGCAGAGTGGCTGGTGGTTTTCAACTGTTGGCCTTGTGTTAGCAATCCAACGCGTAACCATTACACCACCAGGGCTCCATCGTTAACGTTTCTAGTTGGTGCATAAACATGCATAGTAGTTGTACTGTTGGATTCTGTTGAAAGCAGAGAAATAAAACTCTTTCACAGATAGCACTGTATGATGGATTTTGTAATGTCCTTTTTGATAATGAATGCCGCACAATTCCTTTTAATTGTGTTATTTCCAGCATGATAAATCATGATTTTTCTGATTCAGAATGGCCAATAGCAGTCCATTTCAGCTCACTTAGACGTAGGATATTGATATTTATACATGACATTTCATTTTGACAACCTCCAATTTTCTCAGATTCATGCTTCACATATTCCAAGTTCAGATAATTAGCAGATTTTTGCAGGTGTTTCTCCTTACCTTGAGTTGTACCCCATCAGCAAAAGAAGATCCCAAATGTTCCACTCCTATGGGCTTTACCTGATTTACATCTCCATGGTCAGCTCCACTTTGGACCTCAGTGCCTTCTCAGACACAATTGGAGTGTCGTCGGACCTGGAGGGGCTATCCTCTGGAACCATCTCTGACAATGTCTGTTCCCATTGTTCAGGACTTAAGTCTCTGACAGTACTCTGAAGCTATGCAGTTTTCTGAGGATCCTTCCTTCAAACAAGGAGCTGATGAGCCCTTCATTGTCTCTTCTTACTCTCGAAGCTCTGCTGAAACCTGGTCACTGTGGGTGACCCTGCTGGCGTTTGAAACACCAGAGACAGAGCTTCCAGTATCGCAGCCACACACAAGACTCTGCAATATGGCAAACTGACAGACAAGTGGTGGAGATAAAGGATAATCTCTAAAATCTATAGAAAATGGCACCATCTTAACAATAAGAATACAAATAATCCAATTAAAAATGGGCACAAGACTTGAATAGACAATTTACCAAATATGACATCCAGGCAGCCAACAACTATATAAGAAATGATACAGGTCATTAGCAATAAGAGAAATACACATTAAAACAACAATGAGATGATCCTTCACACCAAAAAAGAATACAACATGGACAGACATATGAACATTATGTTTATCGCAGCAATTTCCATAATAGCAAAAAAATGGACAGAACCAAAAATCCCTGTTATAGGGGAATGGATAAACAAACTCTGTGACATTCATACAATGAAATATTATATAACACTAAAAACACTGACAACTCTCTTAAAGACTGCAAGACATGGACAAAGCTAGAGAATATTGTGCTTAGCATATTTTATCAATCTTACAAATATAGATACTTAGTAACATAATTATTATAAGGAAAAACAAAGAAAATGGAAAAGGATATGCATACCCAGAAACAAGACTTTGCTGACTATAGGAAGGTCAGGGACAGGGAGGGAACACGGACGGAGAGGGGAGGGCTAGGATATTGGGAGGAAGGGGGGAGGAAAGATGGGTGGGAGGTGGGGGAGGTGGGGAGAAAGAAAGGAAACCACATATGTGGAGGGTTTAACAAGATATTGTTGTTGATTTCATTTCTAGAGATGAGTTTTGTAAACAAGTACAGAATGCTTCTTTAAAAACAAACACACACACAAAATAAAAATCCCTCCAGATTCCTTTTCCCTCAAACCTAAATATTGGTCTAGTGGCTAAAAAAAGTAAACAAACAAAAGGAGGAAATGTAAAACTGAAATAGATTTGGAGTCCTTAGTGACAAACAAGTTCATCTCAAGCAACCAAACAAAAAATCAGCGCTGTGCTGCTACTACCTTATACTGACAATGACAATCAAGTTCAAACATTCAGAAAATATAGACTCCAAGCAGCTAATACTGGTAAGGGAAAGTTCTGTGGCTACCTGGACTGGAGCTAGTGCAGCCACGTCGCCCTACTGGGGAACTGAGCCAACCAGTCAACATCAGAATGAGATCTTTTTCTCATGAATGGTACTGTCTGTCTACAAAGACCTACTGATAGGTGCCCAGGCAGGCTGAAACCTCCTGAAGAAAAAAATGAGATGCCTTGATGTTTCCCTTTAGACAGATCCTAGAGAAGCTCCTAGGGGCCAAAAGGTTGATGGGTAAAGTGTTGAGAGAAGCTGCTGTTCTCCTGAGCCAGGCCAAGGTCACAGCTGGCGATTTCAGAATAATTGTTGTCCAAGATGGGACTAAGGCCCAAGTGACCATTTGTGCAAAGAAAGATGATGTAAGCAGGGGTTACGTGCCAGTGTTTGAACATCACCATGAAGGAACGGACAGTCATGGACGGAGTGATTTAGCCAGAGGTGCGGAATCACTGGCTAAGGTAAAGGGGAGCGGTGCCAAAGCAGTGGGACTACTTGTGGAACCGACGTTGAGGCAGACTCTCTTTGATACGTCGAATGCTGCTATCAAGAAAACCAACAGGCATGTAAATCTCATTGCACCCTGTCATCATTCCCTGATTGACTGACCCCCATCCTACATCATCACAGAACTGGGTGAGCGAGAGCCAGAGGAGTCCGATCGTTCACAGAGAATATGGGAGAAGAATAAAATTCTCAAGGACATATCCATGCTGGCCGAGGAGCAGAGCAGCCCAGCCAGGGAGGTGATGGAGCCTGGGAATCTGGCTGAAGACAAGGATGAGTATTTTCTGTTTAAATAATCTTGCCTCTTTGTGCGTTTTCCTTAGTCCTAACACTGGCTCCATTTTAATTCTAGTAGGTATGTGTGGTTGTTTCTTTCTTTGCTTGCCCAAGCATCTCACTGGGTGCGAAATTTCCCTGGCTGGGAATTTCATGAGGTTACTTCTGCGGGATCACAATCCAGTAACAGTGTTGGTGATTTGCAGACCCCCAAGGAATTTGTATAACTTACCACATCAAACAGTCACCTCCTTGTAACATCTGCTGTCAGGAAAGATCACGTTAGGAAACATCAGTGGTCTCACGCCTACACCACACACAAGTCCGGCCACCAGTTACATCGCTCTGCTGCTGCTCTCAGTCCTAGGTGTTGGTGTCTGGGATTACTGCCACTCTCCTCCTTGTCTGACTGGCCCTGTCCGCCAGCTTTTCTGATACCGTCTTCCCTTACTTTTCCTTGCAGGCCTGGTCCGTCCTGTCTGCTGTGGGAGCAGTTCTGTGGACTGAACCAATTTAACAGTGACTATGTTGTAAGAAGGCGCCCTGGTGGCGTAGTGGTTCCACATTGAGCTGTTAACAGCTAGGGTGGTGGTTTGAGACCATCGGCTGCTCCTCAAGATAAAGAATAGGCTATTACTACTCCTCTAAAGAGCGAGAGTCTTTGAAAATTGGAACAAAGCTACATCCATCCCCTTGCATATTTCCCATGGGTGCTTTCATATCACAAGGGCAGTCTTAAGTCTTTGCAAGAGATCTATGCTGGCAAAGTCTAAAATACATGGTTGTGTTGTTATTAGTTGCTACTAGTTGTCTTCTCATTGATTGTGACTCTCAAGTGTGCAGAGTTTAACTGCTCCCTAGGATTGTCGACATTGTGGCCTTTGAGAAGGAGGACACAAGACCCTATTTTCCAGGGGCTGCTGAGTGGGTTTGAGCTTGTCATCCTCTTGTTTGGCAGTCCAGTGCTCAACACAGGCAATTCGATCGGGCCTTTTATAGAAAAGTTTACGGACACTGATGGGCCCACTCTTGACATTTCCAAGGTTAAGAAACACAGGTCAGACCAGAGGAAGGGCTTTTTTCAAGCTGAGATGAACGACTGGGGACAGAGGCAGGAGGCTGGATTTGGCCAACAGGCTGTAGTTTGACTCTTGGAATAGACTGCCCGGTAGCAATTTGCCTCACTTTACTTGTTGGGGCAGAGATGGGAGCAGTTGTTCCCTGCATGAAAGCGTGCTTACTTCCCCTGCCTCTTCCTTTCCCTCCCATCCCCTGACATTCCCAGTGGGTGATTGGGTCCATCTCAGGGCTCAGGAGAGCCCAGACAGGACAAGGTACAAGATAAAGTCTTCCAGAGAAGGTCCCCACTTTGGGCTGAATGTGAGGTGGGAGTTCCTCTGTTACCTCTTCCTACTGCCCTATTTTGTCACACATTATCTCATAAATATCTTCATAGGGCCGCGATTTAACGCTTTCTCAACTCGGTCTCAGAGGGTTGGCTCAAGAAGCCCTCCTTAGAGACTATTTCTCAGTCTTCAGAGGAGCCCTTTTCAAAGACATTGGCCTTTCTATTCCACAGTGGCACTTCATAAGGACCCGGCCCCACGCACCACTTCTGCTAGGACTTCATGCTTCCAGAGAGACGTGCGTGGCCTTTTAAAGTCTATAATGAGAGCTACATGACCTACAATGTTGCTCATTTTGCTTTGGCTTCCAGGATGAATATAATGAAAATCTGTGCTTAATTTCAGTTACTAGCTCATCTCAGGGCTCAATTACATTTAGATTACTCCTTTGGGATCATTCAATTTTAAACTTCTATTACTTCTTGTTCTTCGGTATCTGCTTCTTTTGACACTAACTATACTTGTGTGTGTCTGTGATTTTCAGTAAGTGCGTCCTACTAAGACCATCCACCAGTTTGTCACACTGTGATGGTTTGCGTGTTGCCGTGAAGCTGGAAGCTATTCACCAGGAATTTCAAATACCAGCAGGTTTACCGATGGTGAACAGGTTTCAGAGAAACTTCCAGACTAAGACTACAAAGAAAGGCCTGGCAATCTACCTCTGAAAATTAGCCAAAGAAACCCCTTTGGATCACAAGAACTTTAAGTTGGAAGACACTCAAAAGACATAGGAGCCGCAATGAACTAAATGATATGAGTAATCTTGAAGATGACACGGACAGGTAATACTTCACTCTGTTGAACATAGGAGTCAGAGCCAGCTTCAACACAACTAACCAGAGCTATGCCCTTGAGGTAAAAAAGAGAAATCATTTTTTTATTATTTTTAAGGGATTTGCAATACAGATTTTAAAGTGCAGATAAGCATTTCCCTACAGGACATATGCTTAATAATGACAGCCAGCCCTTCAGGTGAAAGAGACAGTACCTTGAAGAGTAAAAGATAATAACAACAATGGTATGAATACTATTGATTCGGTAAAGTAGAGGATCAGTGACAGAAGAGGAAGACCTTGATGATATGGATTGACACAGTGGCTGCAACAGTGGGTCCAAACGTCTGAACAATTGTGAGAATAACACAGGACTGGGCAGTGTTTCCTTCTGTTATACCTAGGTTCACAATGGGTCAGAGTCAACTTGACAATTAGTAGGTGCATAATTTATACACACGACCTTTCTAAGTTCTGTGCCCATGGACAATATCGTTCATGTACCTCAGCACCATTGTTTACTATCCTTTTGTGTACAGGCAATTGCAGGCATTTCCAATTAATCAGAAAGGATCTTAAATGAAATCTACATGCCATTTTTTAAAATCAACTAATGAAAGATTCTTCACTGGGATACTACTACATTTTTCTATTAAGGAGTAAGTCATCATGGATGGAGTAGAGTCGGTAATCAAGTGCTATCTACCATTATCACACTAGTGGAAATTCAGTTAGACCTCCCCCTCCTTTCTCTCCCCAGTCACAGACTTCCATGCATGTTTTGATGGCTGTTAAAAAGACTGGCAACAATGGTCTCATAAAGAAGCAAAACACCAGGGCCTTCCTCTAGGATGGTATAGACAAACTTTTTCCACTTTACCACGTTGTGGATCAATAATATTTTAATTGGATAATGAAAATCCTCACCCTCCCTCCCTGACCTTCATTGGTACAATGTCAACTCTATGCGCACACCTTATTCCATTTCCTTTGGCTTTCTGTCCTTTTTCTCATTATACATTCGTCAGAACTGTAAAACTCCAGAACACATGTGTATTTAAAGGGGATTAATCATTGAAATACCATAATTAGTTCAAGAATGGTGTCTTTTCGAGATGGAATGAGCTAATTAATTTTCGCCCTCTCCCAGGGAACCTGCTCTGAGATGTGAGCTAATTAGGGACCTGCATATCAAAGAGAAGTGAAGTGTATCTTGTAAATAGGATTTCATTTAAAACCGATCAAAGGAAGATTTATCCAAATAACTGTCCCTTCCTCTCTATTTGTGGGGCCGCCTAACCGACAGTGCCGAGAACAACCAGTGGGCAGTCGGACAAGCATGCCGCCAAGAGAATGGCCTCCATGCCCACGTCAGCTATCAGCAGGGACAGAGAACCAAAGGTGTCCGGAGGTGGAATTGCACTTCTTCCTACCTTTTCGCGGTGCATCTGATGGAGACAGGAAAGGTAACAGGCATCTGTAACCCAGTCTACCTGCGTGGCTTTGTGGTGTTGTCTCTAGGGACAAAGGTGCTCCGTGTGCGGGGCGAACTCCTCCCTAGGGCTTTCAAGTCTGTGACCTTTCCGAAGCAATTCACGGGGCCTGACGTCCCGACACCCGGGAAATCGGCTTCTAAAGCTTGAGGTTGGAAATACGGTCTCTGAGGTTAGTTCTCTTACTGGTTGACGGTGTGACCTTGGGCCAGTTGGTTGTTTAACCTCATCTGCCACATATGAATTCCAGTCCCTTCTTTACCCACCTCCCGAGAGACTTGTGAAGATCCAGGGAGAAGATTAATGTGACAAGGGTTTGGAAAAATACCTAAAATGGCTATACAAATGTGAAGCATTTTTGGCATCATTACCAATGTCTCCATAGGCAGAATAAATTAGAAGAGAGACGTTTCCCAGATCATTTTGGCCCAAATTGTAGCTCCTGAGGAAAGAGGCATCTCGGCGGGCTGCCTCTGTGGGTCAGACTCACCGTCCAATTGCCCAAACATCCTTTCTCCAGTGCTCGCAGTTAGAAAGTAGCTTCCAAAGAAGAAACAACTCAAGGCAGAGGAGGGGATGAGAAGATCTATTTGTTTTTCTTTAATGCTTCACAAGAACCATCTTGCTTGTCCTTCCAAATGTGCAGCCTGATGTCCATCAGCCTGCAGGACAAATGGGGATAAAGCATTTGGTGATTGACAGGGAGAAGGGCCCTTTGCCTTGAATTTCAAATGCAAACTGATGTAAAGGAAATCGATAAATGTGCTGCAAAAATAGGCTCATGTCATTATTTTGGGTGGTGATTTTTGAACCCTAAGAATTTCAAGGTGCACAAGGAAGTGGGTGGAATGCTACCTAAAGAAAAGTCATGCTCAGAAAAATATGGGTCCCTGAGCTACACAAGCAGTTAATATGCTGCCTGGTTGGAGGTTTGATTCCACCCAGAGAAGCTCTGAAAGAAAGGCTTGGCACTCATGGATACTTGGCATGCACAGTCTTGATGAGTTGGAATTGACTTGACAACAACTGGTTACTTAAAGAAGCAAGGCTATTAACACCGACAAAGAACACGCTTCAGGAGGTCATTTTGAGCTGCTGATGGGCAGTTTCTTGGGGAGCCGCTGGTCAGGATGGAGTTGGCTCTAGAGCAGTGGTTCTCAACCTTCCTAATACTGCAACCCTTTCATATACTTCCTCATGTGGTGGTGACCCCTCAACCATAACATTATTTCGTTGCTCCTTCATCACAGTAATTTTACTATTGTTGTGAATTAAGTGACTGCTATGAAAGGGTCGTTTGACTTCCAAAGGGGTCACAACCCTCAGATTGAGAGCCGCTGATCTAGATGATGCTCAAACTGGTGATAAAATAAACCCACAGACACAAAGACATGAGGCAGTCAGCTTTCTTCTTCCCCAGCCTCACCATCCCAGCAAGACACAGCAACTCCGACAGAGAAGAGCAGAGAGGAGGGAAGAGGAGTCCAGGAAGGGCTTCCCGAGTGCTGCAGCAAGGCATGGCCTACTCAGTGAGTGTGGGCGGCAACACCGACGCCCTGGGGGACGTGAAAGGAGAGCACTCCTTCTTTGAAGAAGGGCACGTTAGGCATTATGGAACCCAGCAGGGGATGTAGATATGAATACGAAAATTACATACTATACAATTAACCATTTTCAAGTATACAATTTTTAGCACATTCACAAAGTTGTGCAAACATCACATCTATCTAGTTCCCAAACACCTTAATCACCCCAAGAGACTCCATACCATTAAGCAGACCCCACC
The DNA here is from genome assembly GCF_050624435.1 of Tenrec ecaudatus. Lineage (NCBI taxonomy): Eukaryota > Metazoa > Chordata > Mammalia > Afrosoricida > Tenrecidae > Tenrec > Tenrec ecaudatus. The sequence goes on along the minus strand of NC_134531.1, from coordinate 171,087,078 downwards.
CCCTTTGCCTTCTTCCCTAGAGACAGTATTTTCAATAGGGACCAGCTGTTGTTCCCCACATGATACTTAAGACTCAGTAGGTCTTTTCTTCAATCCTAGTTGCAAATCTTCCATCCAACTCGGCACAAAAGTGAGGCCATGAGGAGTCGTAAGGCCTTGTGTCCAGCACTGTTGCAGCACGGTTCCCCTCGGAGCACACATCTAATTGAGGCCTGCCCATTGAAGAGGAGATTGGAAATGTCCAGTGAGGTGCAGAATGTGTGTATCAGTGAGCATGGTGGTGTGAGTTTCTATTTGGAGCCTGGGCTGGAGTCTTACCTCTGCCCCCGTGAACCATTCTCCTGGTTCCTTGGAGCCTCCATGTCACTATTTTCCAAATGAGGTTGTAATACTACTTTATTCTGAGGCCTATATTACATGAGCTAATAATAGATGTAAAGTACTTAGCCTAGCATCTCTTATACTGGGAATCTCTCTCAGTGTGTGTGTGTGTGTGTGTGTGTGTGTGTGTGTGTGTGTGTGTGTGTGTGCTGTAGAACTGAGAAAGGGGGCCAGAAAGTATATCATGTTATTAAAACAGTAACGGAGCCTTGTGACCAGAGCAACAGCAGAGTTAGCTAGTAGTTAATGAAATGGTTCGAGGCTGCTCTAAAGAAGCAAGTCATCACCTCTGCTCCTGGATTCCCTAGTTCAGTTCCAGGCAGTATATGCTCAACCACTTCAGGTAGCTGAGGGGCAAATGACAAGATGGACAGGATCTGTCCCAATAACTGGCCCCATCTAAAATCAAATGCACACACATAAAATCATTAAAATAAAATAAAGAAGAGCTTTCTTGATGAACCTCCTAAAATAACAATGACATGTCTCAAGGAGCCCCAGCCCTCTTGAATTTCAGAAGCTCCAGGCTGGAATGTGAGAACAGTGTCCATGTTAGGCATAAAGAGGCGGATCTTTAAATAACAGAAGGAACTTATATTAAGGTGTGGGGTTATATACATGGGATTATATTCTTCACACTGCGTCTCTACAGTCCCATGGGAGGCAGGACGTATTTCTCCCTCTCCTTGCAGGCCCCCGATTCTTCCTACATTAAGCTAAACAAAATGTTGACACGAACCAAATTTTTCCTGCCTTATCTAAGAAGATTGTTTTCCAGGACCCTGGTGCTCCCCACAACCTGTCGCGTTGGGGAAGGAAAACTTTTATATTGGGAAGATAGTGGTCATAGTTATTTTTCTAGTGCTTTTTCTCCCCCCCACCCCCACCCCCCAGATAATTGCTTTTGTCCAGGTTGAATCTTGACTGGTACATTTAAGTATGATCAGCTTGTTTTACAAAGCGCTCAGAATTGAAGAAAAAGAAAGTAAAGGGGGGGTATGTGTTAGCATTTGAATGTGTGTGTATGTTTGTGCATGTGTATTTATATTTCACTTGTTCGTGGTTGTTGAGAGAATAAGACAACCCTGGAGCTGCTTAGCAACTTGTTTTCTGTCCCTCACGAGGGGGAAATACACCAACAATGGCACCAAGTCAAAGAAAGGCAGACACGTGATAGGACGCGCTGATGACATTATGTGAGCAGCTGAATCCAACTGCACCTAAAACCTGACTATTGCTTGTTTTTCATTCATATGAGCCCGATACTCATTTTTATTTTTGTTTAAAACATTTCAGTTTGGTTTTCTAATTCTTTTTACCAGCGTCTCTAATTAGTACATATAATGTAAGAAAGGTAGGAGACCACAGGTGAGACTGTGATGGTCCCATGGCCTCTGTGCTAGTCACAGTGCTTCTGGGGGAAGAGAGGGATTCCTAGTTGGATGAAGGGAGGGGCCTGAATTCACGAAGTGAGCCAGGATTTCTGGTTGTTTGATCCTCACTAAGACTCTATGTATTCCTATATATGTATATATGATCTATATGTATTTATAGATCAGGAAACTGAGGTTCATAGAAGTCAGGGAATTCACTTACCATCACACACCTGATAAATCAAGGAGCCAATTTTAACCTTGACTACCCATTCTCAGAGGCCATGTGTTGACTTTGAAGCTGAATTGCTTACTCTTCTTAAGACATTTCCAATGTAAATCCCAAGCAATTGCTCACTCTATCCATTAGTATGTATCTGAAAAAGTACATTTTCTTTTTTTTCCTCTAGCACACATGCACACGCACACACAAGTGCTCATACCTTTCTAAGGAAGTTGGGGTCTAATAATAAGTCTATGTATCAGCTGAAGCCAGTGATGAATGTGGACCTACAGGAGCAAGAATACCAGTAGTGCGCACCGTGACATCGCTCTTCATGATAAAAGCAGGCCATGCAGAGGCCATGGAATAGCCCAGAAAGATGTAGAGGCAAAGGAGGCTAGGTTCTACGGATAGAAAAGAAAGGAAAGATGGACATGGATCCTGTCTGTTTCATTGAGTGTGATTGCATGTGCTCCAAACATTCCTCTTAGGCATATGCAGAATTGCATTTCCTTATTTCCTTTGATACCAGGCATAACCATGACACTGAGTTTAATCAATAATAAAAAAACCTGAGCAAAAGTGGGGGGAATAGATATGAATTATTTCTGGGCCTGGTTTCTTTCCCATTGCAGAGGTGGCAGTGGAAGCAAATGTCAAGATGGAATTGCCAACAACTCATCTTTTTGAGTAGGCCCTCCATGCTAGCTGTTTTGAACATCAAGAGTGATTGAGAAATAATTGTTTATTGTGCTAACATCCTGAATTTTGGCCTGATATTGCAACATAACTTCCCCCTGCTGATAGAGAATATTTCCAGAGTTCACTGAAGGTTCTGCCATCTATTTTATGATATTCCTTCCTTAGGTTAACATTTTTACACCAGAAGATTCCTTTGGGGAAGGGCAAGAAGATGAAATAATAACTGATATCTGGATTTGGTATGTATTTGTGTATGAAAAAAAGTATATACTCTTGGTTTTTACTCTAGTTTGTCTTTATTTTCCTACATACTATATAATGTATAGGTCATTTTGTTCACTATGTACTCTAAGTATTTCAGGACCCTGGAGAATATTTTATTATGCATGAAGTTAAGAGAAAAAATGGCCATTGGGGAAGGGGGAAAGTTTGTTAAGAATAGAAAAAGACTGCTTAATTTTGAACAAGCAATTAATTGATGTGAAGGAGTGTGGACAAAGTGGAAACCCAAAACCCACCTGTAAGATAACTGGACAGTCCCTCACAGAAGGGCCACATGGAAGGATTGATATATCTAAAGTGCACGGTACGACACTGATGTAACACATAACTATCCTCTAGTTCTTTAATATTTCCTCCCCCCACTATTATGACCTTAGTTTGCCTCATTATCTTGCCAGACCTGCATATATACACTTGTATAATCAAATCTTTTTATGCATGAAATCCAAGATAGATAACCCCCTCAGAAATAGTAATAGGAGTAACGATTCCCTGCAGGCATGGGAAGAGAGGGCAGGGAAGGGGGACAGGGGGAACTTACAGCAATCATGAATGTACATCCCCACTTGAGGGGAACAGTCAACAGAATTGTAGGTGAATGAATACATTGGATGGTGTAAGAGATGGCAAAAATAACAACAACAACAATAATAATAGTATACTAAGGGTCCACAGAGGTGGTAGGGTTGGAGGGGGATAAAGGGGAGCTGATAACAAAGAGTTCAAGAAGAAAGAAAATGTATTGAAAATTACGGTGACAGCAATTGTACAATTATGCTGGATATAATGGAACTGTGGATTGTAACAGCTGTAAGAACTCCTAATAATATGTTTTAAATAAAAGAAGAAATAAAATGCTTTGAAAATGTTGGTGGCAGTAGTTGTATAATTATACTTGATCTAATTGTATTATGGACTGTTATAATATCTATAAGAGCTCCCAATAAAATTTTAGAATAAGAGAAGAGGAAATCAAACAGTCTCCAATAATTTGCCATTAACAGCAGAGAGAATTACTATTCTTTTGAAAAGTCTTTAAAATCAAGTATCTAATTTGCAGTTTTATTTAATTTTCTTCACATTTTACAATTTAACTTTCTTTTGCCTGCTTATTTAATAATACCATTTCACTCAGTCAAATCCCTTAAGCAGTTTTCAATTCCCCCACTCTGTTTGTTATTCATTTGTTCCTGTGGCTACCCCTTCTTTGAGGTGGTTAAGACAGGTGATGGTTTCCTTTTTCCAAGGATGAGGAATTTTCTTGTGACAAGGGAAAGAGAGAGATAGGCATCGAATTCATGGAATGGCTGCAAGAGGCCAACTTCTCATCCCTGGTCCCCACATCCGACTGCCTGCTTGTATGCACAGGTGCCTGTGTGGCACAGCAGTCAATCACTGGACAGCTAACCACAGGGCAGCGTTTCTCACCTACCGGTCCTCAAGAGAAAGGATAAGGCTATGTGCCCCCGCAGAGATTCCCAGCCTCAGAAACCCTGAAGAGCAGCCATCCTTTGTCTTCTACGGAGTCACTGGGAACAGGAATGGAGGAGACAGCAACGGGGCTGCTATGAACCACCTTAGAGAAATATGTGGCACAGATGATTACGTGCTTGACTATTTGCTTAAAGATTATCAGTTTGAAATGCTCAGACATGCTTTGGCAGCCAGGTCTGGTTATCTACTTCCAAAAGGTCACAGACTTATAGACCTTAGAAGAAGTTTAGCTTCACACACAGAAGGTCACCGTGAGTCAGAATCCAGTTGAGAGTAAACAACAAAGATCTGTCTACTTCTCACCTTTGGGAGGCTAAGTGGCGCTCGGATCCCCTGTAATTAATATTTCTCTTCATATGCTCGTGCCCATTTCCTTATATTCCCCATCCAGTAAGCAATGCCTTACCACCCACCTGTAGAATATAGCAAGGTAAAATGGACTGTACCCCTATTAGACAGATGGGGCCCTGAGCCTAAGAGAGACCACGAGACCTACTTCATGTTTCAACCAGGTGATACAGAAAGGCGCAGAAATTTACTCTCCTGGCACAGAGAGAATTAACAGAAAAAAGCAGGAAGACCAACATTTCCATTATGTAAAATGTATCTACATTTGAGGGAAAGCTGGAAAGGAACATGAAAAATAAAATGATTTGTGTAAGAGGGCTGTGGTTATGGGTAAAGGCTTATTGCTTAACACATTTTCTTTAATGCTTTTATAATAGCAGTTTAAATATGAAAAAAATAGGAAAAAGGAACAGAAAACTTGCTAGGGTTGAACAGAAATTGGTCTCATTTCAGATGCTCCTGATAGAGTTTAGTAAACTTATTTCTCAAGTTCAACATCAGTCCCTGGCTAAATTTGCATTCATAAATCTGTCAATTTTGAAAATAAAATCAATAACTAATATTTGTGCATCATTTATTGATCCATGGGTATCCTAAAAACCTTTCCACAATAATTATCTCCTAGTTCCAATTTACAAACACAGACTCAGGGGTTGCTCACAGCTCCATAGCTATAAAACTAGGACTGGACTCCAGCTAGGTTAATATCACACTTGTGTTGATTGTCACAGCATTATATTGTCTTTCAAGACGCATTATTTATTACTGTTGGGAGAGTCTGAAGACAGAAAGCGTACACTATTCCCTTTTTACATCTCTTTAGATTTTGGTCATGCTCAGAATGAAAATTGGGTATAATCTCTAGTGTCACCTCCTACTGATTAGCAGTGTCTGTCTGGAGTGTATTATTGACAAGGATTATACGGCTACAGGAAAAAGTTGCCACGATTGATATATGATGTTTGCAATGAACAACTGCTTCATAAGCTCTGGATCCATTCAAGGTAAATGGAAACCATTTTGACTTTCAACCATTTAAAATGAGTTAAAGGGCAATCATGAGTCCTAGGTAAGTGACCAAGACTCTGACCCATACCAAGACTTCCATTGCCTCTGAGTCAAAAAAGAAAAAGCACCTTCCATGTCTTAACTAATATCAAGGGCCCATCAGTGCCAACTACTCTTTCCAGTACTGAGAAAAGAGTAGAGAACAACCTAGTTGAATTCTCCTCTCAGAGATCCCGCATGCTACTGGGAAGAAAGGTTAATGATCTAGTAAATAAGCAAATGATTCAATAATATATAAGATGGCAATGCTATGTTCTGTGGAAAAAATAAAGCCAATAAGGGAGTACAGTGTGATGAGGTCAGGGCAGTGAGGTGGATGTTTTATGAGGATAGTAACTGAGCTTGGTTTCTGTGTTGGTCTGAGTTTACCCAGACTTTTGGTTCTTGTCATTGCCGTCGAGGCAGTTTCTGACTCAAGGTGACCCTACAAGGCAGGGTAGAACTGCCCGTATGGGTTTCTAAGATTTTAACTCTTTTCAGGAGTAGAAAGGCTCAGTTTTCTCCTGGGGAGCGGCTGGTGGTTTCAAACTGCGGAACTCATAGTTAGAGCTTCACCACTGGGCTTTTCCTAGCTATGGCAAATTGTACAGAAGCACACAGCATTGTACAGGCGATTCCTTGGTTCTCTAGTCCTCACTTCTACCTCGTGGTCTCCAAAGTGCTTTCCATAGTCTGGTATACTACATTCTTTCACATTGTTCCACCCCTGCCACTGCTAGTCCCCACATCAGCATGTTGTCCGCCTCTCTAGTTCATGAACACAAAGCACTCGTTATGGCCCAGGTTCAGCTCTCCCAGCCTGCCTGCCCAAGCCAAGCCAGGCATCTTTTCCTGAAAGCAACATGACTTATGGGCACTGCTGCATTTTTGCGTGGTAATTGCTGAGATCACCAGTCTTCTAACTCAAGGCAATATCTGATTAATTCTAGCTTCACTTACCCAGATCGTAGTGTTTTCCAGGATATACGTTAGGTCTCCTTGTTGTCCCAGTGCCTAATCCAGAGCTTGTTGAACAGCGGGAAATTCACATCCGCAAAACAGACTGGCAAAGAGACTGAGTGCATTGATGGGTCTGTAGGTCACATACGTGCTCTCTGCTTGACCTCCAGGACCTTCCAGCTTCCTGCACCATAGTTTTATCATCTAGAAAGAGAGAGAATAACCAACTCAAAGAGAGTTATCAGAATTAAAACAACCCAGGTAAAACATGATGCATAATTCCTAAGACAAAGTGAGACTTGAAGGAAATACAGGTGTGATCGAAGTCATATATAGGTGATATATAATGAAATATAAATAAATGGATGGATGGATTGGATGGGTGAGTAGATGCTTCTACTTTTAATTGCACTTGACTTTGAACAATTGCCTTGTGAACACCTCTCACTTCCTGTTTCTGTTGGCTATGGATGACCTCATAGTCCTTCTGTCTCTTGCTTTTTCTGGTGGGGCTTAAAAGCTTGTCATCTTAATTTACCATCAGCCATGGCTTGGAGTGGCATTCAGAGATTTGTCATATAGGGGACTGAATCTGCATCCTATATAGTTGTACTATTTTTATTGCTTCCTTTTTCTCATCAACATGTCAATAACTAGTCATTTAGGTGGCATTTAGCGCTTCATAAATGTTATGAGCCTTTATCCTGCACTAACTGGGAGGGATAGAGTGAGTGGCATTTATTTGGTCTTTTAAATCTAATTTCTCCTAGTTATCCTTGTGTTTCCCCTGGTGGTTTGCATATTTAGGTCCAGCACCCAGGGTTTTGCCAGGCAAATTGATATTGATGCGTGGAGTTAAAAAGGCAGGAACAAGAGGTTTCTTACTGTGCTAACTGGCAACTCTGCATGCCTTAGAATAAATCGGGCTGGAAGCTGCTGGGCCAGTTTGGCTTTCTGCTTGCTGCTCTGTGACAGCGGCTTGGGCTTTGCCAAGAGGGTGTCTTATTCCCAAACCCCAGCAGCAGAGTCCTCCACGCTGTGTTCATGACCTCTTCTGCCTTCCTCACCTTCCTCACCTTCCTGCATGGGAGGCCCCGATGTGGCAGGCTTTTTGGTAGGGGCTGCCAAACTGGTCATGAAAGTTCTGAACAACAAGGTCAAGCAACACAGGCTGAAGCCATGTCTGTCCCTACAGTCTTCAGATTCTTCCTGGTTCCAGAGAAACCAGGAAAGAAGTCAAGCACCAGGAAGAAATAGAAGTTGGATGGAAATACACGCACACATACACAGACACACACATACATGTCCAGGCATGCAAATACATGTATGCACCCACAAAGTATACTACCATGAAGAGTATCTATATTTAAGACAATGTTTAACATTAGTATATAATGCTAAGGAAAAATAAAGATAAGAAATATATATACACAATCCTATAGCTACATAAAGGAATGCCTGGTGGTGCCGATAGTTAGGCATTGATTGCTAACCCGGTGACTGGTGGTTCACACCTCCTCAGAGGTGCCTTGGAAGAAAGGCTTGGTGATGTGCTTTGAAATGGTCACAGCCAAAGCCCTCTGGAGCAGCTTTGTTCTACACACAGCTAATATCCCCTAGTGAGAAACAACTTGGTGGCAACTGCTTTCCCTTTTCTTCCTAATCCTCCCTTTTGATGTATATAAAAAGCAGGTTGCTTTATACAATTGATGTATGTATATGTATGGATTGTGGTAAGAGTTGTTTGAGTCCCTAATAAAATGTAAAAGAAGAAAAGAGAAAAAAATGATTAGGGCAAAGACTGTACAGATGTGCTTTATACAATTGATGTATGTATATGTATGAACTGTGAAAAGAATTGTATCAGCCCCAATAAATTGTTAAAATAAAAAAAAAAGAATGCAAAAGGAAAAAAATAAAATAAAAATAAATAAAAAGCAGGTTGCAGTGTAGCAACGATGAAACATACAACTTTCCTCTAATTCCTAAATGTTTCCTCCCCCCACCCCGCACTGCCCCACTATCATGATCCCAATACTACCTTACAAATCTGGCTAGACCAGGAGATATACACTGGTACAGATAGGAACTGGAAACACAGCTGAATCCAGGGCGGATGATCCCTTCAGGACCAGTGGTGAGAATGGTGATACCGGGAGGGTGGAGGGAGGGTGAGGTTGAAAGGGGAACCAATTATAAGGGTCTAAATATAACCCCCTCCCTGGGGGATGGACAACAAAAAAGTGAGTGAAGGAAGACGTCGGACAGTGTAAGATATGACAAAATAATAATTTATAAATTATCAAAGGGTTTATGAGGGAGGGGGAGCAGGGAAGGAGGGGGGAAAATGAGGAGCTGATGCCAAGGGTTTCAGTGCAGAGCGAATGCTTTGAGAATGATGAGGGCAAAGAATGTAAAAATGTGCTTTATACAATTGCTGTATGTATGGATTGTTATAAGAGTTGTATGAGCCCCCAATAAAATGATTTTTTTAAAGCCCCTGGATGGTGAAAATGGGAATGCCCTGGACTGCTGAACAAAGGATGGTGGTATGAGTCCACCCAGACCCTTCAAAAGGAATGTCTGGTGCTCCACTTCCCAAAACCCAGCCACTGAAAACCCCATAGGGTACAGTTCCACTCTGACACACCGGGGGTTGCCATGGGTTGGAGTTGACTCAGCAGTAACCGGTGGATTTGTACATATGTGCACACGTCTATTTAGGAAAAAGACTTGACAAATCATAAAATACATTAAATATCCTTGTGAAGTGTATCACATGTAAATTTTGTTTTCATGATATCATTTTTGTATTTTCTAAAATTCGAGGCAAAACATCAAGTACAGAAACACTTAGGATGAGACACGATTGGAAGCAGAATGTTGCGTGTGAGTTGCCACTCAAATGAGCTTGAGCAACAAAAGCAAATGCACTGGGTCTTGTGGTGGTTGGATGATTTTATGTCAACTCGATATTAATGGCCTATGGCTTAAACCTGCCAATCAAGGTGTAGCTTGATAACACCTCCTTGGGTGTGTGGCCTTTTATAAAAGAGTGAGGGATTACTCTGCCTGCCTCCAGTGGTGACCCCATATGGGCCACCTGACCAGGAGAGCTGCCAGTGCCCTGCCATGTTTCCGCCAACCTTGGAGCCATGTGACTCTGTCCAATGGCCTGTGAACTTCCTGCATTCTGCAACACCTTTCCACATCATCGCCTGCAGCTACGTGACTGCGAAGAGGGGACTTGTGGACTAACATCAGACTTATGGACTTGAGTTGGACTGGGCTGAGATGCCTTCTTCATGCACAGATGCTTCTTAATTAAAACTCTTTCCTGTACATACATGAGTGTCATTTGACTTGTTTCTATACACAACCCACTCTGGGAATCCAGGAGCCCTGGTATTAGGTCTGTCTGCAATTGAGGACTCTAGTGATGTCCTGAGGAGCCCTGGGGGCAGAGTGAGTTACCTGTTGGGCCGCTAACCTCAAGGTAAGCAATTTGAAACCACAAACTGCTCCTGTAAAGATTTACAGACTTGGAGACCCACAGGGGTTGATCTAGTCTATCTTATAGGATCCTTGTGAGTCAGAATTGACTCAATGGCAGTGGGTTTGGAGTTTAGTGGAGCAATGTCCTGAGGCCTGTGTCTTCCTGTTCTTTTTCTTTCTCTGATTTCCTTTCTTTTTTTCTTTTTTCTACAGCCACTCCTCCTCTGTCAGGACTGCCAGACAACATAGCCAAGTGGCTGGGAGCATGGGCTCCGGAATCAGGCTGCCTGGAAGCCATAGGTTACTTAATCCCTTGGTGTCTCAGTTTTCTCGTTTGTAAAATGGGATGCATAATGATAATAATCATAATGATAATTCTTATGAAGATTTTATGGATATATACTTGTAAAACTCTTAGACCTGTTCTTCACATGTGGCTATCACTTCATAAATGTTATTTAAGTCTGTCTGTCACTACCACCACCACCAATCTCAGCACTTGTCTGGCGGACTTCACCGTGTTCACAAGGCCTCCCAGTGTTGAGATGGCTGCCAGGAGCTCTACGTCACATTCCCAAAGCAAAGAGAATTTTATGTTCAGACATCAACCCCAGAGATGTTCTAGTCACCCTTGCTTGGTTCCACACCCAGATTTGCGTCACTGACTGTTGGTCTTGAAAAGGGGCGCTGGAACTGGTCGGGGTGAGTCCCAGGCCTTTCTCAGGTGGGCGTCGGCACCGTGATATGCAGGCAGACCCGTCCCAGGGAATCAAAGGGAGTTTCCGCTAAGCAAAAGACCATTGCTACCAAAGAGAGCCTTTCTCCAGCTGAGTCTTCTAAACCTCTCACTGTCATAGAAAGCAGCGAGTGAATCCTTTGGCCATGACCTTAGCTGGGATCTCCAGAGTCATAACTTACAGGGAAGCTGTGGATTCTGTTCCAGGATGAATTATGACATGCAGGCTGAGGCAGAATGGGTGAGAATGAGCAGCACTACCCACCCCACTTTGTGCACATTAGATAGAGACTTGGCATCTAGACGCCGGAAAGAAGGCAGACACTTGTTTATCAGAGCTAAGCCGTTACAGGTTGGACAAAGGCACTGGGAATAATAAAAAATAAAAACGCACCAGAAATTGTCAGCTATTTTAAGACTTCCCCACTCTGGCTTTCATTGAAAAGCAGAAAACATTTGGCAGATGAGTGTGGTGGATTATGCCCGCCTGCCCTTGATGAATGTGAATTTCTGGTGTCTTGTGTTGAATTATTGGGAAGCTAATATAATAATCTTAGCCACACATACATGTATCAATTTACAAATAGGACAACCATACTTGATCACCTTCCCTTTAGAATGCGAAGAACCTCACTAATCCCAGATATTTCATGAACTGGCGGCCTTTTGGCCCTTCATTCTTCCCAGAGGCTGTATACCATGGAGGGTAAGTGCCCAAGGAGTTAGAGCCGGAAGACATGAGCAGGAGCCCCAGCTGTGCCCACACTACTATTTTAGATGCAAGGAAAATAATTTTGTACTAAAAATTAGTTTAATTTACACTGGGATTAATAAATAAGCATCAGAAAATAAATATTCACAACATGTCTGTGAAGGGATGCTGCTTTAGTTGTAAGAAGTGTGCATTTCCATTATCCATGTTGACATTAAAAAGTTGTTTCAGTTGCCTTGAAGCTGTGGATGCTTTGTTTAGTCATTCACTATGTAGTAACTAGTTATCATTTACCAGGCACGCTGGAAAAAATTAACTGTCAGCAAGACCCAGTCTTCTTTCTCAGATTCACATGCTGTAAGGAAACTAAGAAGCAAGCAAGTGGTTGCCACTGAGTCTGATGGCTTATGGAAACCAGGTCAGTCTGGACCCATGGGTATCCTGCTGGTGATCAGTAGATTCATCTTAGAATTGCTACTTGCTCATCATTTGCTAGGATTGGGACAGGTGCATGCTAACGGGAGAGAAAGACAGGAGCCTTGAGAAATCTTTGAACTGGAGGAGGGGAAAGACTGGAGTCAGGGAAAACATGAGCTAAGCCATGGTGCCATTGAGACAAGAGATTGTGGTGTCCTGAACCAAAGGCAAAAGACAGATTTGAGAAGATAAAGGGGTTGACTGACTCATCACGACTTGCGAGTAGGTAACGAGGCGCAAAAAGAGTCAAGAGGGTTCCACGTTGTCCTCTTTGGACAAATGGGCTCATGGGTACCATCGGGAGAGAAGGAAATACACAAGGAAGGTTAGCTTAACTACAACAGGGAAGGGAGAAGAGAGGACACCTGAAAATCAGGAATTGGGTCACCAAGTTCACCCATCAGTACATGCTACTTCATGTCCTCTTTCCCGCAAAACTCATGGCAGCACAAGGGCTTAGAATCAGCCCTAGCAATTTCTCCTTGTTGGTGTTAAGACGGCGGTTTTGTAAGCAAGACATGCTTGCTCTGGCTTTACGATCGCCAAGCTTTCTGTGCAGACCACATGCATGCTATTGAATCAGTCGTAGAAGCCCCGGGACTCACAAGGCATTTACATATTTCCAATCTCAGGAGATAATCTGCACGGTGTCATAGTGATCAAGATGATCAGCTCGAACAACCAATTTGTCACGGAGTAATCTGCGTAAATTACTATAGCGAGAATATTCTCTGTCATCTGAATGGTTTGGTGAAAAGTGTTTTCTTCTATGACTTAATCCCTTTGGCCTCGGGAAATTGTTTTACAGTGATCTAATACAGCAGGAGCTGAATATATTTTCAGGACTTATTAGACACAATACTTCCTTGCTCCCTTCTTGGCTTACAGGCTAAAATAATCGGGAAAGAGAGCAAGTCTTAGAGGTCATTTATAAGAAAACCAGAGGAAATGGTAGTTGAAACAAACCATTAACATCCTCCACACTCCCAAGGCATTTAAAAATTCCTGTGTTAATTTAAAAATGGGCATTAAGAAAACAACAGTGATAACACAAATGGATCTGAAATTCGTGGGTCCTCACAGTCTTCAAGGAACAACTGTGAGGAAGGCACAGGACCAAGTGATGTTTCGTTCGGTTTTGTACAAAGGGTTGCTATGAGCATGGAAATGACTCCACCTCACCACCAACAACAGCGACAGCCGTCTTATGGCTCATAGGCCCATTTGTGAATTTTATAGAAGTTATAAGATCTACCCACCCACCCCCCAAAAAGCACATATATATGCACACATGTTGTATCCAATGTACCAAGGGCCTGTGGATTCCTAACATCTATCCGTGAAGTTGAGTTACAGGCACCTACTAGAATTCATCCTCTTTGTCCTCCTTTTTAATTTGGGGAATGAGGAAAATAAACAATGTGGCTCTCTGTGGTGTGGAGCTAGCATACATTCCTGGTGTGTCCACATATCAGCCTGAATTTTCAGAACACAACTGAAAATCCAGAAGGAAGCAAGAGCAGGGACTGCTCTCTGAGGACGATGCATTGTACTCCAAGGAGGACCACTCAGTCTCTTCGAGGACCCATTAGCTTATTTTTAACAAAATTCTAATAAGCCCAGTTATCTGTTTCCCTAGCTACCAGTGCGTTAGAGGCTGCAAATCAGATGCTGGAAGATGGGCTTCTAGGGACAGGCGCACGATGGCCTCAATGACTCAGAGTGTGGAGGACTGGAAGCAAGGAAAGAGAGGGAAACAAATCCCTAAGCTTATGAATAGAGGGCCTCGTCTAGCACAGGAGTCCTGCATGGTGTACATGGTTAACTCCTCGGTTGCGAATGGAAAGACTGGAGGTTTGAACCCACTAGGAGGTGCCTTGGAAGAAAGACCTGGTGATCTACTTAGAAAGATCATTCATTGAAAACGCTGCTGCTGATCACTGTTCTCCTCCGGCACAAATGAGGTGGTCATGAGTCCGAGTTGGTTGACTCCATGCCAGTTGGTGGCTTGCTCTGAGTCTGGCTTTGAATAATTACAGTTTGATTGGGGAGTTGGGGATTGGTAAGCAAGAAACACATAATTAAAATGCAACAGAGGAAAGATATCTTGGGAGAGATGTACAGATTGCTACACTGAAGACAAAGGGAAAAAATCAGGCTCTGCCTTTGCACCTGGGGAGAACTTTAGAGTCCAGAGAAGGGTTGAGTTGGATCTTGAAGAGTGAAGGAGAACTTTAGAGCCCAGAGAAGGCCTGACTTGGATCTTGAAGAGTGAATTCAGACCTGACCAGTGGTTAGAGCAGTGGATGGGTTTCAGAAAAGCACATGGGGGTGTGGATGGATAGGTGCGTACGAGCAGGTATGAAAGGACGTATCTGGTCTCACGAAGGGAAGATGCTGCACTGGCAAAGGAGATGATGTCTCTCTGTAGCAGTCTGTGAGTGGGATTCGACTCTCCCTAGTAAGCACTCAGGAAACCAACCGTGGGTTTTCTCACAGGGCAAGCACCTTAGGGAACTGAATCAGACCTGGGCTCTGAAAACTAACCCAACAGCAATTGGGAGGATGGACGAAGCTAGGATTGACCAGACTGGTCAAGAGTGTAGTTAGAAAACAATTACAATAGCCTGAGTGAAAGATCATGAGGAGCTGAACAAAGTTAGTGTCAATAAAAAGAAGTAGAGGGCAGTATGTGTGTGCAATAGAGAGAAATGCAGAGAGAGAGAGAGATCATGTGTGTATGTGTGACTGAATGATTTTTATTAAATATAATTATCATGCCATGACAAGGGATGGAAGAATGAAGCAATCAGGTAATTGCACAATAATTCTACTTTATGGTTAGCACATTATATACATCTTACACCAAACACCACAAACGCTTACTTATTGTGTTAGGCTGGACACTTTAGAGAAACCAATCCACAGAAACTCGTGCATATGAGAGTTATATAAAGGATAAGTGCACATCAAGAAAACATCCCAACCCAGTGCTACCCAAGCCCACAAGTCCAAGATTAACCCATATGTCTGACACCAATCAACAAAGTCCTCCTCCATCTCACAAAACACACACAATGATGTTGACTGCAGGAGGAAAGCCAAATCAGTGAATGTGTAAGCCTCTCAGCACTGGCAGGGTTTTCCAAATGGCTGACCCAGCACCCAGGGCTGCATTGGGGTAGGTCCATGCACTTTCTCCTTGGGGATGTCTTGCAGGAAGTGAGCCTTGCCAGCTGAAGCAGGGAACTGGCTAAGGCAGCTGCACACTGGTCTATCACAAAGCAAGAGACCCCAAAACTAGAAAGGCGAGGCTCACCAAGCCATTTACCCCCCTGCCTTCCAATTAATCCCACATGTGTTTATTGGCCAGGTTGGCACAATAAACTAACTACCTCACTTATCCTTGTCAGTTTATTTGGTTGAGGTAGATCTCAAATAAGCTTTTAATATATGTAGGAAAAATACAATTACCAAATGCCAAACAAAAGGTTTCCTATATCAGATTCTCCTGGAAGTTTGATTAAAATCAGGATTTCCGGATCCTTATCTGGAGCCTTACTAAATCTGTCTGGGAGTGGGGCAGAGAATCTGCAGTTTTATACAGCTGGGCAGCTGCAATTAGGAACCACCATCTTGATCAACTGGATCCAAGTCAACTGGAAGAGGGGAAACAAACACTGGGAAGGCAAGCCATTCAAACCCATCCAAGCAGTAAATATGCTACTTGTGTTTCATTTTAAAAAGAGATACAAGGTCTTCTGCTTGATGCTACTTTGGGGAGATGATCTCAGAGTAATTGCATATGCTGAGGAGTAATTCATTGAATTTCTTTAAGCATATTCCTTAATTAAGTCTCTTCAGTAATTTATCCTCAGCCTGGTGCTTTGATAAATAGCAATGAGTAACAGTCCAACCCGAGACTGAGACGGTGCTGTCGGAGTGCCTACAGAAAATCATGAGCTCTGAGACCTGTGTTTCCTTTTCTCGGCCTCCTGTCCAAGTGAGCTCACCCAGTCTCACTCCTTAAGTACGAGGGAGCTCCCTGCTGATGACTCAAAATTCGTATCATCAGTCTGGGAGTCTCATCTGTCCTCCAGGGTCATGGATCCAACTGTCTCCCTGTCATCGCTACTTGGAGCCTCACACTCGTCTCATGAGAATGAGAAGCACCGAGCTTTTGAATTATCCCTCCACCTACCCCTCCTGTAAACCCAGTCTTTCGAATCTTGCCCCATCGCTCCAGCCAAAATCCTAAGTGATGTCATTCTTGGTCGCTTCCTTTTTGCCACTTTACCTCTCTCCAACATTCAATCTATTTCTAAATCCTGTCAATTTTACCTTCTAAATATACCCTTGTCTTCCCAAGGCTCTCTATCTGACATGACCTTCACCCAAGCTACCACTGTCTCTTGCTTGGACTCACAGGAGGGGACACCATGTCTCCTGCAGTCCACCTTCACCAGAGGGACCAGATGCCTTTTCAAAAGACCACCCTATCACTTCCCTATCTAAAATAGTCCAGTGTGCACAGAGTTATCTTCAAATCCTTTTCAGGATTTGAGTAAAATGCTTCTCCCTCTTCCTCCAACACTGTCCTTTCAACCCAACCTTCAATTAAATGGAGCTCCTTCCAGGTTCTTAGAGACCAAACTTGCCCCTATCAAAGGTCTGTCATTTCTGATTGCCCCTGGATATATAACTTCTCCCTGACTGTATTTATGCCTCCGCTCCAGGTTAGAGCCACGCCTTACCTTCTGAGATGTTTTCCTAATTTTCTAAATCAGAGGAGAGCCACACTATTTCTATAAGGAGACAGACAATAAATATTTGAGGCTTTGTGTGGCTTGAAGTCTGTCATAACTATTCGATCCTGCCGTGATAGCTACGGCAGCCATAGCAACTGGGTAAAGAAATAGGCGTGACTCTGTCCTGATAAAGTGTTATTAACGAGAAGCAGACCGTGGGACAGACTTGGTCAGTAGGCTACAGTTTGCCAACTCCTGAGCTAAGCCAGAGTTTGACCTTGCTGTGATTCTTCCCAGAGCTTGTCACCATTCATACATATGTGACCATT
Source organism: Tenrec ecaudatus (assembly GCF_050624435.1). Classification (NCBI taxonomy): domain Eukaryota; kingdom Metazoa; phylum Chordata; class Mammalia; order Afrosoricida; family Tenrecidae; genus Tenrec; species Tenrec ecaudatus. The sequence goes on along the minus strand of NC_134531.1, from coordinate 171,069,771 downwards.
GCCATCTCTCTGTGAGCTCCACAAGGGCCCCCAACAAAACCTACTATTATCAGGTTGATTGTGACCCGTAGCAACCCTATAGGACAGGGTAGAGATGCCTCACAGGGCTTTGGAGGTGGCTGTACATCTTTACAGAAGGAGGTTGCCTCAGTTCTTTCCTGAAGAAAGGTCGCCGGGTTCCAACCACCATCTGTACCATTAGCAGCCTGATGCTTAACTGACTGCATCACCAGGACGGCTGGTGGGCAGGAAAACCAAAACCTCCCAAACCAGTTGCTGTTGGGTAGATTTCAGCTCCTGGCAGTTCCATGTGTTTCCCGGTGGGACTGTGAACTGTCTACGCCATAGGGTGGCCAAGGCCTTGGGAAGCGGATTACTGGCTAGACACCTCTCTGAAACCAAGCCAAACTCACTGCCACCGAGCCGACGCTGCCTCATAGCGACTCTATAGGCCAGGGTGGAACTGTCCCCTGTAGGTTTCTGAGACTGTAAGTCTCGAGGCTAGTGGAAACCCCATCCTCCTGAGGACTGGCTGGTGGTTTCAAACTGCTATGGCGCCAGGGCTCCTATGAGACCCCTCAGGGCGGGTACAAGCCACCAATCCTTCAGTTAGCTGACAGTGCTTAACCATTTGGGTCCCACAGGAGTTCAAGTTCAGGGAACTAGGTGCTTTCTTTGCCATACGCTATCTAGTGATCTATACAGAAACAAACAAACAAAAAACACCTCACTGCCCCCAATTTCAACTCACAGTGACTCTCTGGGATAGGGTAGGACTGCCCCTATGGTTTGCAAGACTTAATGGGAGCAGAAAATCTCATCTTTCTCCCACAGAGGCTTGTGGTTTTGAACTGCTGATCTTGAGGCTAGTATCACAACCCATAACCAGGGGATCCTTCTTGGCCAATGCAAGACATGCCATGTGTGAAGCCTCAGGGAACAGCCCCTTGGCTAAAGGAAGAAAGGGAGTGATAAGTGACCCATACTTGTTAGCTCTTCTCCACAGGGGACCTCAAGTGTTACTGATGGACCATATCCACGATTCCTCCATCCTCTCTGTAGCCCAGTGGCTACCGGCCTCCCCTCGCTATTGGAGGTGCCCTGGTGGTGCCGTGATTACATGTGGTTAAGGCCAGCACGGCAGCTCTGGGGGAGGAAGATGTGTCTGGTGGCTTCTTTAAAAGCCCGACGCCTACCAGACAGTTCTCCCCTGGCCCACGGGGTCGCTGTGAGTCAGATTCACCGGACAGCATCATTGCTGTGTGCTGTGCTAGGAAGCAGTGGCACTCGCTGGCCATCCTGAGCACCTAGTAGGGCACCTTTGTGGCTGACGCTTTTCTTTTCCCCTTTAGGAGGCCAGGGGAAGAGCTGAGTTTGTGGCCCTCAAATGGAAAGGCAGGAAGCAATTACCAGGGCAGGCCAGGGTGACGCCTCTCAGCAGCTGGGGAGCTGAACTCTCTCCTTTAACTCTTTACTATGCCTCAGTGGGGAGCCCTGGTGGCTTAATGCTTGTACATGGGGCTGGAATGTGAGAGATCAGGAGTTCAAAACCACCAGCTGCTCTGGGGGAGAGAGTCTGGGCTTTTACTCCCGTGAAGAGTTTCCACATCGGAAACCCATAGGGGCAGTTCTATCCTGTTCCACAGGCTCACTGTGAGTCCGCAGCCAGCGAGGTTTTGTGTGTGCTGTTTTTTCTTTTTGGTTTTGTTTTGTTTTCCTGTACCTCAGTGTCATGCTTGACTCATTTTTCACTTTGCTACTGGGAAAGTTTGCCACCAGATTCCTCTTCTCTCCCTTGTCCCAGTCTCCCTGTCCTCCATGCCCCTCCCCACAAACTGGGACTTGGGGAGGGCTGAGAGCTAAGCTGGCATTAAAGAGCATCAAGTAAATAGCTCTTCACTGGGCAGGATGATGTTTAATAGACAGCAAGCATATTTCGGCCGATTCCCATTACATTTTATCAAAACTGTGCCTAATTAAAATCTTCAATTTAATTATGCTCTTCTGCATTACAAGTTTGGATCAAATTGGCTTAATTTGGTGCAAAAGGAGAGATGTTTCTTATACACACAGAGCTGGGGCTAGAGTCTGGGTTCCTAAGCCTGCAGGACTGACCGTCCTATACAGACTAGATGGGCACTGCCCCTCCCTTTCCCCAGGCCTGCATTCAGTGCAACGGCGGAGGCTCCGAGCATTGGGAGTTGTTGCTCTGCCCACATCTGGAAGAGTTGTTCTGAAGCCACACTGAAGCTGACAGCTGCTTCACCCACCCACCTCTCCTCTCCCACCCCCTCTTTCCTCCTCTGCTTTGAAACACCCCATCTCAGGAGAAATGCACCCAATCTGTCAGTGGAAAATGCTGTGGGCTTGCAGCACGAGCAATCTGTTCCCACTTCCGCAGAGAAACCTTGGCCTGTTGGTGGCCCTGTTGAGGAATGCCAAGAGGTACTGGTTCACAGAAGCCCAAAGCAGACCATGGCCTGGTCACCCGGCCCCAGGGCACGTTCCCGCTCCTTCCACCAATAGGCAATTGGCACTGCCAGACCAGCCTGCCTACCCGTTTTTTATGCCCGGGGCCCTTGTCTTCCTCGCATGTGGCCCCAAGCCCTCATTCACTGCATCGCCACTGCCCTCTGCACTCCAGGGAATCAGGACTTTCCTCATAGGCTTATGCTCATTAAAGTTCCTGCTGCTCTCACTCCCTTGCAGCTCCCTTGTTGTTGTTGTCGGTGGATGCTATCAAGTCAGTTGTAACTCATAATGCACCTGTGCACCCCAGAACCAAATGCCATCCTCACCACTGACCTGATAGCTGAGCCCATTGCTGCATCCATTGTGTCAGCTCATCTGCTTCTCTTTAGAGTTGGCTTCCATCTGATGATCGAATGCCTGTCCTCCCCCCCGCCCCCACCCCAACAAGGCTCCCTGCTGAATGCCTGTCCCCCACCCCCACCTCAACAAGGCTCCCTGCTTCTCAAGCTAAAATGATGAGCTCCTTTGCAAGAAGGTGCGCCTGGGAAAACCGAGCCTCTGTGAGGCCACAGGCTAAATGCCACCTGTCATCCTGCAGACTCAATTTCAGTCAAAGGTAATTGAAAGCCTTATTTGTGTATTGTGATGCAGAATGTAAAACCCTCTTGACACCTTAAGATCAAGCAGGAGGCTTCCAAAGTAAGTGGCTTTGAGTTTGAGGTGTAATTAATTACTCTGGCCTTTCTAGCCACAATCCTTTTTGTGCTTATCACACAGTCTGGCCTCTATGCCCATGGTGGCTATCATTCCATTTTGGGGGGAATCCTCTGCTTTGTTAGTGGTCAGGATTAAGGTACAATTAGAGCTCAACGTTGGTAGAGGGTGAAAACCAAATGGCAGCCTTTGTTTACTTGCAGGTATGGTATAGTCTAGTGAAAGACAAATGCCTCACCTCAAAACCATTCCTGTGTGTGTGTGAGAGCCCTATCAGAAGCAGAGAGAAAAACCCAGGACCATTGGCAGAAGAGAACATGCAACATCTCTGTCTCAAGTGGTGGAGGCCAGTCAGGTCTAGACCAGAGACCTAGGCAAGGGACCATGAGATAGAACAGAGAAGCGACACTGAGACTGTGGGATTGTGAGGCTGAGCAGTGCATGGTCTTCCTGGCTGAAAGGCTGATGACCAGAGGAAGTGACGTGGCTACTAGCTAAAGAGACATGTTTCTGTAGACCAATGACTACATCCTTACTGTTTGCTGATCTTAGCTCGTGATAACCTGTTAACTTCCCTCATCATCTCCCTGAATTGTGAGTATTATCTGAGAGTCCTGTGTGGTCAGAATACCAAGAAAGTATACTTCCTGCCATCGAGTAATTCTGGTTCACAACAACCCCATAAGACAGGGTAGAATTGCCCCCCTGGATGTTTCTAAGACTCTAGCTCTTTACGGGAGCAGAAAATTCTGTCTTTCTCCCTTGGAGTGGGTACTGGTTTGGAACTACTGCGATTAACAGGTCACTCATAAGCACTGCACCACCAGGGTTCCTGGGTGACCATAACCAACCCCCTTACTTGTGAGTCTTGTCTGGGATCTCTGAGTTGAATTAGAAGTAGAGTGGCATGGGAGGAATGGTTGGTGTCAGTCAAAGGAGGTAAAGAGGGATGAAGGCTGCAGGCATGTCTAACCTCTGTTTTATGGCCATCGGGAAGCCAGAGAAGGTCAGATATAGACTCATGCAGTGTGTGCAGAGTTGGTAAGTTTTGTTATATATATTTTCAGCACAGCAAGAAGGCAAAGAAGGTAGGCAGCTTGAGGTTATACCCCAGGATCCTTGGGTCTTGTGACTTCCTTTTGGAAAGAGAAGACCAAGAAGACATGGTGACATGTTACTCTCCTGATGAAAGTGTCACCTCTTTATCTAGATTTCTGATGCCGGGAGACTGTTATTGAAGGTGTGTCCCCCTACTGGTCTTCTCTCTTCAGTGTCATTCCCCCATTGCCAACTGCTTGATGAGACATCTTCACATGCCCGCCATGGTCTTCCAGGAATTCAATCCCCAGATGGAAGTCAGTTAGCAAGAGATACCCTGGGAGTGAGGGCACTTCAGAGTGGGGGATTTTGATAAGGGTCAGCTGCTCACTGTAGAGCCGATTACATGGAAACTATGTGGCAATGGTGCAGTGCCTTCCAGCCTCTGGGGTGGAGGAGTGTATTTCAATTATAATAGGCCTTGGGACCATATATGCAGCCCGAGTGGTTTTGAGCATGGTCATTAGTTTGAGCCCCCAGCAGCTCTGAGGGAGAACGATGGGGCTTTCTACTCCCATAAACAGTTACAGTCTTGGAAACCCATATGGGGTTGCAATAAGTCAGCATTGACTCCATGGCGGTGAGTTTGTTTGGCTTGGGGGCCATATAAGATGGAGAGAAAGATTCCCCAAGGGTATAAAGGATTCAGGAGGTTCTGGGGCTTTGCAAAGCCGTGGATCATTTAGGAGGAAGAAGCGAATGCCCAGGACTGGGTGACCAGGGCATTGTTCACTTTGGGGCTGTGTGAACTTCTCCACCACTCTGTACCAACCATTTCCCACCAGCTCTGCCAACCCTCCTCGACCTTGCCAGTTGCCAGCTTCTCTTCAGAGTCCGCCAATTTTTCCCTGGTACCAGATTTGGCAGTCTAGGAGATGTTCTCAATATCTTACTTTTAAGTAAATAAGTTAGTTGCCTTTCATGCCATTAGTTTGAAGCGATTACATAAAACATTATTTTGTTATTTTCGCTGTTGCCATTATGTGGATTCCAACTCACAGACATCCTATAAAGCAGAGTAGAACTGCCCCATGGGTGTCTACACCACACGACCACACCTTTGCCCTTGGACTGACTGGTAGATTTGAATCACCAGCTTTTTAGTTTGTAGCTTATTACTTTAATCATTGTGCCACCCAGTGTGTCTGTGCTTGTTATTAGGGGTCAAGTTGCCTAGATTTTAGATCTTTATTTTTCCATTTTTTAAAATTAATAGATCATTTTATTGGGGCTTTTACAACTCATTAAAATCCACACATCAATTGTATCAGGCATATTTGTATATATGTTGCCATCTTTCTTTTCTAGACATTTACTTTCTATTGAGCCCTTGGTATCAACTCCACATTTTTTCCTCCCCCTCTCCCATGACCCCTTGGTAGATTATAAATTATGATTATTTTCATATCTCACACAAACCACTGTCTCCCTTCCCCCATGGTTTCTGTTGTTCTTCCTTCTGGAGTGGGGTGGGCAGTTACGTGTCAATGATTGTGATCAGTTCCCCTACCCTGCTGGTATCAACATTCCCATTCTTGTTCCTGGAGCCTGTGTGTCAAGAGCTCTTATCTCTTATCTGTACCTGTGCACATGCTCCGGTCTAGTCCGAAGTGAGAAGCAGTACTGGGGTCCTGATAGTGTGGGGTGGGGGGTGAGGAAGCCTCAAGGAACCAGAGGGATATTGTGTGTTTCATCAGTGTTTTACTGTGCCCTGCTTGACTAGTCCCTTCCCTGGGACCCCTCTGTGGGGGGGTCTATTTTTATTTTCATTTCTAAAAAATATACTTTCACATTCTCATTTCATTTGAGCTTAGGATCCAGCAAAATACAATGATGTAGGCCTAGGTGTTTCACACCGAGTAAATACTTCTCTGTCTCAGATTAGTCTATTACCAAGTCCGACCAGTACAGCTTCATACAGCATACGCAGGATGACAAGACTGTGTCTTCTGTACTTTGGATATCTTATCAAGAGAAGACATGGTCAAAGACAGCAGGCTTGGTTAAGTGTAAGGGCAGCAAAAGAAAAAGGAAGACTCTCAACCAGATGCATTGACACAGTGGCTTGAACAATGGGTTCAAACACAACCACCATTGTGAAGAAGGTGCAGGACCAAGTCGTGTTTCATTCTGTTGTACTAAGGGTTGCTTTGAGTCAGAACTAACTTGAAGGTGCCTAACACCCCCTAAGTGCTAAGCACACCCTAGATAGCTAGATAACTAATGGGATTCATCTACCACCCATTTTGCTCCAATACTTCAAATACCAGCGAGGTCTCACATGATGGACAGGGTCAACAGAACTTCATGACTAAGGCAGGCTAAGAAGAAAGACCTGGAAATCTACTTCCAAATATCAGGAAGTGTAAACCGTCTGGGAGATGAGCTTCTGGGTCTTGAAGGCACCACACCACGGTCTCAACAATGATGGCCCAGGCCCAGGTAACGCTTGGTTCCATTACGTATCTGTAAGGGCACCATGAGTCGGAGGCATACAGCAACAGTTGTTAGGTACTGCTGAGTTGCTTCTGACTCATAGCAACCCTATGTATGAGAACAAAATACTACCCGGCCCTGTACGATCCTCCATTGTTGTTATGTTTGAGGCCACTGTTGCAGCGGAGTGTCAGTCCATCTCTTTAAGGGGTTTCTTCGTTTGTCTTTGCCCTCTTGCTTACCAAGTATACTGTCATTTTCTAAGGGTTGGTCTCTCCTAACAGCATGTCCAAAACATGTGAGATGAAATCTCATCATCCTTGCTTCTAAAGAGCATTCTGGCTGTAGATGTATTTATTCTTCTGGCGGCCCACAGTACCATCAATATCCTTCACCCACACCATGATTCAAATGGATCAATTCTCTGATCTTCCTTATTCATCATCCAAGTTTCACATGCAGTTGAGCCAATTGAAAATACCATGGTTTGGGTCAGGGACCCCTTAGTCCTCAAAGTCCCATTCTTGCTCTTTAACACTTTAAAAGGGTCTTGTGCAGATTTGCCTGATCCAGTGCATCATGCGATCTCTTGACTGCAGCGTGACAACAATGGAATTAATAAAATCAAAGCACACAATGACATGGGAAAAGGCGACACTGAATGGTATAAAATTAACCACTCAGTGAATGGGAACAGGATAACTGCCAAGTGGGTGTGAATAAGCCACATGGTCAGGAGAGGGAGCAGGCTCTCTGATGCTGAGCTAGTGTTAGGTTTGCTAGTGAAAGGAGGCAACTCCCCTTCCCTGAGCACCTAGATCATGCTCCTTCGACAAGATGACGTAATCTGAGAGAAGAAGCCCAGGAGCAAAGGAGAACCAGGCACTAGGTCAATGGTGGGTTTGGCATGAAGCCAAATTGTCTGAAATAAAAAGTATGAAAGAAATCATGCAGCAAGCACTCAATATTTATGGAGTGAATTAATTACCATAATATCATAATGGCTAAAACATTTATCGAGAGCTTGTTCTGTGGTGAGCCTGCTAAGTGATGTGCCTGCATTAGCTGTTTAATCACTGCCATCGGCCTGAAAGGGACCCTTCATTATTCCAATGGTACAGATGGGGAGCTGGGTCCCAGCAAGGGTAAGTAAGGTGTGCAAGGTCACCTAGGGAGTAAGGGCTTCAGGTCAAGCCTGCTCCAGGCCTGGGAGTTTCATGGTTCCATCCGTCTCCTTCCTACTTAAATGTCTGCATTATTAGTTAAGCTTTCTGTGAGTGAGTTACAAAGTAGGGTCTCAATTCCTTGAGTCCTTTTCAGTGCCCCATCCAGTGCCTTCCATCTATCTTTCATCAATATTTTTGACTTACTGACGAAAATAATTGTTCCAACCAATCATGTAGATTTATTAATGAAAGTGTTGAGGAAACAAGGACACTTACCATTAAGTTCTCCTTCCCTGCACTGCTGTTTGGTGCTGATACTGCTTATGCCCAGTACATCTTCTTCTTCCCCAGATTTGCATCCTCCTTGCCTACAGACCTCAATGCAGATGTCTCTTCCTTCCGGAAGACTTCCCTGATTCCTCCCAATTTTGGGTCAGACATGCCCCTAGAAACCTGTGGATGGCTTTTACAGTACTTTCCCCATTGTGTTGCACCCAACACAGGAGATGGCAACGTGACGAATTACACATTGGGGTGCTCACTGGAAGGTCAGCAGTTTTAACCCACCAACCCCTCTGCAGGAGATAGATGAGATTTTCTACTCCCATAAACATTTACAATTTTGGAAACTCTGTGTGGAATTCTATCCTCTCTCGTAGGGCCACGGTTAATTGGTATCAACTTGACGACAGTGAGTGTGGTTTTGAGTTATTGTAACTGTCTGTTGACCCTTTTCTGAATCTAGATGCCAAACTCCTTGAGAACCAGTATCCAGCGTAAGGTAAATTCTCATCGTGTAAATGTTCAATGAGCAAAGCATCTGAGACTCTCTGCATCCCCACCCAAATATCTATCAATTATCCCAAACCTTCAAGGAGCAATTGAAACACTTCACCAAACCAAATCTGCTGTTGCTGAATCAATTCTGGCTCATCGCGACCCTGTAGGACAGAGAAGAACTGCCCCATAGGATCTTCAAGACTAGGGTCTTGATGGAAGCAGACTCTCATCTTTCTTCTGCAGAGCAGCTGATGGCCTTGAACCTCAGACCTTCCCCTTAGTGGTCAAACTTCACCATTGGGCCACCAGGGATCCTTAATGGAGGGACAATGAATGCAAACTTCCACTGCCTCTCACAGTTTGCCAAAACCAGGGCTGATATCTCATGAGAGTAAGAGAGACTGACAGAAAAAATGTGGAAGAGGTAATCAAGGCTACCCAGCTTGTCCAATGGTCAGACCCTTAGCAGAGAAGGAGAGAATCCATTCTGCGTCCCTGATAGAATTGTTGTAAAGATGCAATGAGATGTAAAGCAGTTATCACAGTGCCCTCCCTATGGGATATTCCCAAGAAATGCCAGATACTGTAATCAACATCATCATCTAGTGTTGAAGTCTGAGATTCCACCCCACTTTTTTTTTATTCATAAAGACTACCTCTGCCAGAGCACCTCAGTGTCATTCAGATGTGACTATACAACTAATTAAATGTACTGAGACGTGGAGGGGCTGGAAGCAAATTCAGACTCTGATTGGTAAATGCCAGTCAGGACTAAGCACCCATGATCATGGGGGAAGCATCCAGGCTGTGACCCATCCGGAGTCTCCCATCTCTGCCTCTGGCCCATGTTCTGTCTCCTCAGTGCCTCTCCAACTCAGTCTGCATGGCTGACAATTAAAATAGGGATCAAGAACCATCAAATTTAGATATCCTGGAAATATTCTCAGATTGTCCTCCACCATAAAGCTTTTTATGACAGAAGGAAAGATGATGAGTAAATTGCCTACTGAGTTTTTTTTAAAACTGAGCAACAAACATGAACAATAAGCAATAAAACCTGTACACTCAACAACAAAGTTTGGAATTGTGATCAAGCATTTACAACGAAGCACATCTGATATATTTCATGATAAATCTTATTACTGTGCTGTATGATAATTAGACAAAATGAGAAGTTCATGTAATGGCTGCAATTATTTATTCATATTACTTTCATATTGTCAAACCCCACTTTTATGGCTTTTTCTCTTTTTATTTTGTGGGCTTGGCTGCATTTATAAAAAGCCTCCATGCTGACTGTTTTTGCTGATGCTACTTAGGATTTAAATTAAGTCCTAACTGCACAAAGGCATAATTAGACACAAGCACACTCACACATCGGAAGACACAAATCAGGAATGGGAGTCTTCGTGAGCTCCTGCATGCTGGCTTCTCCTGCTCTGGCTCAGGGCTTCAGCTCCAGGGATTTCTCACTGCCCAGCCCTGGACTCTGAAGCTCCCCCTGCACACCTCACTCTACTGGAGATAAGAGGCTCTGGACGAGAAGTTACCACTTTCCCCATTGCCGCTTAGTCAATTCTGACTCATTGGCAGCATCGTGTGGTACAGAGTAGAATTGGTCACTCGGGCTTTCTTGGCTGTGAACCTTATAGAAACCAAATACAAGACTTTTTCATGTGGTGTCATCAAGTGGAATTGAACAGCCAACCTTCTGACTGGTTGCATACCACATGCGCTCCCTTTTTCCAGAGGCAGGTCACCAGGTTCATTAGGTGCTGCTAGCTACTATAACGCATAGAATTCCAACTGTGCAATAACTCAAACACAATCGAATTGTACCTTTTGCTCACCTAAGAACCATGCTGGGTGTTCTTGGCTGGTGGGAGACTCTCCTCCATTCAGTGAATTGACAACCTGCCGCACCTTATATCCTGAGGCTCTAGTGGCCCCTTTAGGCTTGCCTTCATTGTCTACACCCAGCAGGTAGAAGAAGAGAGCATGAGGCATGGAAGAAGAGAACATCAAAGCACTTCTTTAAAATCATGGCCTGGAAATGGCACGCACAGCTCTCCTTAGAAATGCGCCAACAACCACTATCAAGGGAGACTCAGCAATGATGTTGTGATAGTTAGATTTTATGTCAACTTGCATGAAAGTGTAGGGGAGGAGTCCAACCTGGCAATCAGGTCACAGTCTACTGATGCCCCCTAGCAGGTGTGGCCTTTTTATAAGAGAGACAACAGGGACTCCTGCTCTCTCTCTCTCTCTGCTCTTCTACCTTACTGCTTGCTTGGACTCTATGTCTGCCTCCAGGGGAGGTCCCAAGTGGGCCACCAGCACGCTGAGAGCTATAAGCATCCTGCCATGCCTCCACTGACCTTGGATTCATGTGACTCTGTAACCACCGATCTGTGCTTCTCCTGTATCCCACTTCACCTTTCTGCATCATCGACCTGCACTTAAATGAGTCTGAAAGGGCTCCGATTAGCATGGAACCCATAGACTTGGGCTGGACTGGGCTGGTATGCCTTCTTGATGTGACAGCGGTTCTGAACCTGTGGGTCATGACCCCTTTAGGGGTCAAATAACCCTTTCACAGGGGTTGCCCTATTCATAACAATAGCAAAATTAAAGTTATGAAATAGCAACAAAAATAATTTTATGGTTGGAGGCCACCACAACATGAGGAACTTTTTAAAAGTGTCACAGCATTAGGAAGGTTGAGAACCACTGATATAAGATGACTTCTTGATAGAAAGCTCTCTCTTATACATATATGAGCATCACTGGCTTTGTCTCTCTAGACAACCCAGCCTCACACAGATGTCAAGCAGTGTGCTCAGAAGGAGACGTAGATGATTTGGGTGTACGGCTCATTATCAAATCAAAGAGGATACAAAGAGGTAGAGCTGACAGGCTACATGCAAAACCTGGGGTAGGTTAGAGGAGAGTGAGATGGTTTCTTGTGGGGACACTGGAACCAAAACCAAAGCTCTGTGCATTATTGGGACAATTGGGGAACAATCAATATGGTGAGTATATCTGGTATTCCAACAATGCTGAATTTCCTAAGTGTGAAAATTATACTGTTGTTTTAAAGGAGAGTGGCCCTCCTTTAAGGAGATGCCTGCCAAAATATTCAGGGGTGAGGAATCACGCTGGTTGTAAATTACTCTCAGATGCTCCCTCTAAGTGCATACACTCCCCCCCCCCCACATACACATATGCATATAAACATGCAGAAAGACAAGGAGCGAGAGTAGCAGCATGTGGCAAAATGTTAGCAATCAGTGAATCCCAAGCAAAGGTACCTAGCTATGGCATGGCCTGGTGCATGCTGCAAGCAGGAATTGGACCGGATGACTAGAGCAGGGAATGTCCACAGTGAGATCCCAAGAAGAAGCTGAGGCGTATAAAGATCAGCATAGGCTTGTACGACCTTAGGCTGGACTTCATCCTGTAGAAAATGGAGCACTTTTTAAGGACAGTGCATGGACAAGGACTGTCGGGTCTTTTAAGTAACATGTTTCCATGGTAGATTTGGGGGGAACAAAGCAGGAGGAAAGGGAAGCAATTCCATTCACTCCACAATTATTTGTACCTGCAAGAGTGTGCCTTGTGCACAAGGTGCCTTGTGCTCAAGAGTGTGCCTTGTGCTCAGTACTTGAGCGGCTACTATGCTATTTGGGAAAGGGAGCAGAGATAAACCTCTAGTAAAAACACGTCATTGCAGGCATGGCAATACCTTGGAAGGAGAGGTCTATGATGCCCATGATCAGCCTATGATGCCTGTCTTTGATCTGGTCAGAGGTGGCCTTGTAGTAAATATGGGCTTTGGACTAAGATGCAAAGGATGAATGGGAGTTTTTTTAGGGAAGAGCATGTGTGATAGTTACATAATCTCCTGCCATTTTGAGGGCATTAAGAGTGAATGGGGTGGAGTCTAGCCTGTTAATCAGGTCACAGCCTGATGTTTCCTTGTGGGTGTGACCTTCTCATGAGGATTCTGGAAACTTTCTCTCTTTCTTCTGGGAGGCAGGTCACACACTCTCTCTGCTTCACCTTTCCATTGAGGAGTCAAGCTCAGAGAGCTGGAGGAGCCAGTGCTGAGATGCTTCCACCAGAATTGGATCCACAAGACTTTCCACCCACCAGCCTGTGATCTTCCTGCATTTGGCATCATTTTATGTGCTGCCTGAAGGAGAAGAGGAATTTATGGACTAGTATCAGATATATGGGCTAATAGCAGACTTATGGACTTGATCTGGACTAGGCTGGGATGATTTCTCAATATATAATTGCTCTTTTATATAAAGCTCTCTCTTACACATAAGAGTGTCCCTAGATTTATTTCTCTAGTCAACCTGGTCTAACACACCATGCCAATCAAAAAAGCCTGGTTGCCTAGTGGGTCATGCATAGAACTTCAAACTATAAGGCTCAGCAGTTCAAAGCCACCAGCCACTCCTCAGGAGAAAGATGAGGCTTTCTACCCCTGAAAAGATTTCTAGTCTCAGAAACCCACAGGAGCAGTTCTAGTCTGTCCTAGAGGGTTGCTATGAGTCAAAATTGACTTGATGACAGTTAAGTTTTTGTTCTGTTTTGTTTAATGCCAAGTCAGAATACTGAAGTGGCTCAAATGCTTACACACTTGAGTACTACCTGAAAGATTCAGTTAAAACATACTCATTTATTCCCACAAGCTAAGAGAGAGCCATGGGACATGACTTCACTAGTGGGCTCTGAAAGGAATCACCTGAATATCAGACTTCTGACCTCCAGAAATGTGAAAGAACAGATTCCTGACGTCGGAGCTGTCTGGTTTGTGGTAATTTGCTACGGCAGCCCCAGGAAGCAAACGTGCAAGATTGTTTGGGAGGGGTTGTTTGCTTTGTCTTTTGGTACATTTTATATGTCAATTACTGGAACAGGCTGATGAAAAATCAGTGCAGTGACATCTCCCCAAGAAGTATGTGCTCTGAAGGGATATTCCTGGGTTCTAGAGACACTGTTATGGGGTCACATGGAAGGCTAAGCTGGTGGTCTCGGTGCCATCACTTCTTTCCACCCACCCACCCACCACAAAGACACCGCTGAGTTTATTTATCTCATGGGCTTCTATGTTTTAAAAATCTTATTTAAAAAAAACTTTATATGGAGGAGAAAAATGTAGAAAATGGTGCTAGAGAAGATGCAACATGGTGAACAGGCAGGGCAAATATTTTTGGAAAGGATCAGATAGCACGTATGTTTGCCTTGAACTCCACACAGTCTCTGACGTGACTCCTCAGCCACTGCAGCTGAAGCTAGTCATAGACAATGCGGATGGATGTTGTTCCAATAAAACTTTATCTAAAACAGTAAGAGGTGAGCTACAGTTTGTTGACCCATGTTCTTGAAAAGATCTTTCAGCTTATTATTCCTGAAGATTTTTTTCCTGTAGGTTGTACAATATTATAAAAGAGCAGCTATGCTCTGAGTCACCTCGGCATTGCTTAGCTCCCATCATTCCCTTACCCTTAGAGGCTTGACTTTGCTGGTTTTCTACCTGGAGGGCGTGATATTTCCATTCTCTGCCGGAGCCTGCTAAAATTATTTTTCCCCTCAGCATCCTATTTTTTTTCTTTATTTGTCTTAGGATGGGTTCCCCACAGAAGCAAACCCAGCAAAGTTTACAGATGTGTATATACAGAGTGGTTTGTAACAAGGAAAAGGCTCATATAATTGTAGCGGTGGACAAGCTCCTATCTGTGGGTCAGATGTCAGGTGGGAAGCTTCTCTTGACTCCCAGCTGCAGGGGATGATGGTCTGAAGACAGGCCTCTGGCTGCAGAAGTGAATGAATTCAGGGCAAGTGGCAGGTCACTGATCAATGACTCCCAGGATCTGCAGGTGAAACAGTAAGCTCAAATACAAAGAATTTAAGGTTAGCTAATGAGTCAGATTCAGGGTCTGGATCCAGCAAGCTTTCCCACAGGGTTCACTTATATTGGATGCAGTCCACACCTCTGAGCATGTCCCAATCACAGGGAATTACTATGTTGTAACTGCCAACCACACAGAATCCTGGCCCAGACAAGTTGATACAAAACCTTAACTATCATCTCAACCTACTTACCATTTTACTTTAAGATAAAGAAGTTAAAAAACATCATTCTTCAAACCAAGCAAAAATAACCTTAACTGAAGACATGCTGCCCTCATCAAAATACAGTTCTCAGGGAATGAGTTTCCATCAGTGTTAAATTGGGAAAACACTGTCCTTGAGAATTCTGATACAACAGGGCTGATGTTAAATCAGAAATCAGGATAGAGAAAAGCAGAACTCCATGGAGCAGACCCTGCCTAGGTGGGAGCCCACAAGCTCCCTGAACTGCATTGGAGGCACCAGGAAATCAATGGTTGCCATCTCTCATTAGGGCTTCCCTGAAGCTGTCTGGGGCTTCCTAACAATATGAGGAAAGGCACGGGAAAGAGACCTATGCATGCAGAGAAAAGAAACACCCGGCTTCCTTGTTTGCAAAGTGGAGAGAGGAAAGAGACAAGGGAGAGAATTACTGAGCCGCAGAACTGGCAATTCGGAATTAAGCATGTAAACCCACTAGCCTGGCTTGTGAAGGCGACATAGGCTGGGTCACACCAGGTCCTGGTCCAAATTATCATGTCCACTGACCTGGTACTGATGGCTTTTATTCCTCTACTGGCATTTCTCCTCTTTCCTTAAGGTCTTGCTCGCTAGAAATGCCTTCATAAAAATGGAATCTGTGAGTTTCTAAAAATTTTAATGCTGAGTCTTGAGAGGGCCAGATAACTGTAGCAGACACCCTCCTGTGACCTGGCTTTGAGACCAGGTAGCTTGCGAGGCACAGGAAAAGAATGTGTTTTGAAAAGTCCAGAGCAGGGAGGAAAGGCTTCTAGACTGACCAGGGCAGGATTACTGAGCACATGGAAGAGAAGGTCCCTAAAGGAGGACAGGGGAACCACCAGGAAACTTCCTTGGGAGCCAAAGGAAATAGAAGCGGGCCTTCAGGGTGATGTCAAATGTCAGATCCCTTGGGCTTCATTATTGCTGTGCCCCATGATGCTCTCGTGTCTTATGTGCATAGGAGGGTACGTGTTGCATGTGCCATCAAGTTGGTTCAGGTGCACAGCGACCCTACGTACAATAGACCAAACCATGGCTCAGTCCTACACCACCCTGACAATGGTGGCCATGTGTGAGTCCATTGTGGCAGCCATGGGGTCGATCCATCTTCTTGAGGATCTTCCTCTTTTTCTCTGACCCTCTCCCAAGCATGATGCCCTTTTCCAGGGACTACTTGCTCTTAATAATGTCCAAAGTATATCAGACAATGTCTACCCATCCTGATGTCTACAGAGCATTCTGGCTGTAATTCATCCAAGACAAATTTGTTTGCAAAAGAGAGTGGTATCTGGCATTATTAAAACTTCTAAGTGGAGTCTTATAAAGGAGGAGAGCAGCTATGGAAAGGGTCACATGGAGGAAGGGAGAGTAGGGAGCCCTATCTGAGGATCTGTCTACAAGGAGCACCCAGGTTCAGGAAATGACAGTGGGGTTGAACATATCGGGCCTCCTCTGGCTGCCCTATTATCATGCATCCAAGGTCCATCCTTGTTTGCCTATCCGGATACCACCCATTCCTCCCACACACTCTATATCTACACTGGGTTCCATAGTGCATTTCAGTGGTCACACAGAACTCACAGAAGATATTCATGGGCAAGGGGGGTTAATTAGGGAAGTTCATAGATTATCACAAGTCAAGATCAGCAAACAAGATACATTCATTGGTCTCCTCAGCCAGCAGCAAAGTCTCTTTGTGGTTCTCAATTTCTCATTCATGTGATCCCTTGGCCTTTGCCTCTATGGGCCAGGAAGCCAATCCACCTGTTGTTCTGTCTCCCTGTTCCACACGCTCCAGCCAGGTAATGGTAAGGTACTGTGTTAGTCCACTAGAGAAACAAATTCATAGACATTCATATGTGTCTGAGAAAGAGGCTTATATACAAGAGCAATTGAATATTGAGAAAATGTCCTAGCCCTGTCCATATCAAGTCCATAAGTCCAATATTAGCTCATATGTCCGACACCAATCTATAAAGTCCTCTTCAGACTCATGAAACACATGCAATGATGCCAAATGCAGGAAGATCACAGGCCAAATGGGTTGGGAGTCTTCTGGATCCAGTGACATTGTAAGCATCTAAGTGCTGGCAGGGGTCTCAACATGGCTTATTTGGCTCCAGAAGTCTGGTTGTAATAGGGTAGGTCAATGTGGCTTCTCCAGTTCACAGGATGTAGCAGCATGTGTCTTGTCAGTAGAGCATCTCCAAGGGAGTGAGGAGAGAAAGAAAGTGTCTCCTGTGTCCAAGGAGGAAAATATAGGAGTTCCCAGAATGCCAAGGAGAAGGCCATGCCCACACAGAGGCCTCATTGGCTATGATCTGATTGACAGACTAGACTCCACCTCACTCTTAATCCTCTCAAGTCCCAAATTGACACCAGATTATGTAACTGCCACAGGTACCCTATAGTCTTGGCACTGCTTTTCTGAGTCTCCATGCCACAGTTTCTTGTATTTCTGGTCTTGGTCGCCTCTGCCACTTTAGTCAGAGATCTGAAACATGCTCTTCCAGTATTGCTGGACTTTCTCTCTCTGCTGCTGCTTCACAGATCTCTGTTATAGCCAGGGGTGGGTGTGGGTGTGTTAGTGGTAATGAAACAAACCAATCCCCTTGATTAGTGTTATATGTAATCTACTTGTATAGTCCCTCCCACTCATTTGGTGGATGTTACAGAGACATGGTTAGAGGAACCATCGAAAAATATCACTCCATCACACCAGGGCTACTAGAAGTTGAATTAGACAAGGAAGGATCTTTCCTTAAAATGGACAGAGCAAGAGCTTCACCCTACGCAAAGATTCCCAGGCACACCCCCGGGGAGGTCGAGATCAGGGTCTTCATTTTCACCAGGCAGCTGATGACGGTGAAAACCACTCAGTAGTATCACTAGGGAGGTGTGGAAGGGTGTGGGTCATACCAGTGACACTGCCAGAGGGGTGACACCTAAACTACGTTCCAAAATTCTTGTGCAGAATCTCTATAAAATGCTACTTCAGTGGGAAATTATTCTTTTTAAATTCCCACAGTCGCTTATACTTTCAAGAACATCTGGTCATAAGTCCAATTTACAACTACAAGTGGACCTACAAGGCTAGAATCCTATGTTCAAGTACCTTTTCAACCTGTCAGTGCTCTTTGGTCACAGCCGTCGTGATTACCCAGTGCAAGTGATACTTCAATCATGTGGTTTCCTCTGAATGTGCTACAAGCACACACTATTGTTTTTGTTGATGCCAGTGTTTTGTAGTCACGAATTTTGTCAAGTTTTCTGGTGTTTCAGATGCAATATTGTTGTGATTAATATCTGTGATCCTCTCACTAAAACATTTGGAGAATGAACTGCTGCTTAAAGGCAGAGAAGGAGAAAAATCAATGAAAGCTTCTGCTCAGTTACAAATATTGCTGCAATTCAATGTTTAAAGATTGTACAAAATGACCTTGTTCTAGTATTCCTTAAACCCAAATGATACTACATTTAAGCCATTTAAAACGATGTTGATCACATATTACCCTACCATTAAAATTGACGATGAACATGACAAGAGATTCTGTATGGTCTGATACGGGAGGAGGTCATGGGGATGCAGGTGACAACATGAGTTACAGGACTGGGTGACGGCAACCCACTAACACCACTGAAATCATCGCCTTTGGGTCTCAAAGTGCACCAAGCTTCCTTGGAGTGGCTTAGAAGACTGTTGAGGTCTGGATATCTTAAAAAGACCATCATTAACCTGGAGGGGGAAATAGTACATCTTTGTAGAATCCGTATGACTTCTAATACGGTTATTTCTCTTTTGGTTCTGTGACCCAGTGAGGTAAGCACTCTGTTCTACAGACGAGGCCTTGAGGCTCTCAGATACGCTCGCCAAGATCATGGAGCTACTGAAAGATGGGGAGAAGCCTAGTAACAGGGTCTCTGATCCTCCTAGCCTCTTTCCCATCTCTCCATAGTCTCATCTCTACTATCCAGGGACCTCCTTAGAGATCAAAGAGTAGGTCATTAACTTACCTGGGTTGCATTTGGACTCATTACTTTTAACCTTCTCTATACTCAACTCACGGCCATGGATTCTGACTCATGGTGACCCTGTAGGACAGAGAAGAATCACCCGTGAGGGTTTCCCAGACCCTACATCTTTACAAGAATACAAAGTCGCACCTTCTCCATTAGAGCCACTGGTGGATTTGAATGGCTGACTTGTGGTTAGCAGCCCAGCCTTTTAGTGCAGTTGTAAAATGGTCAAATCACCCAAGAATCCTGTTAAGAACACAGATTCCCTGGATCTAGTCTGAGTGTGTCAAATCAGACGTATAATTGAGGGTGAGGCCCAGGAATGTAAAATCTTATAGAAGTTCCCCAGAACTTTCTGATGCAGAAGGATTTGGGAACTGTCTTAGTAGTTTCCTTGGGCTAAAAACCCCCAAATAGGTGACTTTTAAGAACAGAATTTCTTGTTCACAGCTCTGGAGTCAGCAGAGCTATGCTGTGTCTCTGTCTGCTCCAGGGGAAGATCCTGCCTTGTCTTTTTCAGCTTTCATTAGCTGTCAACACTGTATGATAGATAAATCCTCTTGTGGGGTTTGCTACCTGGTGTCCTTTTTTTTATAAAACTCTCCTCGGGGGATTAAAGAGCCACGCTGGCACAGTGGTTGAACCACTCAGCTGCTTCAGGTCAATCATCTTGACCACCAGCAGCTCTGAGTGGCAGATTGCTTCCTTGTGGCAGAAGCTTCAGTCTTGAAAGGAACCCCATGGGGCAGTGCTTCTCAGAGTCAGAATTAACTCAATGGCAAGGTTGTCTTTTGGGTTCCTCAGAAGGGATTAGGATTAGGACTCCTCCTATTCATGTAAGGCCTTGTTAAACAATAATACTTGCAAAGAATACCCCTATTTCCAAAGAACATCACATTCCCAGGTACAGATGTTACAACTTCAATACACCGCTTGCTGGAGTGGGATGGGGCGTGGAGGCAGGCAACGACACAATTGTATCCATAACCGGAACCAATGCAATAAACTAAGCAAAGCAACCATTTTAAAGACTGCCTGGTTCAGAGTCAACTCTCAATTATTCATGGACTCATTACCCTGGGAATGGATTACTCATTGTTTAGACTCAGCCTCCACTCCCCCCACCAATTAGATTTCTTCCTCTCCCCCCTCCCCCACCCCACTTCCATGTTCATTAGCATCATCTCTTAATGGAGAGAGAGAGAGGCAGCACAATTTGAGTTAGTCTTTCAGTTTAGAACTGACTACCTTGGATGGTTGCTGAAAAGGAAAACCAAAATTCTTCTCTGGTTCACCCCCAGATCATGGAAGTCTGCCAGAAGCCTTAGAGGGCAAAGATCAGGCTTTGAAGTCGAATTTTGAAAGCACAGAAAAGGAAAGAGAAGAAAGAAAAGAGAAATGGGAAGATAGAAAATGTCCCCGACTTCCACAAACTGCCACTGACGTTTCCAACGCACCCCTGGCGCAATTGCTCATCCTGGGAGGGTTTTGCATGGGAAATGATCAACCTGTCTCAAAATAGAATCTAGAGATACAAAGGCATCAGCAATAGCCTCACGTCCTGGTACACAATGCAGTGTAGTGCTGGTATTTTTATTACCAATCAGAGCAGGCTTGTCACAGTCAGCCATCTGCTTGAGTCACTGCCTGGCTTTAAAGAGAGAACACTGAACCCCAAACCCCAGCTTCTGGTCCAGTTGCAGAACAAGGGGCCAGCTTTGTGCTGAGAATGACAGCCTTCTGTGCCCTGAAGAGCCCAGTCAGGGTCACATCACGACAACTCGCCTCCGTGTTTGAATCCTTAACGAGAACCAGTGACGAAGGTATCAGGTGGAAGCTATTAGATTTGTTCTTGTGGAGATGTTCAATACTTCAACGTGATCTCTGCAGGTCTGCAGGCCCATTAACATCACAGGCTTTTTTTTCTCCCCTGCTTCTTTTCCGTATTCTAACACAGGCTTTTGGAAGAAATAAAAAATAGTGAATGAGTTAGCATGAGGTTTTTTGTCAAAGGGTCCAAAAAAATCCCACGTCTGATAACTGGCTTTACATCCAAGGAATCTCGTATTATTTTTTATTTTTTTAAATCAATGGAGAAATCCTCTTATGCTGATAGAATTTTTTCTTTTAATCTGAGGTAATTGTTTGCCCACACAGTTACTAAACTGTTTTATTCCACAGCTAATCCTGAATACCAGAGGGCGAGGAAGCAGAAGCAATGTCTTGCCATGTCAAGGGCTCTCTTTTCACACTCTATATTAGTAAAGGTCTATTGCCTAAAATAAAGACTTGAATAAAGAGGACCCCCAACCTCACCCCCAATGACAGAAAAAAAACTTCAAATCCATTGCTGTTGAGCGTGGTAGAGTAGAACTGTAATCTTCCCTGTAACCTCCATGGAAGCGAGTCTTCAAACCTTTCTTCCATATCAGTGCTTGCTGGGTTTGAACAACCAAGCTTTAGGTTAAGTAGTCAAGAACACAACATTTTAAGCTACCCAGGACCTACAGGCATCAAGCAAAAAAAGTATTTGGAGTTGAATACCATCCAAGAAAATAGCGAAGGGAACATTTCTGCAAGATTTAGAAATAATGATGAATGGGCCCAGAAAAGAAGGAGGGAGAAAACTATGTTTGTGGAAAGGAGGGAAGGGGGTAAAGTAAAAGAGCACATGGCTGGTTGTTGGCATGACTGTTGTCATTCAGTCAACAAGAGAGAACAGTCATGACCCCCATGGGTCCTTAATCCATCCCGGAAAGTGACTTGGTGACCCTGCTGGGTAAAATCAAGGACAAAGTAGGAGTGGGAGTGTAGCAACTATTTCTCCAGAAAACCATCCCAGATTTGGGGGAGGAGGTCAAGGAACAAGCAGAGAGCAGGCCCACTTGAGGGCAATCACCAGTCCCGGTCTTGAAAACACGCCATAGACAGAAATTACAACCCAATCTTGCAGCCACAGAACACAAGGTTGGGGGTGGCTGGGCTTATACCAACCACAGTTGCTGCCGTTTCTTGTGTTTCTCTAAAAACCACAGCTGGAGGGGACAGGCGCATTTCACATTGGCAGGACCATATCCCTTAATCCTTTGTATAGACCGGAAAGTTTCCTGTTTGTTTGCTCTTTATTAAAAAGAACAATTCCAAAGTGTATTCCAAGCCAACAGCTAGATATAATCTCTTAAAATAGTTTGAGTATTATTTCTTTGTGGCAGTCATCAAGAAGCAAAAGATTAGAAGTGCAAAATAGCTGTTGCGCATACTAACTGTTTTCAAAGGGAAATGCAATAAATGTCAGGTCCTATCAGATCATGTGCCCCTTCAGCAAATAATCTTCTCCAACAGTCTATTTTGATGTGTTGAAATGGAAGTCGATGGTTAATGCCTTTCGTGTATGAATGTGAACTTTACCACACCGTATAGTTTGGAGGCTCAGGCAAGCTGCCCTCCACCCCCAGGCATTAGTCACTCTTCCTGAGTAATCATCTAAACATAGGAATGGCCTTTCCAGGTGCTGTTTTTAGAACCTAGAAAATGGGATGATAGAGATGCTTTCTATTGTCCTTTTCATAGACTGACTCTAACATGGTCCCTTTTTTCTTCAAAACTCTAATGGTTTGGGGAAGGAAGAAATTTTTAATTAAGAAAAGTGAACTGTATCCAGACCCACATCTTAATCAAGACTTTGGTTCTATGTAAATGGGAACCCATTCAAACCAACATAAGCAAGTAATGGGCATTTCAGAAGCAGATGGGTAGGCCCTTTCCCCTAGGTTGTCTTAGGCTGGAAGATCTGCTGACACCTGTTCACCATGACTGACCCTGCTGGTATTTGAAATGCCAGTAACGTAACTTCCAGCATCATAGCAGTGTACCCCCCACCACTGCGTAATAATTACATGTAAGTGGAGGAAAACCCCTGGGGTAAGGCCACCTTTGTAACTTTTGTCCGGCTGTCAATAAACAAGAGTGCAAGTTTGAGAAGCGAGCACTTTGGTCTGAACTAGGGTCTATCTCTTAACTCCATTCGGACATGTTACTACACTGTTGAAAGCTTGGGTTTCTCACTTGGTGAAAAGGAGATAACCATAAGAGGGTTTATGTCACAGAGTTTCTGAAAGTATTCAATGAGATCATATGTCTAAGACACCTAGCGCAGCGGTTGTCATAGAGTAGGTGCTTAGTGTTATCTTTCTAAGGCACAGTATTTCTTAAAAATATTTTGAAAATGAATTCACTTTGCATTTCAAAACCTTATGGAAAATGCCTGCCCGAGTATAACTTTATTTATCTGTTCCATGTGGAATTGTCCAGATGAGATACGATAGACTATGAACAGAAAACTGGTCAAGAAAAGAACACTGAATGGTGTTTGGGGGCAGATGCTGTAAGGAAGGAGGCCAATCTCAGCTTCTTCTCTACTAACAGGATCATGCTTTTGTTTAAGGAAGCACTGTGCCCAGTCTCAAGGAATGGACCATTATTGATTTAAGTCAGCCTTGGCACATGTTATAGTTAGGTTTTACATCAACATGTTATAGTTAGGTTTTACAAGAGCCAGGGTGTTCAGTGGTTTGTCAGTGACCCCCCCCCCCCATGATGTGATCTAACACAATGTAATCAACCCCACGATGGGATGTAACATAACATAATCCACTTGTGAGCAGCCAGTTGTTGTGGTAGAGTAGAGGCAGCCCTCTGGATCAGGTTGGCACAATTAGAAGAAAAATTCCTCAGGGGTATTCCCTATCTAAAAATATATATTTTGGGTTTTTGGTAAGCAGACTCAAGGAGTGCTTCACTGCTGGGTGAGGAGCCTGCATTTGGTCCATCAGCCACCTACCCTAATGCCTGCCAATCCCAGGAGTTATCTATTAACATTGGATTCATTTCACTTTGTATCTACTAGCCTGTGGTCTTCCTGCTTCATCTTCTTGCTTCCTGGTTCTTCAACACCCCCACAGCTACATTAGTCAGGAGAATCCTCCAGCTTAACATCTGATCCCTATCCTTGAACTGGACTGGACTTTACCTGTTCCTACAACTGTGTTAGCCATTTCTTGATATAAATTCCTTTCTTTATACACGAACTTAAAAGCACCAGTAGCTTTGCTTCTCTAGAGAACCCAGCCTAACAGCATATTTTCACTATTATTAATTGGATTTTCTCTCAGCTTTACTTGCATGGGTGGCCATGTAACCCAGTATGCCTGATAACATATATGCAAAAGTCTTCAGTGAGAAGAATAATTTGTTTTTAATAGAGGATACAAATAAATGAAGAATTATTGCTAGTGCTATGATAGTGAAGCAATAAGCATAAAAAAGCTAACAGTTAAGGATGGTGAAATAAGTAGAAAAATCTTGACCCTTTAATGAAATTGTTGAGTTAATGAACTTGCTCAGGAACTTGTAGATTCTTGTCAGGAGAGATAATAAATGTCTTATTATCTTAGTCACTGTTGATATGGTATTCTACTACTGATGGATCTCATCATCCAAACTGACACAGTACCAATATGGACCTAGTTCTTATTCATCAAGCTACAGTTGCAAGTGTTGTATATTGTGGGTGAACAATTTTAAATTATTGATAGTGTTTGAGAAAACCTCAGCATACTTAAAGCGTTCAAGCATAGGGGGAAAAATACTATATCTCCCAAGAAAATAGTCTCAAATGTAAGAAAAACACACCTCAACCTTTTCTTCACATTATTATTTTCCACATTATTTTATATTCTATAAAGCACTCTGAATTTAGAGACTATCTCAAGAAGAAATTTGATTAATTGAACGCTAACAATCAAAGACCATGGAGTTATGGAGTTCCCCCCTTCTCCCAGAAGAATTCACTTCAGAGGACAGCACTGAAGCTACAGCTCAGGGAGAGGGACATGTCTGCTCATAGCACACGGGAACAAACAAAGGGAGAGAGAGAGAATGGAGCACATCCTGGCCGACCAAGCCCTGAGGATTATATTCCTGCTCAGAGAAGCCAATGAACAGAGAGGACCATAGGGTCTGCCCCACTGCAAGACACGACATCCCTCACTGACCCCTAGAGACACAGTGTGGGAATTGTGCCCAATCTGACCCCATTACACTGGAGCAAAACACCAAGGGCATGCAACAGAGCAGCAAGGGGAGCAAACCAATGAAATCTTTGGAGACAGAGTGTGGCACCCTGTAAGACTCGACTGGAAAACACTCCTAAAATTAAAAAAACAGATGTGGAACCATTTTCAGGGTTTCCGTTTTTGTCATTGGCTTTCTTTTTTGTTGTTGCTGCTTTGTTGTGTTTTTTTGTTATTGTTATTATTTGTTGGTTTTGTTTTCTTTGTTGTTTTATTTGGATTTGCCTGGTTTTTGTGTTTATTAATGTATCTGCATGTCTAACTAGATAAGATAGGCGGGATAAACAATTTGAAGATGAAAACAATGGAACTGAGGGTTTTGGGTGGGGGTACAGAAGAAGGAGAGGTGCGGGGAGCAACCAACCCAGGGACAAGGGAACAATAAGTGAACTAAAAGCAATTGAGAGAAGGGCATAGGATGCCTAGTGGGACTTAATCAAGGGCAATGTAACAGCAAGGAATTACTAAACCCCAAATGAAGGCTGAACATGGTAGTGGGACAACAGGAAAGTAACAGGAAATAGAGGAAAGAACCAGGTGGCAAAGGACATTTATAGAGATCTAAATACAGGCATGTACTTATTTAAATAAATTTTTATATAATGAGAGGAAATAGATCTATGTACTTCTATCTATATGTTAAGAATTAAGGTAGCATATGGACGTTGGGACTCAACTGAAGTACTCCCTCAATGCAAGAACACTTTGTTCTAAAAATCCGGTATTCCGTGATGCTCACCTTTCTAACATGATCGCTGAAGACAAAATGGGTGCATAAGCAAATGTTGTGAAGATAGCGGATGGTGCCTGGCTATCAAAGACACAGCATCTGGGGTCTTAAAGGCTTGAAGACAAACAGCTGAGAAGCAACAAAGCCCACATGGAAGAAGCACACCAACCTGTGTGATTATGAGTTGTCAATGGCATAAGGTATCAGGCATCTAAGACCCAGAACAAAATCATACCAATGTGAATGGGGGAGTGGGAACAAGGTGTGGAGACCAAAAGCCCATCGGTAGATAATTGGACATCCCCTCACAGAAAAGTCACAAGGAAGAGATCCGCCAGTCAGGGTTCAGTATAGCACCAATGAAACACACAACTTTCAGCTAGTTCTTTAATGTTTCCTCCACCCCCACCCAATAGCATGACCTCAATTCTTCCTTACAAATCGGATTACAAATCAGAACATGCACACTGCTACAGATGAAAGCCTGAAACACAGGGAATCCAGGATAAGTAAACCCCTCAGGGTCAACAATGAGAATAGAGATACCATAAGGATAAGAGGAAGGTGGGGGGAGAAAGGAGGAATCGTTCACAAGGATCTCCATATAACCCTCTCCCAGGGGGACAAACAACAGAAAAGTGAGTGAAGGGAGTCAGAGGATGATGTAAAAAATAAAAATAATAATCTATAACTTATCAAGTGTTCATGATGGAGGGAGAGGGAAAATTAAGGAGCTGATACAAGGGTTCAACTAGAAAAAAATGCTTTGAAAGTGATGATGGCAAGATATGTATGAATGCGTTTGAGACAATGGATGAATGTATGGATTGTGATAAGATATGTAAGAGCCCCCAATGAAGTATTTAATTTAAAAAAAAGAGTGTGGAGTGACATAAAGAAATCAAAAGTTCATTGAAAATATGGAAAATAAAGACAAGGCACAAATAGATGTCAGAAGAGACTCTGAAATGTGCTCTTTTACAAAGTAAGCCAAATGGAAGAAATTATGAAGTAAAAGAGAATTCCACAGCACATCTTGAGAAAACAAAGTAAAATATTCTAATACAGCATGTAAAGATCTGGAGTTAGAAAACCAAAGGGCAGGACATGTTCAGTAAAACTCGATCTGAAAGAACTGAAGAAAAAATTCAAGCCTCAATGTAATACTGAAGGATTCCATGGACAAAATATTGAATTATACAGGAAGCATCAAAGATATAGAAGGGATACACAGAGTAATTGCCTAAAAAAATAAATGGTTGACATTTTTAAGCATTTCCAAGGGTAGCATATGATTTAGACCCAGTGCTGTTGAAGGAAGTAACCCAAGATCTACTGAAGCATTAGAGAAATGCATGACCTAAAGAATTGACGGAATCCTGGCTGAAATGTTTCACCAACCTGATGCAGCACCATAAGCACTCATTAATCTATGCCAGGAAACTTAAAAGACCACTCCCTAGTCAGTAGACTGAAAAATATTCATATTTGTACATAGTGCAAAGAAGTGACCGGGCAGAATGTGGAAACTTTTGAACAATATCAATAGTGCAGGCTGTAAAATTTTTCTGAAGACAATTAAATAGTTGTAGCAATACAATGATATGGAGCCTTGATAAATTCAAGTCAGCTACAGAAGAGGATATGAAACAAGGGATATCATTGTGATGTCAGATGGATCTTGGCTGAAAGCAGAGAATGCCATTGGGGGGTTTATCTGTCCTGGGTTCCCTGTGTTTACAGCTCTTATCTGTACCAGTGCACATGTTCCAGTCCTGCTGGATTTGTAAGGCAGAAATTGGAGTCATGATAGTGGGGGGAAGGGGAAGAAACATTAAAGAACTGAAGGAAAGTTAAAAGTTTCGTCGGTGCTATACTGTACCTGACAGGCCCATCTCTTCCTTGTGACCCTTCTGTAAGGGGATGTCCAATTGTCTACAGATGGGCTTTAGGTCTCCACCCTGCACTACCCTTCATTCACAATGATATGATTTTTTGTTCTGGATCTTTGATGCCTGATACCTGATCCACTGATACTTCATGAGCATACAGGCTGATGTGCTTACTCCATGTGGGCTTTGTTGCTTCTCAACTAGAAGGTTGCTTGTTTGTCTTCAAGCCTTTAAGACTCCAGATGCTATATCTTTGATAACCAGGCATCATCAGCTCTCTTGACCACATTTGCTTATGCACCCATTTTGTCTTCAGCGATCGTGCTAGAAAGGTGAACATCATGGAATGCCAGGTTATTAGAATGAAGTGTTCTTGCACTGAAGGAGTACTTGAGAAGTGGCTTAATGTCAATCTGCTATCTTAATACCTAATAGTCTATTTCCCTGTCATCACATATAAATATATTTACATATGTACATGCCTGTATTTAGACGTCTATAAATGTCCTTTGCCTGTAGTTCTTTCCTCTATCTCCTTTTACTTTTCTCTTGTCCCACTATCATGTTTGGCCTTCCTTCAGGTTTCAGTAATTCCTCTCAGATACATTGCCCTTGATCAAGTCATACCAGGTATCCCACGTCCTCCTCACCATCAATTTTAGATCACTTGTTGTTCCCTTATCCCTGGTTTGGTTGACACCCTTTTCCTTTCCCCCTCATCCCCATCTCCCATGTCCCCCTGGAACCGTCGGTCCTGTCATTTTCTGCTACAGATTGTTTATCCTGCCTATCGTATCTCTGCATTGGAGGTGACTGAAATGCACTTAACAACCGGAGTTTGAATATTCTTTGTATAGGCAGTGGGATATTTGGTTCTGACAGTAGTTTACTTATTTATTTAACAGATTGATGTTCAGTGTTCACCAAGTCAAAGCCTGTTCTGGATACTGATAATCCTGAGTTTTAAATGACCCAGGAAGTTCCTTTCTTTCATGGAGCTCACACTCTGGTGCGTAAACAAGTCTATGAGCAAGTACCAGTGCATAGAACATATTCTGAGAAACGCTACAGAGGAATTAAGAAGACCCAGTCCAAAAAAAAAAAAAAAAGCGGAGCTGATACCAAGAGTTCAAGTGGAAAGAAAATGTTTTGAGAATGATGATGGCAACATATGTACAAATGTGCTTGATACACCTGATTGTTATAAGAGCTTTAAGAACCCCCCCCCCCAATAAAATGATTTCTTTTTAAAACAGAAAGAAAAAGACCTGGTCACGGTGAGACTTCCTAGGGGTGACCTAGGAATTGAGGTGGGCAAGAAAAAGCAGGGGGACCATTGCTGGTGGAGAGCCAGTGGCTACAAACAACCAAGAAGCAGGAATGGGAATAGTGTGGCTCACGTGCTTGCTGGAGAGACTAGCAGACTAGCAGAACCAGAAGAGGTCATGAAAGTACATAAGAACCAAATTAGGCAGGGATTTGTGTGCCTGGCACACAGCTTGGCTCTTAGTCCATTGGAAGGTTTCAGGGAGGCAAATGAGGACAGTGATGTGACCATCTGAAAGGAGGTACAGATGTTTAAAAGGAAAATTAGCAGCGCTGTCTACCCTCAGCCAAGACTTCATGTAAATATTTATATGTTCTTTACTATGTTTCCTAAAATTCCTTACCCTCTGTCATGTAAATCATTCCAAGTAACCACTTATCGATTGTACCAACAAGGCCAGGTGCACTAGTGACTTCTCATTCAGTCTCCGAGGAAATGGCGTGGAGACCACAGCTGGAGTCCTCTGGCTTCAGTAGAAGGGAACTCCAACTAGACACCAACCCAAGGTTAACTGCCACAAGGCAGAAGTCACGTATTCATTCTCCACCATCCGTCCATCTTTTTGCTGTTCTGACACCAGCTGAGCCTCCTAGGGCACCTGATTTTTCTGTCAGGTTTGAAAAGCCAATGCAACCACCACACAGAATTTACAGGCAATTAGGAGGGTTTATTAGGGAGGATAACAAATTACGACATGGTCACCAGGCAGTTCTTTTGTCTGTGTTCCTCCTTCTTCGCTGAGCCGGCAAGCATGCATCTCTCTAGCCCTTGTCCCTCTAAGCCACAGGTTCACTGGTGTTGGTCCACTTTGATGGATGGCCGCAGTGCAGCTGGCTATGCTGTGTTTCATGGGCTTGCTCTGCCGACAGGGCTAACTCTTATTCTCAGCACAAAGAGAAACTGCTCACTCCCCTAAGAGACCTTATTTCTATGGTCCCATTCAGTCATTTGGTGGGAATTAGAAAGGCAATGGGTAAAAGAACCACACTCAGTCATTTCACTTCACCAAAGTCTCCCACCTTAACTCTGCCACAAACTTCTCTCTATAGTCTCTATATTCATTTCTTTGGAAAACCGTGTTCATTTTTATAAAGGGAATAAAAACAGAAATGAAACCGTTGCTCTCAAGTTTCTGTTCCAGAGTAGAACTGAGCTCTGGAAGAGTTTCCTTGACTGCCATCTTTACAGAAGCAAAGTGCCAGGTCTTTCCTCCGTGGTGCCATGGGGCAGGTTTTAGCCACCAACTCTTAGGTGAGTACAGTATACTACTCATTGACATCGGGAAGATCCTGACATATAAAGGCTTATAGGACAGGGTGGAAATGCTCCTTTGGGTTTCTGAGATTTTAAATCTCCACAGGAGTAGACAGCATCATCGTTCTCCGGCAGACTACCTGCTGCTTTAAACTACTGACCTGTTGTTACACACCACACCTCCTTTTGTGGGTGAGTTATTGGACACCAATGTTCATGCTACCCACAGAACCTTGTAAATCAAGCCCTTTTTAATTGTGCTGGGTGAGCTGATCCTCTTTCTCCTTTACTTTTTACAATGCTACAAATTCCCATCGATGAATCAGCTCACTCCAAAGTCTACGATTCAAGAGATAAAGTGTCTTCCAGTAGAGACACTTTATCTTAATTTCCCAATAATCCTAGAGGCTAGATGTTCCCTAACACTGGTTGAGTTTCTCTGGCTCTGCCAAGCCCCTAAGTCATGTAGTAAATTTGTGCAAACAGTTCCTTCAGTGTTCCCCGTGGAACTGTAGCTTCAATCCACTTTACGTTCCTTCTGCAAGGACACACCTCTGCTCTAGAGTGCCAGAATTTCTTGAAAATGGTTTTCTTGAAAATGGAAGGCCTTGAACAAGCATTTTCTGCTTACTCCATTCCACAACAGTGGTCCATGATCATGTGCCCTACAGAGAGGCATGCTTCAGTATGTGGCCTTGGAGTTGGGGTCCACGAGCTTACTGGGCCTTTTCATTTAGGTTGTTGGGCAGAACTTCTCTGAGTTTTGCCTGCTTCATCTGTAATCCAAACCCCCAACTAATGTCACCGCTATCGAGTCGATGTCGACTCATAGTGACCCTACATGATATGGTAGGACTGCCTTTATGAGTTTACAAGACTGAACTTTTTAAGGAGTAAAAAGCCCCATCTTTCTCCCGAGGAGCAGCTGGTGGTTTCAAACCACTCACCTTGCAATTTGCAGCCTACCATGTAACCACTATGCCACCAGGGCTCCTCTCCCTGTGGGAGAAGAGGATAAAACCACAGGTGCCTCATGGGCTTGCTGCAATGGTTAAGTGTGCAACGCCGGGAGCACATCAACAGTGCGTGAGTGGGAGCATTGAAGATAATGTGACCAGGCTGTTTTATGAGGCACCGAGCAGCACAATTGCCACCCTGCTCTCTGATGTGATGGCTCCCCCCGGGACCGTGGTACCGAGCTTGTGGACAGATATGGAGGCTGATGAGACAGATGAGGATTAGGGAGAGAGACATGGTGAGAGATGAGGACTAGGGAGATCTCCAGAAGCACTGAAATACAATCTGACCTCAATCCCCAGGCAGACAATGTGGCTGAACCCTGTCATGCATCTTCTCTAGCTAGGCCTGGCCTCCTCCATTGTCTAGCACTGCATGGCAGGCTGCATGGGCTGCCTAGAAGTCTGTACCTAACCTTGTATGCATTGATCACTGGCCCAAAGAATATCCTTAGCTATCAGCATCGGCAATGACGTTGGGAACTTACCAGGAACAGGACAGGAAGGCAGTAAAACATAGTGGACTCTTTGTCAGGAGGCTTTTGTCCTAGGACTGGAGGAGTCTGGAAAACTCACTTCCTCGGCTGGTTAATCCCCTCAAGTGCATGATGAGGAGATGGAATGGATGACCCTGAAATACAGTTCTTTAATTCCAGCATTCCATGATGGTGAACACATCACTGTCTCTATCTTACAAATTTCCCAGGGAAGGAGTCATTTAAAGCAGAAAATCATGAAGAATTAGCTCCTCACTAATCTAGCAATAAACTAAAATTTAACAGGAAGTAGGATGGTGAATATAAAATTAACCCTCAATACCGGGTGTTGACAAGACTGTGAGGCACTGCCACTCCCACCGGGGCTGGTGGGACTAGGTTGCCACACCAAATTAGAAAACACTGTTAAGCAATGCTTGCTAAGGCTAAGTCATACTCCATGGCCTAGCAATTCTACTCCTAGGATTGTCCCACAACTGTGATGCATACTCCCACGCACCAATAGACATACACTGTACTCTATGCAACAATCCCAGACTGGAAACAACCAGATGCGTATCTACGATAGAACGATGCACATATTCTGACATATTCATGCATTACAACAACTCATAGCAATGTGAATTCCTTAGACTACAATTACACCTAACTACACAATTAATAGTCTCATTACATAGACTACAAATACACCGAACTATGCCTAACACCATGGGTGAATATCACCCACATAATAAAATAAAATGAAAAAAAATCAGGCACAGACGCATACATGCATCTAATGTTTAAAAAATAGTCTAAATGAATATGTTCATAGCCAGAATAGCAGTTATTCTTTCAGGGAAATTAGTGAGTGTAAGGGGCAGACTGTCTTCACTGATGGTTACACAGGTGAGTTTATCATGTGAATATTAATTGAGCTTTCGACTTTGGGCTTGTGAACTTTTCTGAATATCTATTATACTTCAATACATTTTTTAAAGAAAAAGCTCAAATATGTATCTCAAATCTGAGCTGTTCCCCTCTGAGGAAAGAAAATGGCCCTTCTCTTGTGGCAGGTACAGATCCTTGTGCTCAACCTTGGAATATTAAAAAGAAAATAACACTTTTGGTTTTCTAAATGGGACTTGATTTGTATTTTGGGTCCCTCTTCTTCCCCTGCCTCCCACTTTACACATCCCCAGTCAAGATGGGGTCTCCCTCCTTCCATCTCCTCTAGCTTGAGCAGGACTGAGGATGCTGGTCCCTGGCCCGCAGGTGACATCCAGTAGGAGGGCTTTGTTCCCACTGGTGTCTGTTGGGTTGCCCCAAGGGGACACTGTTTTGTCTTCTCCTTGTCACAAGACCTCACTCTGCACACTTAAAACCAAGCTCTAACTTCTGAAACATTGAGAGATGGCCACCCAGCTGTACACATGTGGGCAGGAGGGGACAAAAAGGTAGTGATTGCCATAAATATGGGAGGAACTCATAGGTCGACCTGTCAGATATAATGTCCTCCCATTTTCATCTGATGCAGCGGTGTCCATAGACAGTATATGGGCGTGAGGAGGTCGGGTGAACTACACCAGGTGATACTGTCAGAGGGCTGAGACTAGAATGATAGTTCATAATTTTTTTGTCCAGTGTTTCAGCTGAAATATATGATTTTTTAATTTTAAAACTTCCCTACAGTTAGCTATAAATACAAAAGCAGTTTTTTAGAAGTCCAGCTTACAGGTATCAATTCATCCTGAGGCTGAAACTCTAGGCTAATTTACCCGTGGAGTCTTTGAATGCTCTCTGGTCAGAGCTGTCGCTGTGCTCAATTACTGGGCTGCTTCCAAACATGTGCTCTGTGTGCACACGACACAAGCATGGGATCAGTCTCTTTCTGCCACTGCTGGGACACTCGCGGATTTTATGTCGTTCAGTAGTGAATCAATTATTAAATAGTTCTGCAAGTCAAATTTTATTGTGCTTTAGCTATAATATTGTGCTAATTAGTATTTGTGAATCACATCTCTAACATTTTTAGAGTGAAGTAGCGACCAAAGAAAAGGAAGAGAAAACATTTTTAAAAGGCTCTGCTCAGGTATCAATTATGTGACAACCAATCATGCTGTAATTCAATGCAGAAAGCTTTTCCTTCCAAAACAATTTCATTGCTAGCAGTCATATACTCTAAGCAATATTACATTTAATCAATCTCCAACTGTATTTATCACATAAGATTAGAGTTCGTTTTCCACAGAAGGAAAAATATAAAAGGTGATGATGGGGTGAGATCAGGTGGGAGGAAGGGACACGATAAGGAAGGGGTCATGCCCAGTGAATCCCTGAAAAGGTCAAGTGTGCTGGGCTCGTCACCCCCAGGTCAGGGAACTTGGGACCTCGTGTCCATGCTCTGAGCTACCTCCCCACACCTACCTCTAACATATTACTGACTCCATCACAGTGGAATGTTCAAGATATAGGAAACCTTGAAGTTTCTGTGGAATTGGCTCACATATCTGTCATCACCTCCACGCATATCACACTAGCACCCCTAAATGTGTGAACGTCTCCAGGACAGGAGCCAAGGCCTGTTATTTTTCTTTGTATCCCCATCTTTAACACCAGGCCTGGTGTGTCGTATGTGCTTAATGAGTGATTATTGCAGTGAATCCAACTTCTTTGCCTACGAAAGTTGTCTTGTTTCATGGTTTGCTCAGTCAAGGGAAAATAAGTAAGCCAAACATACTTTTAATGATTCTTTAAAACCACTGACAGTATTTGGAAATGCTAGAGATTTTCTAATATAGCGAAGGCAAATAGTTAGGACATGCACTCAGTGTTTCCAGTGCTGTACCGGTGGCAGACATCACCAATCTATCTACATTCTTTCTTTCAAAGCTTAGATACAGGCTCAGAAGCATTTCAATACAAAATTCCAAAGAGTATTTCAAATCTATACAAATTGGCACAAAAGATGAGAACAAGTTGCTGTTTCTTGAGAAGTTCAACTGCATCCCTCCATCAGATGATGAATCTGAGACGCAGAGTAAAGAGATGTATTCAATGTGACACAGGGACAATCCAGAGTAGGTAAATAAACCTACTTCTAATTGCAATCTGTTCCATTGTCTTCCTTTTAGTTTTGCTTATGATCCCTAAACAATTAGGCTACATTTTCCACATGTGGTAGTGACAGAGCCTTTAAAATTTTGTCTATTTAATTTTTGCCGAAGCCAGCATAAATAAAACGATTAACTGAATACTAGTAAAAGTAGCACACAAATGTGGCAAAAACAAAATTAGATAAATAAAGCTTTGGAAATACTGTATAGAACTCTGCAGGTATCCTTACCCGGGACTCCTTGTACAATGCTCTCCTTTACAAGGCAAAAAATACCTCCCCTCCCCCCCCCTCGTCCGCCCTTTCTCTAGCCTCCCCGTGGTATTTCCTTCGACTTCATCTCCTGCCTCTTAGGTTTTCCTTCTGCTCCCAGCCAGCCTCCCTCGTTGGGTTGGGTTCTCACCTGCCATCCCCCATGGCACCCCAGTTGCTAGACTCTGTCATTTTCAGTATACCTCCCTCCATCTGCCAGAACCCGATCCAAGTCTGTCTCTCCGCAAAGCATATGGCCTGGCAGATGAAGCAGGCTCAATGTTGATTTAAAAGTTGAAAGCAAATCCAGCTCACCCAACAGCCTCTTTTCTTCGCAGGGAAGGAGGTGCACTTTGTTTCCACGTCTCTTCTATCAACAACCTAAGGAAGGCAAGTTCCACAGTACCAGGTGCAGCCTGGCCCAGCTTACCTGGGCTCCTGCTGCCTCCTTCTCACAAGGGAGACTCTTCAACTTTCTTGAGCCCATGTTAGGTAGAAGTGTTTTCTGTTACTCGTTGCATGACCCTCAAGTTTACACACCTCAAATTAAGAGGGATTGGGTTTCCCAGAATCCCTCATGGTGTAGGCTGGTGAAGATTCCCAACAGTTGGTCAGAGATGGAAAGAGGGTCTCAAGACTTAACAGGTTAAGGGATTCATAGTCCCCTAGGCCTCCCCCTGCCAAAGAAGGCAGATGTCCCTAGAGGTCAGTTTTGCAATGTCCCCTGTCAGTGGACAAGGTGAGGGAAAGTAGCTCTCAACCTAATGGAAATAA
This sequence comes from Tenrec ecaudatus, assembly GCF_050624435.1. Classification (NCBI taxonomy): domain Eukaryota; kingdom Metazoa; phylum Chordata; class Mammalia; order Afrosoricida; family Tenrecidae; genus Tenrec; species Tenrec ecaudatus. Next base: position 171,033,977 of record NC_134531.1, on the reverse strand, counting down.
GGAAAAATAAAGAGAAGGAAGAAAAGGGAATTGGAACAGGAGGAGATGAAGGGAAAAGAGGAAGGTGGGTAGATGCATACAAGACTAGATGCAGCTTCCTGAAACAGAATAAAATAGCTTACTCTGTTTTATCATGTTGCTATAAAAAATCACAAATGGATAGCTTTAAAGAATACAATTTTATTTTCTCCCAGTTCAGAAAACTAGAAGTCTGACTAGACCTGTGCTGTAGGGGAATTAGGCTCAAACTTGGGAACAATTATGAGATGACAGGGGACCCGGCACTGTTTCATTCTTTTGTGCATGGAGTCGCTAGGGGTTGGAACGGACTCAATGGCACCTAACAGCAGCAACAACAAAATAGAGGGACGTCTTTCCTTGTCTATTTCAACTTCGAGTAACCACAAAGTCCATGGAATTCCTGGATTTATAGGCTTGTCTGCCCCCTTGGGCATCAGAGTTTACCTTTCTCTGTGTAAGTTTGCTTCGGCTTCTATTCTGTTCTTTTTATAACTCAGAAGTGATTATATGACTACATGGGCTTGCGAAAATAACAGAGAAACCCTTATTCTCAACTGTGATTACATTCATAGATATAGGAGTTGGAAATCTAGCATATATAGTTGATAGAATGTGACCCAACCCATAATGCTCTCATAAAAGGACATCACACATCATAACCTGGTGGGACCTTCATCAATAAAGGCTCTGTGATGGTAGGAAGAAATACTCTCTGACTTCCTTTCTTTTTAAAATCATTTTATTGGGGGTTCATACAACTCTTATCACAATCCATCCATCCATTGTGTCAAGCACATTTGTGCATTTGTTGACTTTCATTGTGTAGAGCTCAGTATTGGGTTCAACTGGTCTTTATTGAGCACGTTCTATGTGGTAGCTGTTGGATCTCTGGTGGTGCACTAAACAGACAAGGTCATTGCCTTCCTGGAGTTGACACTTGAATGGTGTTATACAGTGAGGTCAAGCACTGGGCCACTAGTGTCAGACCACCTGGGTTTTCAGCCTGTTCTGCTGGTGTTATAGGTTAGGCATTGGCCTGCTATTAATAAGGTTGGTAATTCAGGTCCATCAACCCCTCCAAAGGAGATGAGACTGTCTGCTTCTGAAAAGATGTACAGTCTTGGAAACCCTATTGGTCACTATGAATCAGAACCCCTCAAAGACTGTAGGGACTCAGCTCTGTGACCTTGAGTATCCACTTATGGCAGGTAAGTATTCTTTACTGTAAAATGAGAATAAAATAACTCACAGGGTCTTGGTAAGTTTTCAAAGGCATCATTTTCTCAATTAATGATGTTAAGCATCTTTTTTCTATGCTTATTTTTCATTCATATATATTCTTTAGGTAAAGTGTCCATAATTTCTGCAATATTTGATTGGGTTGATTGTCTTATTACTGAGCTGCAAAAGGTTTCCTGGTATTCTGGAATCAAGTCCCCTTTAGTCAGTAAAATAGTTTGCAAATATCTTCCTACTTTGTGACTTGCTGTTTTGTTTCCTTAATGGTGTCTTTCAAAGAGCACATTTTTTAATGACTATGAAGTTCAATTTATCTTCCTTGCCCCTTGATGTATTGTAATTTTAGTGTTATAGCTAGGAAATCTTTGCTTGTTTTTTCTTTTAATTCTTGAAATTAGGACTATAATCCATTTTAAGTTAATGTTTGTGTATGATGTGAGGTTAAGTGTTAAGATTCATTTTCTTGGCATGTATGTAATACATGGCTTCTAATTCCCTTCTTACAGATGCAAAATGGGCTCGTGCTGAGCCAGGGATCCAAAATCTCATAACTTATCAATCGTTGAGCTACACTTGAACCCATCTCTTCATTCCAGATATACTACTGCTTACGTATCACCTTCACAATCTTAACGAATTCGCTTTTAAGTAGTAGTAAGAGTCAGAATTGGAGGTAGATAAATCTCATTTCAACTGCTGACATTATTACATACCTTGGGCAGGTGATTTACATCTTGTAAGCCTCTGGTGTTCATTATTCAAACGAAACCAAAAGAGTCCAGGAAGTCCCTGAATTAAAACAGCGTTCTGTGTCAATGACTGTTATAATTCAGTTCTGACACATGTAAACCAGTTTATTTTAATTTTTAATTATTATTATCTTGACCTTTATGAATTCAATTTTTATTTGTTATTTATAAATCCATTCTTCCTTATCACCAGTACCCTTCTCAATCCAAGCTTTATTTGTCTTTAAGGGATGGAAACATTACACATAAACTGACAGAGGTATTTTAATATATACATTCATGCATTTAAAAAATACAAAAATCATAACAATTTTCTCTGGTGATGATGCAAAAGAGTCAGACAAAGCTAGTAATATCTTCATTTGCACAAAGTTCTGGGCCATTTGAATTACCCTCAGAAATGGGAGAGCAATTCTGCTCAAAAACTTATTGAGTTGTCTGTGTGGACTCTATCTTCTGTTTTGACCCTTTTATATGTTTCACAGCAGCAGCTCACGGTGTCCAGAATCTGCACATTAATCATAGCAAAACAATCAGCCTTTGCATCCTTGTTGTAAAGCAACCACAGTCCTGATTTTGTCTAGAAAGTATACTCCATTAATGCTTTCACTGAAAAAAAGTTAGCATCTGTCCTTCCTCTTCTTCATTACTTCGTTCATTGTCAGCATTGTTTTCCTCTTCAAAATCCATCAAGTCCTGATATGTCACTTTCTCCTTTACATGACGCATGAGCTGTTCCACGTCAGTGCTTAATTCGGCGTTCTCGGACACGCGGACAAGTTTCACACCCATCTCTCCTATTACATTATGTGGATCAGCTGAGTGGAGTGTGTTCATGTGACTCAGCAAATTTCCCCCCATGACCCTCTGCATTAATTTCCCCATAACTTCCTCCAAGTAATTGAAATGTTCCAGATATACTGAAGAAGGTTTTAATTCCCCCAGAGATCATATACTACTACTGGCCTCCACGAGCTGCAATAATTGCAATTATATCAGTAGACAGCTTGCCTTGGAGGTGGTGACTACTGAACGCTGATCGATAGACTTAATGGGGAGTTAGTATTGGGAGTTAGGCACTCTGTTTTCACTTCTTGATTTAGAGCTTCCCTGTGTAGAAGAGTCCTGGGGCTTTATCAAGTAGCAGCAGAATCTTGAAAAAAATACTCTTTTCAAGGCAGTAGGCACGTGTTTCTGGGATGAAACAATTTATAACCAGTGTTCAAATAACACAATTGCCATCCCACTACTCCTGTAGTAGGCTGATAACTTGCTTTTGTCAATGTTTTTGAATGCTTGAGGGTTTGGGGAAAGGTAAACAAGAAAAAGTTTTCATTTAAATCTAGCAGCATTTTCTCCAAGCAGCAGCATGCCTCTGGAACCTTGGAACCTAAGCACCGACTGAGCCTCTTTGTGAGTACAGGCCTCTCCTCCATATCAATGACAATCACACATTGTCATCAAGTTGAGTCCAGTGGGACAAGGTAGAACTACCCTGTAAGTTTCCGAGACTGTAACTCCTCACAGAAGTAGGAAAACCCCATCTGTCTCCTGTACTAATGATAAGATATTTAAAATAAAAAGAAAAATTTAAAACAAGAAACAGTCATAAGTGCAACTCATCATAACTCAAATATATACCTACCTCATCAAGCTGTTGTGAGCACTATTCAAAATAACGCATAGCACCGCTTAACACAGACCTGCTCTCTTCGTCAAAGGTGTGGTAGGATGGAGGGCTGCTAACATCTTTGCAGACCTTTCCTTGACTGGAACCCACACACATTCCCTTCTGAGCCCTGTTGTACTCAAAACTTAGGAGAAGAAGATTTGGAGTAAACTGAGTAAGGGACAAACACTTCTTGCCCTAATAATGCACTAGGGTTATCCTGTATTAGTGACTGAACTTAACAACACAGTGCATTAGTGTGATAGATATTTCACACTGAAGTTAGCAACTCCTTCCAGTCTCATCCTCCAATCATCTCTTCCTTCTACTCCTGCCTTTCTGTAATTTCATCCCTTTGAATCTCTATTGGTCAATAGAATATGGCAAAGGCATTGAGATGCTACTTCTATGTTTGAAAAAAGACTCCCTTTTACAATATTGATGAAGCAAAGGACCATGTTCAGAAGGTCATGATGTAAAAACCCAAGGTGACCTTCAGTCAACAACCAGCTAAGAAATGAACTTGGCTGCCTCCCAACCACCATGGAAAAACTATCCCTTAGTACATTGAATTGAATTCTACCAAAATCTCTGCCACACTGGAAGAAAATCATCCTGCAATTGAACCTTTGGATAAGTCTACGGTTCCTGTCAAGGCCTTGGTTGAATCCTTTGGAGACCATTCAGAACCAGATGCTCAGCTATGTTACACCTGAACTCCTGAAGCGAAGAAATTATGAAGTGCCTTTTAAACTTGGTGATAATTTGTTATGTGTAAATACATAATTAATACAGAAGCCAAAATGAAGAAAACATAGAACACGGACAAGAAGAAGCAAAGGGGATGAAAGACATCAATGGCCTAATATACGAGTTTCCTCAATCTTGTTCATGAAGATATGTTGGCTCCTGACACTACTCTGAAGCACAATGAATTTCACCAATAGAAAAGCTATTCCTACCATTCCATATGCTAATGAACAAACTGAAAAGTATTGATTCAAATAAGGACTCTGTGTGTGCTAATGAAGCACTCAGTCCTAGAGTGTTGATTAAATCGCACACATACGCATCATGCCACTTAGAGTGGAGTGTCCTAAAGTAAGTTTTCATATGCAATAAAGCACTAACATCACCTTGATTTTGTTTGGGTTTCTAACTATGCAACGCTGAGCAATGAATTGTATTTGTTTTGTTAATTTAGTGATGATAAATTAAATTCCTTCTTACTGGAAATTCACCTTTTTAGTCGTTTTTACAATGAGGGGTGATGGTCTAATTCAATGTGAAATGGAATGAGAGGCCTGCTGAGAAATACTTTTCTACTTGTAAAGAAATACACAGACAATTTCTCAGCACATTGGCAGTAGTGTTAGACTAGATTTTCTAGTAAAGCAAAAACCAGTGACTGTTGTATGTGTATGTACATAGAAAGAGATTTATATAAAGAAATGGCTCACATAGTTGTAGAAATGAGGAAGTCCAGTCAGTTCAAGTCCATAGATCAGATGTAAACTGATGCCTTCTCTTGACTTCTGTAGCTGCAGTGGGTGATAAACAGGAAACAGCAAAATGAAGCTGGAAGACCACAGGCTGGTGGATATTGAGCTGAATGAATCCAAGATTGACTGAATGAATCCACTGTCAGTAGTCTGCTGATGGCTCCTGGGATTGACAGGCAACATAACAGGAAGTCAATGAACCAGATACAGGATCCAAATCCAGCAGTAGAACTGAGCTAGCTTCCACACTCTGTCAGTCTATGTTAGAGTATACCCGAACCCAAACCCTCACTTGTAACATGAGTATGACTAGATTAACTGCTTGGCTGCTTCCCAGAAGATCCCATCATGGACTTGACAAGACTGGGTTAGATCACATCATGGGAGAATCCCAGCCCACCCAAACTGACATAAAATCCAACAATCACAGCTGCCGTTGTTTCCTGTCTTTGTGTATGGTCAGAGAAGGTTTAGCTGAGGTGACCAGGTTGAAAATGAAAAACAAAAACTGCTGAGAATGTTAAAAGGCAAGGTCTGGGTTTTGATGACTTTGTTGAGTTACAAACCACTGTGCCTTCCAATAGAAAAAAAAATCAATATACCTGTGGTTTTAGTCACTGTTAGTTACGTTTTCCATTCTTTGTAGCCCAAGCTGTCCCAAGTGATATATTTGGCCTCCAGAATAAAGATATAAGATAAAGACCTTTTCTGAAGATTTCTTACTCTCAAAAGTCAAGCACATACTTGCATACACACACAGGCACACGTCGCTACTCCTAAGATTGAAGAGTTATCTACAGCAAAGTGTTAGGGAACTCAAGTTCTCCCTACTCTTTGGACACTTTTAAATTTATTTGTCTCCCAAAGCCACTGCGGTTATTTTCATAATATATTCACCAGTGATAGGAATTACGCAGGGGAAGCTTTTTAAGCATGGGATGTTGGACCCTCCATATGTGAACTTATTCATCTATTCTGGTGTGTGTACCCACTGAGAAAGAACCGGCTGGATTTGAGGTCTCACATCCCCAACATCCTTTGTATAAAATTGCTTATGCTCTTATGCGCTATCCAGCAGGTGAGAAATTGGCCATGGAATTTAGGCTACTCTGAGGAACAGATAAGTTAAGCCTCGCTTTTGATACACACATTATCCACCTACAAAATTCTGTGAGTGGAAAAATTTAGGAGGCTGTAAGAATAGGACATAACAGCATTTAAGGATTATAGGCCCATAAGAAGTTCAAGTTTATAGGCTATGATTTGACTTTATGAGAATGTATGCAAATCTGCCATTTGAAGTGTTCTGTCTAATTCTAAACTCAGTTTATTCATCTATAAAATAAGAATAATAGCATCATCCTTAAAGATCTCATGGGCTTAGAGTGAAAATTAAACGAGCAAATTTAAATGAAAGATGAGTTTGGAACAGTGCAGTATACACCTTGGAGCTAGATTACCTTGTCTAAAATCGCAGTTTACCACTTACAAATGTAATGACATTGAGCAAGTTAGTTAACTTCTCTGTCCTTACATTTATCACCTGCACGTGGTAATGAAAATATTACTCATTTTAAGGGGAGTTGGTTAGAATTTAATGAGTTGTTATATGTGAAACACAATAGCACCTAGGAAAGGCAAGCACCAAACAAACACTACCTATTATTATCACATCTGAAATGACTGTGAAGGTATAAGTGTGGTATAAAAAATCCCCAGAGAATAATAGCAGAAATACATAAGAGGGTGTGACTAGGTTGACGTTAATCATCCTAACTTAGAATTTAAAGAACATTAATGAAACAGCAGGGAGAGAGGCACGGGGAAGGGGGAGGGGAGAAGGGCAGGAACATGGAAGAAGCAGGAAAACAGAGGAGGGGAGAGGATTGGCAGTGAGGGGAAGTAGGAGAGAGAAGTGGAAGGAAGAGGAGAGGAGAAGAGGAGAGAAGAGACAAGCCGTGATGAGGGGACAGAAGAGAAGATGTGTGGCAAGAGACGCTGCATGGAGTGGAAGTATGGACCGAGTGACAAGCTCAGGCAGAAACTGCTCATGGTGTTTTCAGCAGGTATCACTGTACCTTTTTGGGAACATCATTCAACACGAACTATTTCCCACAGAGCATAATATGGCTCACTCATGAATTCATCAGCTGTGCCCAGGCAACATTAAAAGTATAGAAGCTGGCCTTAACCTCAGGGCACTGCTATTTCCACAACAAAAAATGTTTCCCAGGAAATGGAGCAGAGAAAGAGACTGAGATGGCTCGTATATCCTGTGGCTTTCTTTTAAAAGCAAAAGCCGAGAGGGACGCCACAGAAATCAGCACATGAGAGCAACTGAGGGGGAAATTCCACATTGCCAGGTCATAGGAGGAGCATCATTAAGATGAGTAGACACAGATCCGCTAGGTTTTGAGGAGCAGTGGGCTTTTGGCTTACCACTGTGGAGGCTGCCTAAAGGTTAACCATAGCCCCACCGTAGTCTCAGCCAGAACCGGGTTCCTTTGGCCAGCTCAAGAGCTTTACTTCAACACAGCCACAGCTTGCCGCACCCTCTGGTCAGGAGTAAAACCCCTCCAGTCCCACTATCAGGCAAATGGGGCTCAGCTGTATCTTTACTTTTGTTTTTCTCTCTTCTCTCCCCCCACCTCCCAACCCAACAGGCTCAGCAGGCTCCGTTGTTTGTTTTTTCTCTTTGCTCTCCTACACCACTGCCAGGCTCCAGGCCACTCCCCTTTGCATAGTGAAATTACACCTGCCCTCCACCCAGCTGAGGCAGTTCCGCAGCATAACATGCAGCCAGGGAAATTCCATGGGCCTTCCTCCCCAAGGGAATTCATGCCTACTCTCCAAGACCATTTAAGTGGCTACCAGAAATCCCAAACACATTTTGGGGTGCTCTACTTGGCTGGGGGAACCTCTCCCTACATTCCACAGCACTCCATGTGGCTTGGGAATACCCTACCTGTCCACTGTCCCCCATGGCTGAGGGAACTCCCTCCCACATGTCGTAGTGCCTCACACAGCCAAAGGCAGCTCTGCCAACATTTTCCAGTGCTCCACACTGCTGCAGGATCCTCTGCTCGAGATACGTGGTGATTTAGCCAACTAAGGCAATGTCAGGGTGCCTGCGCCTAACACATCATGACAGGTCTGGTAGGCACAATTGTACAGTGTTAATAAGTAAAAATTATAGTAAAGTCATAGAGAGAATGAGAGCTAGAAGAGAGATTGAAATGATGGAGTCAGACACATTTCATGGTAGCATGCTCACCTCAGTCTCAGTCATCCACGTTGAGAGAGAGAGAGATTTATTGCTAACCAATGCTTTTGTATTCTCTGGGGACATACAAGCCCACTAATTACAGGTGAAGGCATATGTCACAGGAAACGGTTGTGCTATAGGTAACATAGGAACAGGAGGGGGAGTGATTTAGGGGTATTCACGTAATAGGAAGAGAATGTAATGGGGATACACATGATGGCAGCCTAATTTTGGATGTCACTAAACCAGTTTGACCTATTCTCTGGCTCACTATAGAAATTATCAGTAGGGTGTAAACCAACCCACAGGGACCAGCCTAATAGCCACAAGCCTTTATTGAGAAGTAGCCCATTTTACTTAACAGCAGGGAGTGGGGCATACCTGTGGTGGGACCAGACAGTAGTCTGGCAACTGACTGCCTTCAGGGTGGTAAATTGACCATCATTTACCATTAATTGCAAGCAGTGTCCTAAGTCTAACATCTATTTGGAGGAGATGACTTGGGAGAAATCTTTCTGTTTTCCACAGGGCTATATCACCCACCAACCACAGTGCTCTAAATTAAAGAATGCACAACCACTTGCCTTCTGTGGCACTGCTGTTGCATCAGGTACCCCAAACTACCCATGGACACACCACAATTGCTTCTGTTGGATCATCCAGTGCAGTGCCATGCTTGCAGGTCCACAACCACCCAATCAGCATCCCCTGAGAGGGCCATCCAACTTGTCCTCCAAAAAACAGAATACTTATTCCCTAGGGAAAGAGTGAAACCACAGGAGGATATAGCAGTAGCCTGCCCAACAGTGCAATTAGGTGTAGGCAATTCAAAGAAGCATTTCTACACTCCCCCAAAAAGAGAGCCTAGTGCTCTTCAAATCTCTGGAAAATGGCATTGGGCCCCACTAAAACAACACAAGACAAACAGCAATCAGTACCTTCAACCTCAACGAATAAACAGGAGAAACAAAAGGCAATGTTGGAAGAAGTCCTGAATCTAATGATATGCATAGAAGAAGCAGATATTGATATGCCACGGAAGAAAATCTTCAGAATGCTCCTTAGAGTCATACAGTATATGAGGAAAATAATACAGAAAACGAAGAAATAATAGAGGAGATAAAGGCCATGCACCAAAAGGAAATACAAGACCAAAGGGAAGAGATAAATAAAGACAGTAGCAAATTCACAGACCTGAGGAGGCAGAGAATCGCACCAGTGACCTAGACGATATCCAGGAAGACATCAACAAACAGTAAAGGCAGTCAAATAAGATAATCAGAGATGCTGAAGAAAATGTGAAAACCATGTTTGATGCTATGAAGAGGAAAATATTAGAATAATTGGACTACCTGAATAAGACACACCAAATACACGGCAAAAATAGCGAGGGATTTTTAGGGGGAAACTTCCCAAGCTTAGTGAATAAAAACCAGGCAACCATTCGGGAAACCGATATATCACCAGCTAGACTGAATCCCTTGAAGAAGTCACTAAGGCATATAATAGTTAAACTATCCAACTTTGAGGAACAGGAGAAAATCATGAGAGCAGCTAGGGAAAAACAAGCAGTCACCTATAAAGGTACCCAAATAAGAATATGCTCACACCTGTCAGAAGACTATGAAGAAGAGCCCACAAACTGGGAAAAACATCTTTAGCAGTGACACATCAGACAAAGGCCTTATTATTAAAATCTCCAATACTTTGCAAGCTTCCAATAAGAAAAAACAAACAAAACAAAAAAACTGCCCACTGAGGATGTGGGCAAACGACCTGAACAGAAGTTTCACAAGGGTAAAAAGCCAAATGGCCAATAAACATATGATAAAATGTTCCCTATAATTAGTCATAAGAGAAATGTGAATTAAAACAACTATGAGATACCACCTACCACCCTCAAAGTTAGTCCAATTCAAAAAATCAGAAAGTAACAAGTCTTGGAGGGCCTGTGGTGAGATAGGAACTCTTGTCAACTGCTGCTGGATCTGTAGGTATGGACAGCCATTATGGAAATCAATTTGGTGCTATCTAAAACAGATGTAATCTAGCTACCATATGACCCAGCAATCTCCTACTGGACATATACACTCATGAGGCAAGAAAAAAAACCACGGAAGTCATCTGTGCTCTAAAGTTAATTTCAGCACAGTTCACAAATGCAAGGAGTTGGAAACAAGCCAAATTTTAATCTATGGATGAATGGATTTTTAAAAGGGCATTTATAGAGGTCAAAATACGGGCATGTACATATGTAAATATATCCATATATGATGATGGGGAAATAGATCTATATGTATATATTTATAGGTTTAGTATTAAGGTAGCACATAGACATTGGGCCTCTATTCAAGTACTTACTCACCACAGGAACACTTTTTTCTATTAAACTGGCATTCCACAATGCTCACCTTCCTGACATGATTGCTGAATACACAATAAGCAAATATGGCTAACAAAGTTGATGGTGCCTGGCTATCAAAAGATGTAGCATCTGGACTTTTAAAGGCTTGAAGACAAACAGGCTAGCTGAGAAGCAACAAAGCCCACATGGAAGCAACACACCCTCCTGTGTGATCACAAGGTGTCGATAGGCTCAGGTATCAGGCATCATCAGAACATAAAATCATATCATTGTGAATGAGGGGGAGTGCAGAGTGCCAAACCAAAGCCCATTTGACATCTGGAAATCTCCTTACAGAAAGGTCATGGGGAGGAGATGAGGCAGTCAGGGTACAGTATAGCACTGATAAAGCATACAACTTTCCTCTAGTTTTTTAATGTTTCCGTCCCCACCCCACCCCATGCCCAACTATCATGATCCCAATTCTACCTTACAAATCTGGCTAAACCAGATGATGTACACTGGTACAGATAAGGGCTTGAAACACAGGGAATCCAGGACAGATAAACCCTTCAGGACTAATAATGAGAGTAGAGACACCAGGAGGGGAAGGAGAAGGTGGGTGGGTGGGGAATGGGAACCGGTCACAATGATATACAAATAGCCCCCTCTCTGGGGGACAGACAACAGAAAAGTAGGTGAAGGTAGACATTGGATAATGTAAGAAATGAAAAAATAATGATAACGTATAAATTGTCAAGGGTTTGTGAGGGACAGAGAGAGAAAGGAAGGGGGAAAAGATGAGGACCCAATACCAAAGGCTCAAGTAGAAAAAAAATGTTTTGAGAATGATGATGGCAACAAATGTACAAATGTGCTTGACAGAATGGACGGATAAATGGATTGTGATAAGAGTTGTAGGAGCCCCCAATAAAATGATTTATAAAAGAGAAGAAGAAAATCTTGTTCTCAGAGTGGGTCACTCTTTCTTGTGTAAAATGCTGCTGCTCCTAATAAAATATTTGAAGCACTGCTCCCCCACCCCCAAAAAACATGCAGTACATACATACAATGGAGTACTATGTGTCTCTATAAAGCATTGATGAACACATGCAACACATCACTGCATGGGAAGAATTAGAGGAAATTATTCTAAGTGAAGTTATACAAGCACAAAAAACCAAGTACAGCATGAGTCCGCTGAGGTTAGCTTAAAAATGCAAAGGGGGCAGCCCGTGAGCCTGTGTGATCATGAGGTGTCCAAGGGATCAGGTATCAAGCACCAAAGAACAAAAAATCATATCATTGTGTGCTCACTTCCCCAGTTCAATTGCTGAAGACAAATGGGCGCAAAAGCAAATGTGGTGAAGACAGCTTATGGTTCCTGGCTATCAAAAGGTATAGTGTCTGGGGTCTTAAAGGTTTGAAGGTGAACAAGCGGCCATCTAGCTCAGAAGCAACAAAGCCCACATGGAAGCAGCACACCAACCTATGAGATCATGAGGTGTCGAAGGGATCAGGTATTAGGCATCAAAGAACAAAAAATCCTTTCATTGTGAATGAGGGGTGGGGGTAAAGATTGGGGATCCAAAGCCCACCTGAAGGCAACTGGACATCCCCTTATAGGAGGGTTGTGGGGAGGAGATAAGCCAGTTAGGGTGCAGTGTAGGAGTAATGAAACATAAAATTTTCCTCTACTTCTTAAATGCTCCCCCCATCCCCACTATCATGATTCCAATCCTACCTTACAACCCCCCACACCCCCACTATCACGATCCCAAATCCAGCTAGACCAGAGTATGTACACTAGTACAGATAGGTACTAGAAACAGGAAATCCAGTACAGATGATCCCTTCAGGATCAGTGCAGACAGTAGTGCTACCGGGAGAGTGGAGGGAAGGTAGGGTAGAAAGAGGGAAATGATTATAAGGATCTATATATAACCTCTTCCCTGGGGGACAGTCAACAGAAAAGTGGGTTAAGGGAGACGTCAGACAGTATAAGATATGACAAAATAATAATGATTTATAAATTATCAAGTGTTCATGAGGGAGAAGGAGCAGGGAAGGAGGGGAAAATGAGGATCTGAATCCAAGGGCTCAAATACAAAGCAGATGTTTTGAGAATGATGAGGACAACATATGTACAAATGTGCTTGACTCAATGGATGGATGTTTGGATTGCAAAAAGAGTTGTATGGGCCCCCAATAAAATGATTTTTTAAAATGTATAAGGGGCATAGGGGAAAATCAACTGAATAAATATATTCCTGGGGTGAGATCCAGTATCAAGGCAGGCGTCAGACCCAATCCAGGGATACGTATGACAGCCAACTAAAAAGGAGAAAAGAAAGAAGAAGAAGAAGAAGAAGGAGGAGGAGGAGGAGGAGGAGGAGGAGGAGGAGGAGGAGGAGGAGGAGGAGGAGGAGGAGGAGGAGAGGAGGAGGAGGAGGAGGAGGAGGAGGAGGAGGAGGAGAAGAAGAAGAAGAAGAAGAAGAAGAAGAAGAAGAAGAAGAAGAAGAAGAAGAAGAAGAAGAAGAAGAAGAAGAAGAAGAAGAAGAAGGTGGTGGTGGTGGTGGAGGAGGAGGAGGTGGAGGAGGAGAAGGAGAAAAAGAAAAGACATGGGTAGAGAGGGAAAAGGGCACTAACCCACCCAAGGATAGGGTGTTGTTTATATCTCCAGAGGAGAAGGAGAGAGGGACCAGACTTCAACCAGGTGTGCCAAGATGTGAATGCAACATACCAGCACGAAGCAGGGAACCAATAGAGAGATCTGCGGGGTCAGCCCCAATCACAAGTATATGGACACTCCCTCCCCCCCCCCCCACTTCCCGCTAGAGAATGCACCTCAGAGGACAGCACTAAAGATACAGTTCAGGGAAAGGGCTACATCTGGTCGGAGCACGCAGTAGTAAATGAAGTGGGAAGGAGAGAGAGTGGGACAGATCCTGGCCCACCAAGCCACAGGACAATATTCCTGCTCAGAGAAGTCAATGCACAGAGAGGACCATAGGGCACAATGTCCCCCACTGACTCATAGAGCTTGAGAGACAACACTGGAGGCACAGTGCGGGAATTGTGATGTGGCACCCCATCAGACTCCACTGGAAAATACTTCTAAGGTCAACAAACAGAGCTTGAACTATTTATGGGGTTTTCTTTCTTTTTTGTCGTTGGGTTTGTTTTGGTCATTTTTGGTGTTCTGTTTTTTGGTTTTCTTTTGTTGTTTGGTTTTGCTCTGTCTTGCTTTTGTGCTTATTACTGTCTCTGCATGTCTATCTAGATGAGATAGGCGGGATAAACAATCCTGAGGAGGAAACAAAGGAACTATGGTTCCGGGGACAAGGGGTGCAGGAGAGGAGGAGGTAGGGGAAAGGAAGTGGATGTAAACAAACCCAGGGACAAGGAAACAACAAGTTATCTAAAATAGATGGGAAGGAGAGAATAGGATGCCTGGTAGGGCTTGATCAAGGACAATGTATCTGAGAGGAATTGCTGAAACCTGAAGGAAGGCCAACATGACAGTGGGACAAGAGGAAAGTAAAAGGAAAGAAAGGGAAGAACTAGAAGGCAAATGGGCATATATATTTATATATAAACTAGGGAAATAGTTCTATGTACATGTATTCATAGGTTTAGTATTAAGTTAGGCCTCTACTCAAGTGCTCCCTCAATGCAAGAACACTGTATTCTAATAACCTGGCATTCTGTCATGCTCACCTTCCTGACACAATCGCTGATGACAAAGTGGATGCATAAACAAATGTGGTGAAGAAAGCTGATGGTTCCTGGCTATCAAAAGATGGGGTCTTAAAGGTTTGAAGACAAACGGGCAGCTATCTAGCTGAGAAGAAAGAAAGCCCACATGGAAGAAGCACACCAGCCTGTGTGATTATGAGGTGTCAATGGGATCAGGTATCAGACATCAAAGAGTCAGCAAAAAATCATATCGATGTGAATGAGGGGGTGTGTGGAGAGGAGACCCAAAGCCCATCTGTAGACAATTGTGCATCCCCTTACAGAAGGGTCACAAGGAAGAGATGGGCCAGTCAGGGTGCAGTACAGCACCAATGAAACACAACATCCCTCTAGTTCTTTAATGCTTCCTCTCCATCCACTATCATGACCCCAATTCTATCTTACAAATCCAGCTAGACAAGAGTATGTACACAGGTACAGATAAGAACTGGAAACACAGGGAATCCGGGACAGATAAACCCCTCAGGACCAATAATGAGAGTCGTCATACCAGGAGAGTAAGGGTAAAGTGAGAGGAGAAAGGGGGAAATAATCACAAGGATCTACATACAACCCCTTCCCAGGGGGATGGACAATAGAAAAGTGGGTGAAGGGAGACATTGGTCAGTGTAAGACATGAAAAAAATAATAGTTTATATATTATCAAGAGTTCATGAGGGAAGGAGGATGGGGAAGGGACGGGGAAAAAATAAGGACCCGAAACCAAGGACTCAAATAGGAAGAAAATGTTTTGAAAATGATGATGGCAATAAATGTGCAAATGTGCTTGACATATCGATGTTTGTATGGACTGTGATAAGAGCTGTATAATCCCTCAATAAAATGATTAAATATAAATAAATTTTAAAAGAAAAAAAACTGAGATGGCTGTGATATAGTGGGAAATTCAAGGTAAGGGAGCATTTCCTGTTTGTGAAATTGCCCCATGCTTGTGATTCCCACCATAGTAGCTCCTAAGGTCCTATATTTGAATGGAGAATCAAACATCACCTGTGAACCTTACATGTCGAGTTTAGATGCTTCATTTCCTGGTTCTTGGTACACACTAAACAAGGAAAAAAGAAATCAATCCTCAAGTGGAATACATTAGCTTTTTGGCACCCTCGCTCTCCCCTTCTTCCTCAGAATCTCTTGGCTGGCATCCTGGCACAATGATGCCCATGAAACTTCCATCTCTCCCAGTGTCCTCCACCCCAGAGTAAGTATTCAGTAGATATTTTTCCCAGTACTTGTTTTTTCATTTTAAAAAACTGCATTCTTGGGACATGATTTTAGGTTCTATCCAGTCATTTCCTACTCTTAGTGACTTTAGGTAAAAGAGAAAGAAAACACTGTCTGATCCTGTACCATACTCACAGCTGTGTTGTTTTGAACCCATTGTTACAGCTACTGTCTCGAACCATCTTCTAGAGTCTTCTTTCACCCTGACCCTATACTTTACAAAGTATTTTGTCCTTTTCCCAGGAATTATTTCTCTAGATAACATGTCCAAAGTACTTTTTGAAGCCCCCTTCTAATTGTAACATAATCAAATAGACACAGTGTATCTTGTA
Source organism: Tenrec ecaudatus (assembly GCF_050624435.1). NCBI lineage: Eukaryota > Metazoa > Chordata > Mammalia > Afrosoricida > Tenrecidae > Tenrec > Tenrec ecaudatus. Next base: position 171,017,876 of record NC_134531.1, on the reverse strand, counting down.
AACAAGGAAATTATTGTATGGATTTATAGCACACTAAAAAGAGAAGAATATAAAATTACTGAACTGGAAGTGATTTAATAGAAATTATCCAAAATGAAGTATAAAGAGAAACACAGAGTATCAAAGACTTGCAGAAACATATAAACTGGTCTAATACAAATATAATTGGAGCTTTATAAATATAGGAGAGGGAAAGAAAAAGCATCCATATGAGAGAGGTAAGATCATCCTTTAGGGGGTGGTATTACCTGGAAACATACATGAGGTAATTTTCTAGCATGATGACAATATTCTATTTCCTGGTCCCTGTCATACTTGATAGAATGCATGGCAGGCTGACCTGAGTTATTTAGTACTGCTACATCAGAAATACCACAAATGAGTGGTTGGACAAACAAATTTATTTTTCAGAGTTTCAGAGTCTAGAAGTCTGAAGTCTAGAAGTCATGGTCTCTAGAGGACGACTTTCTCTCTGTCAGTTCTAAAAAATCCTTGTATCTACAGTTTCTGCTTGCTGGTTCCTTGGAGATATCTCTGTTCATTCACTTATTTATTTAACGTCTGTGAACTCGGAGGTATTGACTCAAGACATAACCTACATTGATCACATCTCATTAACATAACAAACACCACCCACTTTCAATTGGGATTGAGCCACGGGCACAGCTACAATTGCAATATATACTGGGGGTGGACAATTCAGTCCATGAGAGGGCTGTGTACTCAAGATATATGCATCTTACTATATATAAGCGATATATAAATACTGAAAAAGTTGAGTGGAGGTTCAAGTTATGCACCTAAATTCTATTCTCATGGGATCTGGGACAATATATTTTTCTGATTATCTACTGCTTCTACTCAAGATGGAATCCCTGTGTGGCACAAACAGTTAAGCACTGGGCTGTTAACCGAAAGGCTGGTGACTCAAGTCCACCTATCAGTGTCTTGGTAGAAATAATGGGCAGTTTCTTCTGAAAGTGCACAGTCACAGAAGCCTGGTGGAGTCCATTTCTACTCCAAAACACTCGAATTTCTATCTAAAACATGACTGAACGGCAGCTTGTTTAATTGGTTTCCTGCATAGAACATTCCTTTACATGAGTTCTCTGATTAATTTTCATTATGAGTAGGTGAGGGAAAGAATGCTATTTAGTTTTATTTTATGAACTTGTTTTCAATCTAAAAGGAATTTCTGCTTATTGCAAAAACAAAGCAACAGGATAGTATATAAAGAATATTTAATCTCTGATGCCATTCTGTCGGCCTCTTTAAAGAGAAAACAGCCAGCCGTCAGACTATCCAATTCTGTTCCATCAGAGTCAGCTGCAGACACAGAACTCAGAGTTCACAGAAACCACTTGGCCACTTCCTGAACTTCACTAGGGCCACAGAACATGTGGCCCAAATGAATGTTCCAAGTTAGGGCTGAGCTTATGAAATGTAAAACCTGTTTCTAAAGAGTAACAGATGGGAATATTGCCCCTGAAGATGTATATGTCTAATACACGTTTATGTATTTGTATTCATTACCTGTGTTTGCATTCCTGTGCTTTTTTCCCCTTGCCTTTTCTCCCATTCTCCTACTCTTTCTCCTCATTCTTTCCCCACCTCTGTCTCCTTAATCCACACTTACTGGACAAGCATTTAGTCCCCATGAATTCTGGTGGTGCAGTGGGCTAAGCGCAGGGCTGCTGACAGAAATGTTGGCAGTTAGAAGCCACCAGCAGCCCTAGGAAGGTAGAGGAGATGCTGCTTCTGTAAAGATTTGCAGTCTTGGACACCGCATAGAGCAGTTCTACTCTGTCCTAGAAAGTTACTATGAGTCAGAATCAACTAGGTGAGAGTAAGTTTTTGGGTTTATATAGTTCTACTATCTTTCCGAAGACAACAAAGTGGATTATTACTATGTGACCCTTTGTTAATTTTATTGTGGGCTCTCACAGTTCTTTTCACAATCCATCCATCCATCCATCCATCCATCCATCCATCCATCCACTCCCTTTGTTAATATTTTTATGTGTGTCATACTGATTTTTGCTTTAGGTTTACACTGAAATTTGTAGTGTATTTTCTGAGTGTATTGATTGTATGTATATATGGATAGATATAAACTTCCAAACTCTATACTACAGGAAATAAATTTATAAATATCCCTTACTGCACCCTTGAGTTCAATGCATATTGAAGTCTCTGGAAGAGAGTAAAAGGACTAGGGATCAGAATTCCTGACCGGGGGTGGGGGGGTGGGGGACTGTATTTCTTAACACAAGTAATTTGAGACATAATTCAAATAGCTGATTCATATAATTTAGAGTTTTAAATTTCTTATTTAGTCCAAGCAAATCGCTTGCTCACGCGCGTGCGTGTACACACACACACACACACACACACACACACACACACACACACACACACCAGGATCTTTCAAGATAATCAGTCACTTTGAATTCTCTTTTATAAATCAGAATCAGTAGTACCAGTATCAGCTTGCAGTTTCTAGAGAGAATAAGAATTTGGGGCAACTACATCTTCCACAAACTCAAGGCAGTCTATGCAGGTATTCTTGGCAGTCAAGGAATGAGTAGCTGTGAGGGTGAGGTGACCTGCCATTTGGACAACACATTGGCTGTTGGAAAGTGCTTATCATCCTGGCAAATTCACTGG